>NW_022436985.1:10034373-10197119 GCF_009761245.1 Sapajus apella | reverse complement strand
TGTGTGTGTGTGTGTGTGTGTGTGTGTGTGTGTGTGTGTGTGTGTGTATGGGAAAACAAATGCCTACCACCTATCAATGGTGTCAATAAGCATAGTTTTTCAGGGGGAATACATTTGCTAGGGTGCTCTGCCATACCAAGCTGCATAATTATTGTAAAAGTGAATGGATAAAAATTCTCTATTCCTCTTTCTTTACTTTCTCCTCAATTTATCATACTTTATGTTTTAGTGTTTATAGATCTCCTCATTGAAACATTTTCAATTTATTTCTTAGGAGTGAGGTTTTTAAAAACCATTTTACTGAGTTTTAATCTATATGCCACATGCTTCACCAATTTGAAGTGTACAGCTCAGTGGTTTTTAGTATATTCACAGAGTTGTGCAACCTTCACTATAATCAATTTCGGAATAGCTTCATCACCTCCCAGAGAAATCCTATACCCATAAACAATCACCCCTCCACCTCCCATCTGCACAAGCTCTGGGCAACCCAACCACTAATCTACTTTTTGTCTCTGTAGATTTGCCTCTTCTGGACATTTCATCATTCCAATGTGGGCTTTTTATCTGGATTCTTTCACTTAGCATAGTGTTCTCAAGGTTCCTCTACTTTGCAGCACATATCAGTACTTCATTCCTCTTTATGGTTGAATAATATTCCATTTAATAGACATAGTAAATTGTATTTATCCATTCATCAGTTCATGGGCATTTTGATGAATTTTTAATAGGAAGAAACTGTTAAAAAGTTGAAGCTACTTTATTTCTTTAACGTGGAGAGAAACACCTATGTCCTTCATTCCAGGTAGAGGTATCACACCCAGCTATGAAGATCAGCATCCTGCTCATGTTCTTTTGGGGATTATCCTGTGCTCTCCCAGTAAGTATTAGGATAGGGATATATGAAAAAATCTTTTCATAATTAAAACGTCACAATTTTCATTGGCTATGAACCAAGATGGCTGTGTATGTTCCAGTACAGTAAAAATAGTACTTTCTTATAATGCTGTGTTTTAAAAAATATCAAAGTTATTTCTTATTCTGTTCAGCTGCCATTCATATAGTTATCACTCATATTTTTCTTCTCTATAAACAGTGGTTCTTAAACTGTCGCCCTGGGACCAGCAGCATCAGCATCAACTAGGACCTTGTTAGAAATCCCAATTCGGCCAGGTGCAGTGGCTCATGCCTGTAATCCCAGCAGTTTGGGAGGCCGAGGCTGGTGGATCACGAGGTCAGGAGTTTGAGACCAGCCTGACCAACATGGTGAAATCTTGTCTTTACTAAAAATACAAAAATTAGCTGGGCTTGGTGGCACACACCTGTAATCCCAGCTATTCAGGAGGCTGAGGCAGGAGAATTGCCTGAACCTGGGAGGTGGAGGTTGCAGTGAGCCAAGATCATGCCACTGCACTCCAGCCTGGCAACAGAGTGAGATTTTGTCTCAAAAAAAAAAAAAAAAAAAAAAAAGAGAAATCTCAGTTCTTGGGTCCTACCTCAGAGCTACTTAACCAGACACTGTAGGGACAGGGAACAGAAATCGGTATTTTAACAAGGCCTCCAGGTGATTCTGATGTAGCCTAAAATTTGACTATCCCTACTCCTATGAATGAAAAGTGTTAATAACTATTGTTTCAGAAATTTCTCTTTGGATTTACCATGTGTACTACATATTCTAGGTGGCCAGGTATCAAAATAATGAATCTGAGAGTTCTGAGGAATGGAAGGTGAGTAGAAATAGGACTTTTTGAAATTTTTCAATTTAGTGTATTATGAGTATAACCAATTTGACTTCATTGCAAATGTTGAAACTGCTAATGACTTAATGAGCATATTGATAAGCTAAGCTATAGCGTTCATAGAAGAAGATAATGCTGCAATTCCAACTTAGTAGTATACTCTGGCAAGGAAGCATGTTTTCTCTTAGCTTTCTGCTTGTACTGGATGTGTATAATAGTACCAGGTGATGGATGACAATGAACCAAGACTTTTCAGGAGAGATTAGACTTGAAATTTGTTTTAACAAGAGTTAACTGGTAGGCAAGAGGTCAAGTCCTGGGAGGTGAGAAAAGAAAGAAGGGCGAGAGGACACTAGAGTCTCTGGAATAAGAGCTAATGTTGCTAGCGTGTTGGCTGTCATTGAACCAATCATTATTAACTCTCAGTAACTCAAGAATCATTGCCAGGCACAGTTCTGAGTGTTTCACATATATTAACTTTATTAATTTTCACACCTCTGTGAATTAGGCATTATATTTTATTCTCACTTTACAGATGAGAATACTGAGTACAGAGAGTAACTCAATCTGTGCAGGTTACATGGTTAGTTAGTGTTAGAGTCAGACTTTGAGATTATTTTACTCTAGCTCCAGAATCCACATTCTTAACCAGTGTCTCATATCCCTCTCAGGAAGGAGCCAGGTCTAAGAGGTCCGAAAATTCTCAAGATTGGCACTAAGGGTTAAAATCTTATGCAAAATCAGAGCAGTTTGTTCACTACCTTGTTTCCTGCTGGCTTTTACATATGATAAAGCTTAGGCCCAATGCTTTTGGTGGTGACCAGTTAATGTCAATTACCTGAGATGGGGTCCTGCCCTTGCCTGAGTCTGGAATAGACTTTGCAGTATTCATTATGAACTTTCTTCATAGATAGTCATAGACTGGTTAATTTAAAAGCAGACACTGTAGATCCTCTCTCTCATTTAACCAGAGACACACAAAAAAGCCCTGTTCTCAAGTCTAGCCTTGGCATGAGAAAAATAACAATGTTTTGCTCCCTTCCACCCGTTCATTCCAATCACTGGAGCAGAGCCTGCCATTGTGCCTGCCTGCAGTGTCACAGGCCAAAGACAGAGTGATTATACCTCCTTTCTCTAAGGAGATATCCCCAGTCCAGCACCGCTGAGACCCACATTGAAGACATGTCAATAGCAGCTCCTCCCTGCTCTGCTTTGAGCCTTGGGTGTTCCACACAGGACTTTGCTCTCCTCAAGGAGACAGGGGAGAGGTGTTGGGGAGGGGTGCCAGAAATTGCTAAGGCATTCTTATGGTGCTTATGAGACTAAAGAAAGTGAAATAAATCAGAAGGATGACTAAATTTCTGATTTAGGATTTGTTTTTAATACCAGGGCGTTTACATGACTCGAGAAAGGTTTAATGGCTTTCTCAATTCAGTTTTGTTTACTATGAAATTTTATAAGGTAGATGTTCTCAAAATGGATTATTTCTTTAGTTTATATCATGTTGAATAAATAGTTTTCAAGATACTTCCATAGGCATTAGCTGGTTTCATCCTCGTAACTACCTTGTGGGGTAAGCACAGTGGATGTTAATTTTTTTAATTTATGAATAAGAAACTGACAGTCAGAAACGTGAAGTGAGTTGCCCATCTTCACCTAGAGTAACCAACCATCTCGCTTTACCTGGGACTTAGGGGCTTCCTGGAACACATGCATAACTTTCAGTGCTAACACCAAGATGATTGGTTTTCAGGGCTAAAACCAAAACCAGTGAGTTAACTGAGACGTAAACCTGGATTCTGAGTTTCAATGCTGCTTTTCCTCTGTTACATTTCCTTTAAGTTGTATGAACAGCCAGGTTCAAAGAAAGTGTATTTATTTCTATAAACAAAAATTCAGAAATATAAAAATAGTCTAGATCTGTTATATTCCAAGATCTTTTCAAGCCATTAGTCATTTTACCTTCCTTTTTGAACCATCTCATCATAAAATTTCATTATTACTCATGTAAATGTAAGATTTGTACCAAGAAACTAAAAATAACCACCTAAAATTATTCTAAATAATTTCAATAATGAAATCCATCTGTAAGGGAATAATCTGTTTTCCTTCCTTTCCTTTTTTGCAGGATCATTTGGGTCAGGCACCAACACCACCCTTGGTAACTATCTCATTTATTTTTGTCGTAAACATCTCATGAAGTAACTTTAACACTCTTCTCATTGCCTTTTACAATTTTGAAAGTAGTAAATCCAGACTGGAAGCAATTGATGTATATCATGTTTTTTTCTTTCCTGAGGAATTACTAAAAAGAAAAATAAACAAATTTTCCCCTTTCAGGAGAGCAATGAGTCATCAGAAAGACGTAAAGTTAGCTCAGAGGAACAGGTAATTAAACAGACCTTTCTTAACTTTTCAGACTACTTAGGAGTGGAAGGAAATGATGTTAGATTAAATTACCTGGAAACAGTTCTAAATATAATAGTATTCTAACTATGAGTTATGTTGGCTGAAGAGTCCCATAAAATAAGAAGAGAAAAATGAATAAGGAGAATTCACATGTAGACATGCTATTCATCTTATTTTCATCACTGAGGCTAGATTGTTAGCATTGTGGCCCTAAATGTCTCTCCTAGTTAAAAAATACACACACACACACATACGCAGTCACAAATGGTCAATGATCATGTCAGACTTACTCATCAACTTAAAATGTTGCTTTTACAATTCGAGCAGTTCAGATTAAGTGAGGAAGTGCCTGGGAACTTCTCTGTGTGAAGGATCCTGCTTGAAGACAGGACAGTAGGATCCTGAGGAAACTTTAATGAAAACAGCTGCTTTAGTAGTGACTTTCTCTTTCAAATAGTCCCATCTGCAGGACTGTGCTCTGGAAGTAGAAAGGCAGACTTAGTGTATATCCCTTAAAACTTTTTTATTTTTCTAAGACTAAGTTCTTTTTCATTTTTCTAAGACTACTTTCTTGGCTATGCTATTGTTTTGACCAAACTCAATCCTGTGGGGCGCCAGAGAGTCCAGGAGCCAGGTTTCTCCCCAAGGCTCTGATCTATGTTGCATTCCACACTTAGCCAGAGTTGGAAGATGAATTATTAGGTTGTTTGTCCCTATTTACTTAAGGTTATCAAAGGAAAATTCTAGAAATTTAAAAGCATAGAACTGGGGAAATGCTCTTTGCCAGGGACTTTGTGATTTGTTGCCTCAAGGGTCTCTAAGCTCTGAGGTGAGGGTAGCAATTCCTTCTTGAGAAAGGGTTAATGAGGTATGGTGATTCCTGCAATTTCTGCTTGTGAGTTGGGTTAATGAGGTATGGCTGGTTAACATTCTTGGTTCCACCATACGAGCATAAAACTCCATTGCTAGGAGGAGATGTCAATAGCGTATACACAAGTACTTTCAATTATAGACTCTGACATTGATCCATAGCAACATGTAGAAAAACAAAGAAACAAACTAGCAGGTATGCTCTGTTTAGGGTACAGTAAAGACAGCAGATATTTTGGGAGCATAATATACAAAGACTTACTGTCCTTCCTTACCGGTGCAGAGAATCCAACCGTTGTACTTACAGGGCTCACCTCTCTGACTTCCCACCTAGCACTAAGCTACTTGGTGGTTACACTGGTTAGCGTCTTCTGCTGAGTCATCTACAGGCAACTTCCTGGTTGTATTAATGAGGTAGAAACATGGTTTGGGGAGGTATATACCTTACGGTAATCTTTTATTTTTATTTTAGATGAAGATTGCATCCTCCTGTCCTAGCACATTTTTCCCCCCAGAGGAAAAAAAACTGGGATCATTTTAAGATCACTCAGTATTTTTTTTTTTTTTTTTTTTTTGAGACGGAGTTTCGCTCTTGTTACCCAGGCTGGAGTGCAATGGTGTGATCTCGGCTCACAGCAACCTCCGCCTCCTGGGTTCAGGCAATTCTCCTGCCTCAGCCTCCTGAGTAGCTGGGATTACAGGCACGCGCCACCATGCCCAGCTAATTTTTTGTAGTTTAAGTAGAGACGGGGTTTCACCATGTTGACCAGGATGGTCTCGATCTCTTGACCTCGTGATCCACCAGCCTCGGCCTCCCAAAGTGCTGGGATTACAGGCGTGAGCCACTGCGCCCGGCCAGTATTTTTTAAAACTCTGTTTTACACCAAACACTTTGATGCATAAGCATTATAAACCAACTCTTTAATTCATAAACAATTATCGAAGAGCTTCTTTCTGTCTAGTATTCTTATATAAAATGGAACAACTTGAGTTTCAACTCCTCTTCCTTCCTGTTTAAGCTTTGGTAGAGATATTATTGAGCAGTAAAATTGACCATGGGTTAGAGGGGATGTAGGAAGAAGGAAGCAGAAAGACTGGACAGGCTCTAGATAACTCCGTCTCTATCAGTTCCTGGAATACTGACCACATCTGTTAACCCCAAATTCTAGGCAAATGAAGAACCCAGTGACAGTGCTGAGTCAGAGGAGGGGCTGGGCTCTGATGATCGTCAATACATTTATAGACCAACTGGTGGCTTCTCCAGGAGCACAGGAGAAGAAGGATATGATAAAGATGACGAGGAAGATGACAGTGGAGATGACACCTTTGGCGATGATGACAATGGCCCAAGGCCCAAAGACAGACAAGAAGGAGGAAATTCCAGACTGGGAAGTGATGAGGACTCTGCTGACACCACACAATCCAGTGAAGAGGGCGCTCCACAAGGGCAAGACAGTGCCCAAGATACCACCAGTGAGAGCAGGGACCTTGACAATGAGGACCAGGTGGACAGCAGGCCTGAGGGAGGTGACTCCACTCAGGAGAGTGAGAGTGAAGAGCACTGGGTGGGCGGTGGCAGTGAGGGGGAGAGCAGCCATGGAGATGGCTCTGAGTTTGACGATGAGGGAATGCAGAGTGATGACCCAGACAGTATCAGGAGTGAGAGGGGAAACTCCAGAATGAACAGTGCAGGCATGAAATCAAAAGAATCTAGAGAAAACAGTGGGCAGGCAAACATTCAAGATTCCGGTGACAGCCAGTTGGTGGAGCATCCTAGTAAAAACATTTTTAGGAAGTCTCGTATCTCAGAGGAAGATGACAAAGGTGAACTTGATGACAACAACACGATGGAAGAAGTCAAGAGTGACTCTACAGAAAACAGAAACTCCAGAGAAGCTGGCCTCAGCCAACCCAGGAGAGACAGCAAGGGTGACTCTCAAGAAGACAGCAAGGAGAATCCGTCCCAGGAAGACAGCCAAAACCTAGATGGCCCCAGCAGTGAGTCCAGCCAAGAGGCGGACCTTCCATCCCAAGAGAGCAGCAGTGAGTCTCGGGAAGAGGTGGTGAGTGAGTCCAGGGGAGATAACCCCGACCCCACAACCAGTTACGTAGAAGACCAGGAAGACAGTGACTCCAGCGAAGAGGACAGCTCGCATACACTCTCCCACTCAGAAAGTGAATCCAGAGAGGAGCAAGCAGACAGCGAATCCAGCGAGAGCCTCAACTCCTCAGAGGAAAGCCCGGAGTCCCCCGAGGATGAGAACAGCTCCAGCCAGGAGGGCCTCCAGTCTCACAGCGCCTCAGCAGAGAGTCAGAGTGAGGAAAGCCAGTCTGACGAAGATGACAGTGACTCTCAAGACAGCAGCAGATCTAAAGAAGATAGCAACTCCACGGAGAGCAAATCAAGCAGTGAGGAAGACGGCCAGTTGAAACACATTGAGATAGAAAGCCGGAAATTAACAGTTGATGCCTATCACAACAAACCCATTGGGGACCAAGATGATAATGACTGCCAAGACGGCTATTAGCATCAGCTGTCTTAAGAAGTGGCTGTCACCTAAAGGAGTCTTGGGAGTTTGAAAGTGTATCATGATAACTATAATTTATTGATGTTTTGACCAAAAGAATAACCAGATGCCTTTTTTTTTTCCTGAAAGGAATTGCTGGACATTACACTTGTTTCTAGGATGTCATCATTTCATAGAGGTTTAAATACTGTGGAGTGTCACCAGAACCCATCCAAAGAGGCTAGAAGCACGAAAGGATCTGCATATCTTTGCAGCTGAGATAGTTCCTAACTCATCAGCCTAACAAACAAAGATATTGGGGGTCCACGATATACCAGGCACTGTGCTGGGTGTTGGGAATGTAAAGCAGGTGAAGACTTGTTTCTTGCTCCTGAGGAGCATATAAAGCTACAGAGTTAAAGAGGGACGTGTATAAGAGAAACAAGAATTGTTACAACCCAATATGGTGAGTACCAAGACAGAGCTATGACCATGATATCTGTCTGGGAGCACTGAGAAGGGTGACCAACGCTTTGGAGAGCGAGGAAGGGCTTCATAGCAGAAGACACTGGAGTTGAAAGGTTGCATAGGGTTTCCTCATTGGAGACTGGAGATTTCAATTCTTGGGATAAATAATAGTTAATTCTATAGGATTAAATATTTTCTTTGCAAAACCACTTTGAAATTATGGCACAGTGAGTTGTTTTAGATAAGAAAATCTTTTTTTCCCAATTAATTTACTCAATTCACATTTTTTTTTTTGTAGAACTCCCATAAACATCACCTTACTGATCACCAGTGATGATATGAAGGAGAGGGAGAAAGAAATTCCTCTTTACTTAGATACTTTTCAGCTTTATTTTTTTAAAAATCAGTTTATGTGCAATGCTATAAAAAAACTGTTCTCTGAGTCCTTTACAGAGAAAAATTCTGTGTATAAGAGGCAACTGATTTTTGCCAGATACCATTTGAAATGTTACCTCAATATAAAATACTTGTTTTATTTGTTTTGTAATAAAGATTATAATACATTAGGATATAGTTATGTTAAGCAACTCTTTCTTTAAAGTGTTCCCAAATAGTTCATTACCTTCCTCCTTTTAAATGAAAGATTTTCTTAAATTAGCTACTGAAAATTTTATTTGTAATTCTGGTAGTATTTTGATAAAAGTACTATGTGTTGCTTATGATATTTCACTAACTATACTGTTACAGATCAGCGAGTAAAAATGAAGCAAACTCTCAACTTTTGTTTGCGGCCACACTAAAAGTTCATCATGTTTAGGCTTAACATTATTTCCTGCTAGTCTCTCAGACTCATTTGTGTAAGTTCTGGAAGGAAGGTACAGAGAACCTTATTCCTTATATTTTTATTTCTTTGAAAGAAATGACTTCATCTCAGCACTTCTACTTTACAAATGTGTTTTTACCCACACTTCCACAAGAGTACATCCGAACTCCCTGACAGAATCATTAAAAGGATCAAGAAGACTCCCTGGCCAGGCTTAGTGGTTCATACCTGTCATTCCAGCACTTTGGGAGACAGAGGCAGGCAGATCACTTGAGATCAGGAGTTTGGGACTAGCCTGGCCAACATCAGCTCTACTAAAAATAAAAAATGAGCCAGGTGTGGTGGTATTCCCAGCTACTCAGGACGCTGAGGCAGAAGAATCACTTGAACCCTGGAGATGGAGGTTGCAGTGAGTTGAGTTCATGCCATTGCACTCCAGCCTGGGTGACAAGATTAAGACTCTGTCTCAAAAAAAAAAAAAAAAAAAAAAAAAGAACCAAGATTTTCTTTCAGTCTCACCCTTCCCATCCTTCACATTTCTCTGTTGCCTCACAAGGTCAAAGCTATACTTTCTTGGGGAGATTTAAAAATTGTGTGTTTGTGTGTCCGTGTGTGTGTGTGTGTGTGTGTTCTCTAATGCTTCCCCTTGAGATTTTAGAGATTTTAATTTAGTAGGTCTGGAGTGAGGCCCAGAGTTCTGTATTTCTAAAAGGATTCCAGGAGATTCTGATAGAGCCCATCCACATATCTCCATTTGGGGTCTCCATTTGGATTAATTATCTGACTCCCTTAACCTACAGGTTCCTGCCAACCCATTGCTCCTTCTGAGAAGCACTGCCCTATGCTCAGACCTCCTGGGTGCCTGAGGCACAGGTGGCCAGGTTCTAATCACTTACATGCCCCACCTCACCCTAGGCGATTGGACAAAGTGAGCGCCTGATCCAAGGGGAGCCTGGCTGGCAGCCTCCAAGGAGGCACGTTGCAAAGGTTCTGCCTGAACACAGATGATGGGGGGCTTGAGGTCTAATCTCATTTTCCTTCTCTGGGAATCTGAATATTTAATGAAAGAGATGTCAGAAAGTGGCTAGAAAAAAAACAGAAGGGAAAACACAGAGAGGCAGCAATGGAGAGTGGTCTAAACCCCATTACTGTGACACACAAAATGGAAAATTATGGAGCTCCTGTTGCTGAGGGGCAAAAGAACCATCTTCCTGCCTACAAGTTGGACTTGATTCTCCTGTTGCCCCCAGGCCTTCCTGGATTCTGGGATGTCTTGTCTTCTCAAATGGCCCCCATATGAGGGCACTCACCTTTCTTGAGGCAACTTGAGTGAGTCTTTGTTCCTGGCAACCAAAATACCTAATGAGCAGAGACTTAGAAACTTACATTATGTTAGCTAGTGGCCCTCACTCCCATAACCCAGTGGTCCCCAACCTTTTTGCCATCAGGAGCTGGTTTCATGGAAGACAATTTTTCCAGGGACCACGGGTGAGGGGGATGGTTTCAGGATGATTCAAGTGCATTATATTTATTGTGCACTTATTTTCTATTATTATTACATTGGAATATATAATGAAATAGTTATACAACTCACCATAGTATAAAATCAGTGGGAGCTCTGAGCTTCTTGCCCTGTAACTAGCTGTTTGCCTCCTGGGGTGATGGGAGACAGTGACACATCATCAGCATGTATGCAGTTCACAATAGGGCTCCCGCGTCTGAGAGAATCTAATGCCACTGCTGATCTGACAGGAGGAGGAGACCAGGCTGTAATAAGAACAATGTGGAGCAGCTGTAAATACAGATGAAGCTTCACTCGCTCGCCTGCTGCTCACCTGTTGCTGTTGTGGCCTGGTTCCTAACCGGGGTATGAGGAGCCCTGTTATAACCCCTTTATCAAGATAATTCACAGGACTTTTAGAAGGAAGAAGAGTGATAAGAATTTCAGCTATGTTCATGATGGAATCCCCCTCTAGGGCAGGTGTAGGGGGGGTTTCCTTTAAGTTCCCATCGACTCATTTCATGTGCTAGCTATAGGCACTGGTGCATCTCGCAGCTGGAAGTGGTAGAGACACATTAGTCAAAGGAAAGGTGGCTGGACTTGATCTTTGGCTTTCAAGGCGTAGAAGTTTCCTCATGGAGATCCTCTTGAAGTCTGTAGTAGATGAGTCCACTTGGGAAACCAAATTATAATTAGTAAATAATTTTAAATTTATAGTGGGAAAGAATAATAATGAAAAAACTATATGGTAAGCTTAAATGAGAACAGAGTGAGCTATGCAGTGTGAATGCTTAACAGCACTGGGCTAAAATAAGATGGTGCATCTATCATGCTCCCTGAAAATCTCAGGGTAGGAACTGAAACATTAGAAACCCGACTCTCTCCCTGAAAAGTACTCTAAAGTGCCACGATTAATTTTTGCTTCAGTGATTCTTATTTTTCTAAGCTTGTTAGGGGGCTGATCCACTCTTCATTAAATTGCCCATTTTTTATTTTTAAAAATTTTTAAAACTTACAAGTAATAACTGTACATATTTGTGGGGTACCTAGTGATATTTTGATACATATAATGTATAGTGATCAGATCAGGGTAAATAGGATATCCATCACCTCAAGTACTTATTATGTTTTTATGTTGGGAACATTCAATTTCCTACTTCCAGCTATTTGAAATCAAATATATGTATACTCATACACATACACACATATTTTTATATACATATAGTATAATATGTATATGTATAAAAATTTTTCATCAGGCAATCTATTTCTTTTTTTAAAAGATAACTTTTAAGTTCAGGGGCACATGCATTGGTTTGTTACATAGGTAAACCTGTGTCATGGGGATTTGTTGTATAGACTATTTCATCACTCAGGTATTAAGCCTAGCACCCATTAGTTATTTTTCCTGATCCTCTCCCTCCTTCCACCCTCCACCCTCCAATAGGCCCCAGGATATGTTGTTCCCCTCTATATGTACATGTGTTCTCATCATTTAGCTCCCACTTGTGAGAACATGTAGTATTTGGTTTTCTGTTCCTGTGTTAGTGAAACTGTATATTATTCTTAAATATAGTCATCCTACAGTGCTATAGAACACTAGAATTTATTCCTTCTTTCTAGCTGTAATTTTGTACCCCTTAACAACTCTCTACCTTCCCCCTACCCTTCCCAGCAGCTAGTATTCCTCTGTTCTACTTTTACTTCTATGAGATCAACTATTTTTACCTTCCACATATGAGTGAGAACATGTGGTGCTTAGCTTTCTGTTCCTGGCTTATTTCACTTAACATAATGTCCTCAGGTTCCATCCGTGTTGCTGTTAACGACAGTATTTCATTTTTTTTTATAGCTGAATAGTATCCCATTGTGTATAGATACTGCATTTGTGTTATGCATTCATCAGTTGTTGAACACCTAGGTTGATGCCGTATCTTGGCTATTGTGAATAGTGCTGCAATAAACACGGGGATACACGTCTCTTCAATATAATGGTTTCCTTTCATTTGGATGAATTCTCAGTAGTGAGATTGATGGATCACATGGTGGTTCTATTTGTAGGTTGTTGAGGAGCCTCCATATTGTACTCCATCGTGGCTGTACGAGCGTACATGCCCACCAATATTCCCATTCTTTCTTTAAGTAAAGTAGTACAGGCAAGTTGCTTTCTATGGAGTCTGTCTGGCCTTGGAGCTATTCTGCCTTGTCTATATAATTTTACATATATATATAGATCTTAAAATTTGTTTCTAAGTGGCATTCTTACTTTACTTATCCTAATTCTCTGGTGAGGTGGGCACCTCCTTGTGGCTCCCAAATAAATACAAATTGATGGTTTCCAACTTAGACCATTTGTTCATTAACATTCATGGTTTCAATGAAGCACACATGTTATGGTTCAGGCATTAGGCATAAACAAGGCTGATCTAAGGAAGTGAATGAGAAAACAGGGGAGAAGCTCATTCCTAGCAGAGGGAACACCAAAGTAAATGTACAGAATTGTTTATGGCAAGTTAAGATGTGATTTTAAAATATCAGGAGTCACTGATGCACTGGAGAAAGAGAAAAGAGGAAGGGAAAATGATAAGAGGAGAGACTGGAAAGGTGAGCTGGGATCCAATGGGAAGATCTCTGAGCGACAGACTAAGGAGAGTAGTCTTCATTTTTCTTGAGAGTTTTCCCAGCACCAAGTTTTCGTACATGATATATTATGCATAGCACAAATGCCTTTGAGATGGTTATTGCAAACTCTCTTCCTCTTAAAAATAGATGTAAAAAATAAAGAAGAGCAAATGATGCATAGAAAAGCTAAGTTAATTACTCTAGTTTGAAATCCAAGAAATGGCAGGGCCTAGATTTCATCTCAGTTCAGTGATAAGACACTGAAAGTTTCAAGCAGTGGAATAACATTCATGAATATGACCTTGTCTGCTCAAAATGAAACAGACAAGCGAAATGCTATATTCTCTGCTTGATCTCAACACTTAAAGAACCCAAGAGACTCTCAGTCGTTTCCTAATTGCTTGTTTTCCTAGTTCTGTTATTTTGAGAGAGCCACATTTAGTAGAGAAGTTCATCCTTGTGTCTTCCAAAGTTTCCTCATGAAGGTATAGATCAGAGTGATAAAGATTACTATTTAAGCTTTTGCAAAACAAAACAAAAAACTGCAGTGGTGATTTTGAAGAAACTCTAGAAATATTGATTTCCATAAATGAAAGGTTACAATGAAGTCTTTAGCAAACATGGTTTAGTGCACAGCAGAACTCATTCAGCCTGGAAGCTGCAGATATTGCCACAAAGCACTGGACACTGTGGCTTGTACTGCTGATCTCACTGGCAATAACTATAAATGCTGCCAATAACACTGGAACTACTGATCCCCTGGAAACCTTATCTCCAGCTGTCACTGCTGCCAGAGACCTTTCTCCATAGGCCCTGCTTTGTTGTATCACAAGTTCTTAACTCTCCATTCAAAGAAAAGCCTATACTAAGTGCCCAAGTGCTAGTTACAAGTTAATCTATAAAGACAGCATCTTGCATTTTTAGTGTCTATATCACAAGGTATGTTTCGTGTCACATGGAAACATATAAGGGGGTGATATATACACCATATGCAAGAAGAAGACTCATATGCTGAGTGAGCAAAAAGATTGAAAAAGGTTCCATTGATGAGGTGAAGAACCATGTCCATGCCAGAAGGAGGAGCAGCATTTAATGATGTGGGAATGGCCAAGCAGCTTCCATGGTGGGGGTGTGATCTGTGTTAAGGAAGATGGAAGGCATTACATCCCAAGGGAAGAGTGTAAAACACCAAGGGATTCTCATGGAGATAGAGGAGGCTTGAAATGCAACAGAACTGACATTTGCTGTATAGTCATTATGCCCAGGTCCTGTGCTAGACGTCTCACCTTAGGCCAGTACTCCAGGAATTTCACTGATAGGTCCTGGAGACACAGATTAATGATTTTTATATATAATTTGCCAGGCTGGTGTGAAACATGAGAGAATATCCTTTTATATATAGTTAAGGCATTCTAAAATTGAGCTTCATAGGAGAGTTTTCTCTAAACCCCCTCAAATTATTGATCTATATGAATAGAGAATTCATGATTTTCATGAGACTTTCAAGGGAGGCCTTGAGTATGCAGCTGGAATCCATTCAACTGAATAAAGGAATGATACTTACAATCATAAGATCTGTCTAGACCTTGTTCTGTTAAACTTTTGTCTGCTTGAAAAACCCAAGTCAATGCTAATCTTAAAGAGTTAGAACCATACTGTGATCCATATTTCACACAGCACTTGCTAGGGTTAGTAGATAAAGCTATGTATAAAAGAAAATAGTGTATCATAAAATATCTTTTTGATCAAATGAACACAAAATTTAAGCTTCTTAAGAGTTAAAAGGCATAATAAAAATATCCTGAAACTAAAATTATAAATAACATCACTTTTATATTCCAAGTATATTTAGATTATGAGCTTTATGAAGATGTTGTTGAGACTGACAATTTCTACAATATCTTTTCTCTTCTTCTTTCTATTACAAAGAGAAACCTTTGGTTTTCAGTTAGATGTACAGCTGCCTAGATGGAAATTCCAATTTCCTAGCCTTCCTTGCATCAAGGAATACAAATATGGCTAAGTCCTGGACAGTGAAATGTGAGCAGAAGTGATGCATTCTGCCTTCTTCCTTTTCTCTCTTCCCATTGACTGGAAATTGAGAACTCTGAAATAACCTATTTGTAACAACAAGTATTTTCTTCTTGGTTGCTTCATAAGGGAGAAATAAACTTCAACATTATTCGATGCACTGTATTTTAGAATCTCCTCATTACAGCAGCTGAATCTATATCCTTACTAAAACATGTATATATGTGTATATTCAGCTACTATGTTAATATAATTTTAATTGCTTAATACTTTAGGTTTCTTACTTAACTGAAATATATAGAAATCTTTATTTAATAACTGAAGAAAACAGGTTCTTCAACTGTGTTCTCTTCATATCTTTAGGCATACTCAGTAGGCTTTAGTATTATTTAGATGAAATTAATTTTTAGACTATGAATTACCCATGAAGTACAGGAAAAAATACATAAAAGAATCAGTTAAAATGAATGAAATATTTAGTCTTTGAAATCTGGGTAATGAATGCCCAAGCATATAAACCATTCCATGGGAATAAACGGAAGTTACACTATTTTAAGAACCTGTTAGACTACATAAAAAAGGTAGAAAGATCTCAAATTAACAGCCTAACATTGCACCTCAAGGAACTAGATAAACAAGAGCAATCCAAACCTCAAGCTAGCAGAAGAAAATAAATAACAAAAATCAGAGCATAACTAAATGAGATTGAGACAAAAAAGTTATATAAAGGATCAACAAAACAAAAAGTTGGCTCTTTGAAAGGATAAAAAAATGACAGACCACTAGCTAGATTAACCAAGAAAAAATGAGGAGATGCAAGTAAGTACAATCAGAAATGATAAAGGTGACATTACAACTGATAAAACAGAAATACAAATGATCATCAGAGCCTACTATGGCATATAATTCTGTGTGTACAAACTGGAAAACCTAGAGGAAATGGATAAATTGCTGGAAACATGCAAAACCCCAAGACAGAACAAGGAAGAATTAGAAATCCCGAATAAACCAATAACGAATAACGAAATTGAACCAGTAATAAAAAAATCTCCCAACAAGCCTAGGACCAGATGGACTCACAGCCAAATTTTACCAGATACATAAAGAAGACCTGGTATGAGTATTACTGAAATTGTTCCAAAAAGTCAAGGAGGAGGAATTTCTTTCTAGCTCATTCTATGAAGCCAGCATCGCCCTGATACCAAATCAGGCAAGGACACAACAGAAAAGGAAAACTACAGGCCAATATCCTTGATGAACATAGATGAAAAAATCCTCAGCAAAATACTAGCAAACCAAATCCAGTAGCACATCAAAAAGATAATTCATCATGATTAAGTGGGTATTATTCTAGGAATGCAAGAATGGTTCAACACCTGCAAATCACTAAAAGTGATTTACCACATAAAAGTAACAAAAACAAAAACCATATGATAAACTCAATAGATGCTGAAAAAAGGCCTTTGATAAAACCCAACATCCCTTTGTTATAAAAACTCTCAACGAACTAGCATCAAAAAACATACCTCAAAAGAATAGGAGCCATAGAGCCACACATGACAAAAATCACAACTAACATCAGACCAAATGCAGAAAAGTTGAAAGCATTCCCTCTAAGAACTGGAATAAGACAAGATGTCCATGCTCACCACTCCTTTTCAACATAGTACTAGAAGTACTAGCCAGAGCGTCAAATCAGGCAAGAGAAAGAAATAAAAAACATGCAAATTGGAAAAGAGGTAGTAAAACTATTTCTGCTCACTGATGACATAATTATATACCTAGAAAACCCTATAAACTCCTCCAAAACACTCTCAGACTTCATAAGCAACTTTAGCAAAGTTTCAGGATACAAAATCAACATACAAAAACCAGTAGCATTTTTATACCAACGATATTCAAGCTGAGAACCAAATAAAAAACTAGATCCCATTTACAATATCTACAAAAAATTCAAATACCTAGGAATACATTTAACCAAGGCAGTGAAAGATCTCTATAAAAAGAACTACAAAACACTAATGAAAGAAATCATAGATGTCCCAAACAAATGGAAAGAATAACCCATGCTCATGGACTGGAAACATCAATATTGTTAAAATGGTCATACTAATCATAACAATCTATAGACTCAATACAATCCTTATCAAGTTACTAAAGTCATTTTTTTCACAGAATTAGCAAAACAATCCTAAAGGTCACATGGAATAAAAAAAGGCTGAATAGCCAAAGCAATCCTGAGCAAAAAGAACAGAGCTAGAAGTATCACTGTATTAGTCCATTTTCATGCTGCTGATAAAGATATACTTAAGACTGGGCAATTTACAAAACAAAGAGGTTTAACAGACTTACATTTCCACATGGCTTGGAGGCATCATAATCATGGCAGAAGGCAAAAAAGATTAAGTCATATCTTATATGGATGGTGGCAGGCAAAGAGAGAGAGCTTGTGCAGGGAAACTCCCTCTTATGAAACCATCAGATTTCATGAGACTTATTCACTATTACTAGAACAGCATGGGAAAGAACTGCCTCCATGATTCAGTTACCTCCCACCAGGCACCTTCCAAAACATTTAGGAATTCAAGATGAGATTTGGGTGGGGACACAGCCAAACCATATCATTTTAACCCTGGCCCCTCCCAAATCTCACATCCTCATATTTCAAAACCAATCATGCCTTCCCAACAGTCCTCCAATGTCTTAACTCATTTCAGCATTAACTCAATAGTCTACAGTCCAAGGTGTCATCCAAGACAAGGTAAGTCTCTTCCACCAATGAGCTTGTAAAAAAAAAAAGCAAGTTAGTTACCTCCTTGATACAATGGGAGTACAGACATTGGTAAATACAGCCATTTCAAATGGGAGAAGTTGGCTAAAAAAAGGTTCTACAGGCCCCATGCAAATCTGAAATCCAGCAGGGCAGTTAAATCTTAGAGCTCCAAATTGATCTCCTTTGACTCCCTGTCTCACATCCTGGTCACGCTGATGCAAGAGGTGAGCTCCCACAGCCTTAGGCAGCTCTGCTCTGTAGTGCTGCAGGGTACAGCCTCCTTCCCAGCTGCTTTCAGGGGCTGGCATTGAGTGTCTGCAGCTTTTCCAGGCACATGGTGCAAGCTGTCAGTGGATCTACCATTCTGGGGTCTGGAGGACAGTGGCCCCTTTCAAAGCTCCACTAATCTTTGCCTCAGTAGGGACTCTGTGTGGGGGCTCTGAACCCACATTTCTCTTCCACACTACCTTAGCAGTGGTTCTCTATGAGGGCCGTGCCCCTGCAGAAACCTTCTGCCTGAGCATCCAGGCATTTACATACATACTCTGAAATCTATGCAAGGGTTCTCAAACCTTAATTCTTGACTTCTGTGAGGTAACACCCCGAGCTGTACCTTGGCCCCTTTTAGTCACAGCTGGAGCAGCTGGGATATAGGGCACCAAGTCTCTAGACTGTACACAGCAGAGGGACCCTGGGCCTGGCCCACGAAACCACTTTTTCCTGCTAAATCTTTGGGCCTGTGATGGAAGGGGCTGCATGAAGACCTCTGACATGCCCTGGAGACATTTTCCCCATTGTCCTGGTGATTAACACTGGGCTCCTTGTTATTTATGCAAATTTTTGCAGCTGGCTTAAATTTCTCCTCAGAAAAAGGGATTTTCTTTTCTATTACATTGTCAGGCTGCAAATTTTCTAAACTTTTATGCTGTTTCCCTTTTAAAACTGAATGTCTTTAATGGCACCCAAGTCACCTCTTGAATGCTTTGCTGCTTAGAAATTTCTTCCACCAGATACCCAAAATTATCTCTCTCAAGTTCAAGATTTCACAGATCTCTGGGGGGCACAAAATGCCACCAGTCTGTTTGCTAAAACATAACAGGAGTCACCTTTACTCCAGGTCCCAACAAGTTCCTCATCTTTATCTGAGACAACTCAGCCTGGATTTCATTGTCTATATCATTATCAACATTTTGGTCAAAGCCATTCAACAAGTCTCTAGGGAGTTTCAAAGTTTCTCATATTTTCCTGTCTTCTAAGCCCTCCAAACTCTTCCAACCTCTGCCTGTTACCCAGTTCCAAAGTTGCTTCCGCATTTTCAGGTATCTTTTCAGCAGTGCCCCACTCTACCATTATTATGTTGCTGATAAAGTCATATCCAAGACTGGGCAATTTATAAAAGGAAGCTGAGGCGGTGGATCACAAGGTCAGGAGTTCGAGACCAGCCCGGCCAACATAGTGAAACCTTGTCTCTACTAAAAAAATACAAAAAATTAGCTGGGTGTGGTGGTGGGTGCCTGTAATCCCAGCTACATGGGAGGCTGAGGCAGGAGAATCACTTGAACCCGGGAGGCATATGTTGCAGTGAGCTGAGATCACGCCATTGCTCTCCAGCATGGACTACAGAGTGAGACTCAATCTCAAATAAATAAATAAATAAATAAAAACTGAGCAAAGGGCATGAATAATACAAGTGGCCAACAAACACACGAAAAAAATGCTCAACATCACTAATTATCAGAGAAATGAAAATTAAAACTACAATGAGTTATCATCTTACATCATACAGAATGGCTATTATTAAAACAATTTTTTAAACCACAAATGTTGGCATGGATGCAGAGAAAAGGAAATGCTTATACACTGCAGGTGGGAATGTAAATTAGTTCAATCACTATTGAAAACAGTAGAACTATGTCCAAAGGAACTAAAAGTAGAACTACCATTTGACCTGGTAATCCCATTGCTGGGTATCTACCCAAAGGAAAATAGATAATTATACAAAAAAGACACTTGTATTCATATGTTCACCATAGTACTATTCACAACAGCAAAGTCATGGAACCAGCCTAAGTGCCCATCAACAGTTGACTGGTTAAAGAAAATGTGGTGTCTATACACCATGGAATATTATGTAGCCATAAAAAATAAAATCATGTCCTTTGCAGCAACATGTGTGGAACTGGAAACCATTATCCTAAGCAAACTAGCTCAGAAATGGAAAAGCAAATACCACATGTTCTCAATTATAAGTGAAAGCTAAACAGTGAGTACACATGGACGTAAAGATGGATGTAATAGACACCAAGGACTTCAAAAGTGGGGTGGGTGGGAGAGAGTAAGGTCGAAAAGTTACCTATTTGGTATAATGTTTACTGTTTGGATAATGGGTACACTAGAAGCCCAGTTCCCACCAGTGTGCAATTTACCCATGTAACAAACATGCATGTGTCCCCCTGAATCTAAAATAAAATTTAAATTAAAAATCAACCTGCTAGATAACATTTGGTAAATTGCTACATCAGAAACTATAATTATTGGTCAGAATTTTAAATTGAGACATTAATTATGCAAGTACAGTTTATACATCTGGCTGCTATGAATGAATGTCATGAAAATGAGATCAGGATACAAGCATGCTGCTATTCCATTGTAGTCTGCCTATTGGTACTAGTTCTGAGCCTCGGGTGCACATCACCTGAGGAGCTTTTAAAGAACGTTATTGTCTGGGCTCCATCCTAGAGGTTCTCATTTAATCGCTTTGAGATTAGACCTCTGTAGTGGTACTTTTAAATTCTAAAGTGCAGCCAGCATTGACAAAACCTGCTATCATATAATAGTTACTTCTGGAAACTTTTGGCCATTCTTTGGTCACAGGCGTTGATCACATATTGGAGATAGAATATTAAACAAACTCTGATCCCATTTCTTATGATGGGTTGAAGTTTTAGCTCAGTCACACAGCTCTCCTGCTTCTTCTGCCAACACATTAATAGGCCCAGCGTTTCAGTATCTAGTACGTGTAGCTTTGACCAGTTCACAGATGGTGACTAGCGAAGGCATAACCAGCCGTTTGAAAAAAATGTAAGAATAGTTTAGTTTTTGATAAAGTTCCCGTCCCAAGGTCAATCATAATGCAATGTCTCTGAGTTTCACTCTCACCGGCTTTCCATTAGCATCTACCTCGTCATCAAAAGAAATCTCACATAAGCTTGTGAATGGTTTCCCTCTGTCCTTGTACCACAATAGAACAGATGGAAGAAATTATAGCAGGAGGAATAGCTACAGACCGGAGGTCTCATGGTCAGACACATGAAACAGAAAGTCTGGCCTTCCCTTTTCAGCACAGATCATAAACTATTATTTTAAGCAACGGAATGCAAATGTAGAGTTTGCTCAGAGGCCTCATTGTGTAACTGATATGAAAGAGACTGCTACCATCCTTTTATGCAACACAAGCTACCCTTTGTAAATTGTAGGTCTAGCAGATTGGCTGGAAGTTCCCCATGGGGAGGAAGGAAGCATGCTGGAAGCTGGCCTGACTGGCAGTGGGAGGGTGGGGAGTCTGACTGGCTCATGGTCAGTGGGCTCACATCCACCCCAACCCGGTATAGAACTTTAACCCTCCCTCATCTCCTTAATGTTTCCCCACTTAAATCATGCTTCCCCTCCAACCCCAGGCAATATCAAAAGAGAGTTATAAATAGGGAATTTGCATAGATGGAGAAAGGACAAACTTTGCTATGTTTTAAAATGAAGACAAAATCAGTAAGAGAAAGTTTTGTTTGTCTTTTAGATAGTTCACTCTGAGGATAGACCTCAAAAAACCACTTTCCTTTATCCTCTGCAGGACCTGAGGGATGTGAATTACTCTCCCTACTTTTCTCCACTCTAGCTTCACCAAGGAAAAATGTTGATGGAACCAAAAGACCCTGAGGGATAAGAGAAGAGTAGAATAATAGAGGTCATGAAAGAAAGAAGACAGAGAAGGGAGACCAGAGACATTGATACATCCGTGGGAACTGGATTCCACGTGGATTAATAATTGTCTTGAGGGCCAAATTAAATAATTGTTTTTACTGTCCTGTGGAGATTTTCTATGTATTTGATGCTGTAATGTTAAGATTTTCTATCTGGGAGTGGACTGTACCTTCCTGACTTTTCAAATGCAGTATTAAAGAGAGTAGTGAAGACAGGGAGAGGTTCAACAGCAAGTCTGAAAGTTTATGGCAATTTGAAATCTAATCCACATGGGGTCAGTGGCCCAGAGAAGGTTCTATAGAAGGAAGTGGGACAGGGTGCTTCAGACCTTGGCCAAAACTCGATTAATGTGGTTAGGATTATGATACAGAGTAAAGGTACCACAGAGATCATGCAAATGCTTTAACATGAAGAGTTCCATCAGGAGATACACAGCTTGACTCCCTGGGGCCCCATTCCACAAACATGGATAGTTTTCTACAATTGCAATTATAGAAATTTTATTTTCCTCATTTAACTTACATATTCTTTGTTTTTTACAGTTTTCAAGGTATCATACATTACCTAAATTACTTGTCCATCTTTCTTCTCCTTTTCTTTTGCTATTAGTTATGAAGCAATGAATAACTTTAGGCAAATATCATTTTGCTGATTAAAATCCTAGATTGCCCATTCTAAATTAACTAAAGAAAAGAGGCCTGGTGGTGTTGCTCATGCCTGTAATCCCAGCACTTTGGGAGGCTAAGGTGGGTGGATCACCTGAGGTCTGGAGTTCATGGCCTGACCAACATGGAGAAACTCCTTCTCTACTAAAAGTACAAAAAATTAACCGGGCTTCGTGGCGCAATTCTTGTAATCCCAGCTATTCCCGGAGGCTGAGAGAGGAGAATCCCTTGAACTCAGGAGCCGGAGATTTCGGTAAGCCGAGATTGCACCATTGCACTCCAGCCTGGTCAACAAGAGCGAAACTCCGTCTCAAGGAAAAAAAAAAGCGTCCATTACCAAGAGTAACATTGAACAACTTTTCCCTCTGGCAAGATCCCTTTTAATTTAACTACATTTATTCTTCCACCCACTTTGAATGAAGAATCACAGAATCATATGTGCCTTAACCGCCATCTATTGCAAAACACACAGGCTATAGTTTCTTGATTTAATGCTAGTAATTTCATGGCACCAATTGAGAGTAAAAATGTAAATTACTCAAAGACAACAGCAATTCCTAAATTGCAGCCTTTCCAGAGTTCAAGTCTAAGAGTTGTAATTTAACAATACCGTTATGATGCAAACTATAAAAATTATCACTAAACACAATTGAAATTTGTTTACATTTCTTTTTTAAAAACGGGATTCTTTAATATACCTTCAAACCCTGAAATACAAGAATATTTGAATAAAGGTAATCCAATTCTGTAATTTCTCTAACTAAACCAGCAGGTGGCGATGTTGCTCGATGGTGTGGTCCCTCAGGCGCTAGATCCCATTCAGAGCACAGGCACCGGATGGTCAACCTTGGACAAGATGAAATGTGGGCAGTTCTTGCATCAGAGGGATGCCGTCTTTTGTTAACTACTAAAAGCTTCTGAAACTATTTATAAAACTGAGTTAGCTTTAGTTTGTAGAACTAACTTTCCCCCCACATCACCCCCTCCGTGTAATTGGACATAGGTTCCCATTGATTATTTAAAAAGTCTTAATTCCTTAATCTGAAAATTAAGACCTTTCTTTGTTTTTTTTTTTTTTTTTGAGACAGAGTTTCGCTCTTGTTACCCAGGCTGGAGTGCAATGGCACGACCTCGGCTCACCGCAACCTCCGCCTCCTGGGTTCAGGCAATTCTCCTGTCTCAGCCTCCCGAGTAGCTGGGACTACAGGCACGCGCCACCATGCCCAGCTGATTTTTTATATTTTTAGTAGAGACGGGGTTTCACCATGTTGACCAGGATGGTCTCGATCTCTTGACCTCGTGATCCACCCGCCTCGGCCTCCCAAAGTGCTGGGATTACAGGCTTGAGCCACCGCGCCCGGCCCGAAAATTAAGACCTTTCACTCACTGATTCCAATTTATCTGTCTGGCAGTGGTGAAGTTAAGAACATGACCTCGCAATATGTTGCTCTGGAATATTGATTACTTGGAGTTGAAGGCATATAGAAAACAGCAGGTGCAGGAAGGTCT
Organism: Sapajus apella; assembly: GCF_009761245.1. Taxonomy (NCBI): domain Eukaryota; kingdom Metazoa; phylum Chordata; class Mammalia; order Primates; family Cebidae; genus Sapajus; species Sapajus apella. The sequence goes on along the minus strand of NW_022436985.1, from coordinate 10,173,224 downwards.
CTGACTTTCCTTCTGTCTCTTAGCAGGAAATGAAAGTCCCATGTGAAAGATGTCCATCCTGTTCCAGAGGGAAAGTTTCATTCTTATCAGCAGGGGAAGCTGAAGCTGAGGGGAATCTGCACAAACATACCTTATTAAATTAGCCCTTATCTTCCTAATGACTTCTCCACTTAAACTCCCCTAGCCCAAACCCTTTGGCCTTGTCGCATTTTCAGAATGTTCTGCTCTTCATCTCATTCAGCATATAAATCTTTAACTGCATCTTGGGGTCTTCATTTTTTATGAGGGCTCTTGTGCCATGCAAAACTTGTATTAAATCAATGTGTATGTTTTTCTCCTAGTGGTCTGTCTTATGCCCATTTCGGTCTCAGGCCCAGCCAAAAACCTCCAAGCAAGTAGGGGTAAATTTTGCTTCTCCTACAGTGGCATACAGGACAGATACAAACAGGGAAAGACAGGAAGCAGGGAGGACAATTAGGAGATTTCCACGGGGTTTTAGTTAGACTATTTAAATTACTGAAATTTAAAAAGGAGTTCAATATAAAGGATTGGAATGCAGTAGGCCCGAGGAGTAATATCAGCCCGGAAGGTGACCACTATCAGACCTCTGCCTCTAATTTCTGTCTTTGCTCTTATCTGTGTATTTGTTTCCTTCTCTCTGTGGAAGACAGGTGCTCTTTCTTTTTTTTGGTACACACGGGGAGAAGACGCTGACCAGCAACCAGGATCCTACATTTTCCGTCACCACAGAAACTGATTATTTTGTTAGTCTTAGGGAAAGATTTTGATTAGCCTAATTGGACTGATCATTTGTGACCAGGGGAATGCCATCAAGTTGTTCAAAATGAATGTGTCCTAACCATGCAGCTGGGAGAAGGAAGTCGGTTCCTGGAAGATGGGCTGGAGCTGCACAGACCTGACAATGTGCCTCGTACATATTAAGGCCTAGGCGTAAGGTAATGCTGTACTGTGCCACGGTGATGTTGAAGGAATAATAAAAAGAGGACATACATAGGGGGAAAATAATTTCTACAACGTGGAGAATGATTAGATAAAAGGTGAAAGAAAACATCAAAGAACTCCAAGTTCTATAAATCAAAACAAGAAAAGGGAAAAGTTGAAACTATGGGGGATGACATGAATGCAATCGAGTGATTTGATGATACAGATGGTTTGGAACTGGGTTGGAACATCCACCAGGATTTTTGTGGCAGATCATAATATAGGTCAGAAGGATTTAAATTTAGTTCTTATATTCTCAAATTAATAACTCAATGAATAGCTGTAAGTTTTGAAAACTTACTTTCACTGGAGTCAGATCTGAACTGGCTTCTCTGTTTTGGCAGAAGCACCATGATGAATCTCAGAACCTTTAAAAAGACACCCAAGAGTTGCAATTTTCTTTCTGGGAATACAAATTCTATTTCTGACATGTAATTTTCCTTATACCCAACACTGAAAATGGGAACTTGAATCATAAAGATATTTAACACTCAGAGGAGACATAATAGAATCCTTTCAAACGTTGAAAACATAATGAAATCAGGATCCCAGTCCAAATCATCTGCCTTTTACTTAAAAGACAAAAACAGACAGTGTGGTAGACTAAATCCAGGCGTTCTTGATTCAAATCTTAATTTTGGCTCCATTTAACTAGGCACTTAGTTTTTCAGGACCTCTATATTATTATTATTATTTTATTTTGATTAAAGAAATGTTATCCATATTACTCAGACTAGACAACCAATAAGAAATAAAAAAGGGTTACAACTAGACAGAATGTATAGATATACTACATGCTCTTTTTACTCTTCTATAGTTCAGAGGATTGATGATATTGTCACTGTTGCATTAAAAGATCTGTGGTTTGGGAGGACAAAGCCTAATTTTGACTGGTCTAATTCGGACTGATCATTTGTGACCAGCAGAATACGATCAAGTTGTTCAAAATGAATGTGTCCTAACCATGCAGATAGGAGAAGCAGGTTTGGTTTCTGGGAGATGAGGCTGGGGCTGCACAGACCTGACGATGTGGCTCATAATTATTGAGGCCTAGGCGTAAGGTAGTGCTGTACTGTGCCACGGAACTTAAGGAAACTAATCCAATGCCCTATTCCACTAGATAGGCACTGAGCTATCTTGGGCAACTGATTTGCTTTTCTGTCACAATTTGCTATTTCACAGTCTAAAATTCAGTGTTTACACTGATGAATCTTGACTGTTCTGTGGCAAGGGCTGCTCATTCATTCCTTAAACACTGAGCTTATTTAATGCTTATTTAAAGCAAGTTTAGAGAGGGTTTGTTTCCTTCATGCCTCCACTCCTTTTGTTCAAAATCCTTTTCTTTTCTCCTTCACTTTTTCATTCATTTGGGTTGTTTTATATCCGATTTCTGCTCCCATACAGGTGAAATTACCGACTTACATCCTGATTGATTTCTCCACTTTTCCTTTAAAATTCTCTTTCAGTTCCTACCCAATTCTTGCCCATTGTATACAATGTATTTATTTTGTTATTGTCATCGTAAACACTCAGGATAGGGAAAGTTTTAGTTATTTGAAGGGGCCCGCATACTTTAGATACAGAAGTATAAAATCTGTGAGTGTATTAGTCACCTGTTGCTGTGTAACAAATTATCCCAAAACTTAGTGGTTTACAAAAAAACTATTTTATTAACTCACAGTTCCTATGGGTCAGGAACCTGGCCTTGGCTTAGCTGGGTCCCCTGCTTTAAGGTCTTTCATAGGCTGCAGCCAAGGTGTCATTATTCACACAGTTGCCCAAGCTGGAAATCTGGAGGTTATTCTCAATTATACTTTTTCTTTAGCACTCCCCATCAAATCTAATTGATCACGTAGTCACATCAGTTTTACATTATAAATATTTCATTCTAAATATATCAGACCACCAATAGCAGTGATCTCAAACCGTACAGGGGGTGAAACTAAGTTATACGCTGTCCTCCAATCTGTTACCAGAGATATCTGTCCCAAAGCCAAGTCTGATGGTGTTATTTCTTTACTTAACATCTTTGGATGGCTCAATTAGCCTAAAAGCCCCTGATTTCCAGTCCCTCCTTCCCTTACTTGTCCCTGTACACATTTATTGCTGAATTACCTGCTGTTACCCATATTCGTCATGCATTTCTCAATTCTGCGTCTCTCCACAGGTTACGTTCTGTGCTTGAAGCACTGTTTCTCACTTTATGCTTTTCCATGGGATATTTTCTGTATTTGAAGCGCATTCCCTGCTCTTCTCCACTCAGCAACTCCCATCCATCTTTTATTTTATTTTATTTATTTATTTATTTTTGAGACAGCGTCTAGCTCTGTTGTCCAGGCTGGAGTGCAGTGTTGCCATCTCAGCTAACTACAACTTCTACCTCCTGGGCTCAAGCAATTCTCCTGCCGTAGCCTCCCAAGTAGCTGGGACTACAGATGCATACCACCATACTGGCTAATTTTTGTATTTTTAGTAAAGATGGGGTTTCACCATGTTAGCCAGGTTGGTCTTGAACTTCTGACCTCAAGTGATCCACCCACCTCAGCCTCCCAGTGTTGGGATTACAGGTGTGAGCCACTGTGCCCAGCCTAATCCATCTTTTAAAATTAATTTTAGTCATCTCTTCTTCTATGAAGTTTTCCCTAAATTTCTTTTACAAGAAAAGCTTAGTGCTTTTTTGGTTGACTGCCATAGTATCGCAGACTACATTGGAACTGATGTTTACAAATATGCCTACCTCCTAGGCATTTAGGACATAACTGTATCTTTCCCATTGCTGCATTTCTGGTATCTAACAGTGTTTGACCTCTATGGAATAGGCAGTCAACCAATGTCAGAGTAAAGAGAAAAGAGAAGTAACGCATACTTTGGAAACCTTTTGTGTCAGTTCAACCTCCACTTAAAAAGATTAAAGAATATAAATTGGACACAAATGGAAAAAAGCAACAGAATATTTGTAGCATTTATCTCATTATAGGAATTCTTATGTTAGATCCTGGATCTTCCTTATAAACCCTCAGTTTACATCTTATAAAGGAAAGATGGTCAGTTGATAAGCCACGTGCCTTGGTTGGGCTTCTCAACTTTTAGAGGCACTGTTAAACCTGTCTTCCACCATTTAATTGATGATCAAGACATATGGATATGTCTTTAGTGAGCAACATCAAACCTCTACCCTCCAAGTTATTAGATTAGATTATAGGAATCTCAATTTGAGTACTTTGCTAGTTCTTAACAGTGGTTATGCATCATGTTAATTATTGCTTGGTGTTTAAATTTTACCATTCCTACCAAACAAAACCACACATATTCTATGAACCTTGACTATATCATTTGCTATTCAATGACTAACTTTTACCAAACATATTTAGGGAAGTTACATGAAATAGTGCCGTGAGATGATACTATTTTGTTTATTGTAGGGAATGTTGTAAAGGACATAACCTTCTGTAGTCCCCGTTATGTTGACCTATAGAGAAATTGCTGTCAGTTTTCATTGCCAGGAAATGCTGTGTCTTCTGGGCAACTGACCTATTTTAAACTCATGTACTCTGTGTATCCTATAGCCAAATGGTGTTTCTCTTCTTTTTCAGAAAGTTTAAACACATACTTGTGGCCCAGCTTTAATAAGTGCATAGTAATTTGTGACTTGGCTTTTTCACATACTCACAGTTCCCTTGGCTTCATTTTATTTTCCTACCCTTATTTCCCTTCACTCAGGTTTGCTCATCTATTTAGTTTTTTCCCGTTTGTGTATTTTTGTAAGCTGCCTCAAATCCTTTTATAGTAACAACACAGAGCTAAACTAAATTAAATAAAAATACAATTATCCCATTGGGTGTCCGTAATTTTTGGGGGGAGTGGGATGGAGTCTCGCTCTGTTGCCCAGGCTGGAGTGCAGTGGGGTGATCTTGGCTCACCACAACCTCTGCTTCCTGGGTTCAAGTGATTCTCTTGCTTCACCCTCCTGAGTAGCTGGGACTCCAGGCATGTGCCACCATCCCTGGCTAATTTTTGTATTTTCAGTAGGGACGGGGTTTCACTTTGTTGGCCAGGCTGATCTCAAACTCCTGATCTTATAATCCACCTGCTTCGGCCTCCCAAAGTGCTGGGATTACAGGTGTGAGCCACCTCACCCAGCTCCATGATTCTTTTAGGAGAAAAATAATCCACTATGCACTTCAAGGTGAGTATAGGTTTTATCAGTAGCCAGCGATTGCAAAGTACATGAGGTAGAAAATTATTAATTTTTAAAGTCAATGATTCAGCCTTTTCTCAATTAATGATTATTCCTAGAGTTTTGATATTTTACCTCCCAGAAGAATGATGACCTAATAAAACATCTAAAGAACACTCACATTCTTAACAGCCTCTCTTAAAAGTCATGCTGTACTAGCCAGATTACCAAGATGTCACTGAACTAATTCACAACGATCCCCAGCACTCTGTGAGGGTAGTGTGGATTCTAACACTGGACAGCCTCTTGCTGTCTGATGGAAAGTCACCCTTACCCAGCAAGATGTACCTTAGTGACTTGTTCTTCAGTTATTCAAACTGCTCTGCTTTAAAAAATTCATTTGCCTGCTTTTAGTGTTTATATTTCTGGATAAATGATCTTATACAACTAATAAAACGACACATTATGCATGTAATATCCTAGGTGCTTTATGTATTATTACACATTGTTTCATTTAATCATCACCATGACTTAATGAGATAATCTTATTTTCTTTATTAAAGACTAAGAAATTGAGGTTAAAAGGGGAAAATAAATTTATCCAAAGTCAGATAATGACTGGGTATTAACTCTCAAAACATGTAACACCTGAGATTGTCTGTTTTCTAAAACAGCACACTATTTCTCTTGACTCATTCGGGTTCTTTCCCCCTTTTGGGGGGGCATAATCCTGGATAATGGGAATATTGTGATATGTGTATGTGTGTGTGTGTGTGTGTGTGTGTGTGTGTGTGTGTGTGTACATATGGGTATATGTTTTGTGCAGTTAATCAGGATCAGGGTCATAGTAGGTAGTAGATAATTCCTTCAGTCGAAAGGGTTTAACTTAATAATGTAGTGAAGAGATTGCCTGCAGATGTGTGGGTGGAGCTAAGGATCCCAACAGAATGGTGAGGCACCCAGAGACTAGCAATAGTGGGACACCACTGACATTCTTACATCTGAAGTTGCCAAGGGAAGGAATTCCGTTACAAGAGCCTAGTGAGATGCTAGCCACCTACTTAGGTAAGTTACCTGTTCCTTATCTTGCTTACATGTGGTCTCATATCGGTCTGTGGCCTATTAGAATCTGGACCACACAGCAGGAGGTGAACACAGGCAGGTGAGCATTAACACCTTAGCTCTGCTTCCTGTCAGATAAACCACAGCATTAGATTCTCATTGGAGCGTGAAATGCACATATGAAAGATCTAGGCTGTTTGCTCCTTATGAGAATCTAATGCCTGATGATCTGAGGTGGAAAAGTTTCACTCTAACCATCACCAATGCCCACCCCTTCACCCCATCCATGGAAAAATTGTCTTCCACAAAACTGGGCCCTGCTGCCAAAAAGGTTTGGGACCACTGTCATATACCATCTCCATGTAATAATACAATAATGCTATACAAGTCCAACTTTATGATTTGTAAAACATATAAGATCCAGTTATGACATGAAGATCAGGTTGTACGGTTGCTTGGTGTGCCAGGCTTAGGCATTTAATCTCAACTCACTTGATATGGTTTGGCTGTGTCCCCATGCAAATCTCATTTTAAATTGTAACTTCTAGAATTCCTACATATTGTGGGAGGAAGCTGGTGGGAGGTGATTGAATTATGGGGGGCAGGTCTTTCCTTGGCTACTCTCATGATAGTGAATGAGTCTCATGAGATCTGATGGTTTTAAAAATGGAAGTTTCCCTGCACAATCTCTCTCTTTGACTGCTGCCGTTTTCCTTGCCTTCTGCCATTTTCTTCCTTGCCTTCTGCCATGATTGTGAGGCCTCTCCAGCCGTCTGTAACTATAAATCCATTAAGCCTTTTTTTCTTCCCAGTCTTGAGTATGTCTTTATCAGCAGTGTGAAAATGGACTGATGCAGTAAATTGGCACCAGGAGTGAGGTGCTACTGAAAAGATACCAGAAAATGGGGAAGCAACCTTGGAACTGGGTAACAGGCAGAGGTTGGAACAGTTTGGAAGGCTCAGAAGAAGACAGGAAATGTGGGAAAGTTTGGAACTCCCTAGAGACTTGTTGAATGGCTTTGACCAAAATGCTGATAGTGACATGGACAATGAAATCCAGGCTGAGGTGGTCTCAGATGGAGATGAGGAACTTGTTGGGAACTGGAGCAAAGGTGACTCTTGTTATGTTTGAGCAAAGAAATTGATGGCATTTTGCCCTTGCCCTATAGATCTGTGGAACTTTGAACTTGAGAGAGATAATTTAGGGTATCCGGCAGAAAAAATTTTTAAGCAGTGACCAGGCACAGTGGCTTATCCCCGTAATCCTGACAGTTTGGGAGGTGGAGGCAGGCAGATGACCTGACATCAGGAGTTCGAGACCAGCCTGACTAACAGGGTGAAACCCTGTCTCTACTAAAAATACAAAAGTTAGGCTGGGTGCAGTAGCTCATGCCTGTAATCCCAGCACTTTGGGAGGCCGAGGTGGGTGGATCATGAGGTGAGGAGTTCAAGACCAGCCTAACAAACATGGTGAAACCCCATCTTTACTAAGAATACAAAAATTAGCTGGATGTGGTGGCACACACCTGTAAACCCAGCTACTCAGGAGGCTGAGGAAAGAGAATCACTTGAATCTAGGAAGCAGAGGTTGCAATGAGCTGAGATCATGCCGCTGCACTCCAGCCTGGGCAACAGAGTAGGACTCCATCTCAAGAAAAAACAAAAATTAGCTGGGTACAGTGGCATGTGCCTGTAATCCGAGCTGCTTGGAAGGCTGAGGCAGGACAATCACTTGAACCCAGGAGGTGGGGGTTGCAGTGAGCCAAGATCACATCATTGCACTCCAGCCTGGGCAACAAGAGTGAAACTCTGTCTCAATAAATATAATAAATAAATAAATGTCTAAGCAGCAAAGCATTCAGGATGTGACTTGGGTGCTGCTGAAGGCATTTAGTTTTCTAAGCGAAGCAGAGCATAAAAGTTTATAAATTGTCAGTTTGCAAACTGACAATTCAATAGAAAAGAAAATCCCATTTTCTGAGGACAAAGTCAAGCCAGCTGTAGAAATCTGCATAAGTAATGGAGAGCTGAAGTTTAATCACCAAGACAATGGGGACAATGTCTCCATGGCATGTCAGAGGTCTTCAAAGCAGCCTCTCCCATTATAGACCTGGAAACCTAGGAGGAAAAAGTGATTTTGTGAGCCAGGCCCAGGGTCCCCATGCTGGGTGCAGGCTAGGGACTCGGTACCCTGTGTCCCAGCTGCTCCAGTCATGGCTGAAAAGGGCCAACATAGAGCTCGGGCCATAGCTTCAGAGAGTGCAAGCCCCAAGGCTTGGCAGCTTCCATGTGGTGTTGAGCCTGTAGGTACATAGAAGTCAATAATTGAGGTTTGGGAACCTCTGCCTAGATTTCAGAGGATGTATGGAAATGCCTGGATGTTCTGGCAGAATTTTGCTACAGGGACAGGGCTCTTATGAAGGACCTCTGCTAGGGCAGTGTGGAAGGGAAATGTGGGGTTGGAGCCCCCACACGGAGTCCCTACCGGAGCACAGTTTAGTGGAGCTGTGAGAAGAGGGCCATTGTTCTCCAGGCTCCAGATTGGTAGATCCACTGACAGCTTCCACTCCGCATATGGAAAGGCCACAGACAACACCAGCTCATGAAAGCCACTGGGAGGGAGGTTGTAATCTGCAAAACCATAGGAGCGGAGCTGCCCAAGGCTGTGGGAATCCACTTCTTGCATCAGTGTGACCAGGATGTGAGACATGGAGTCAAAGGAGGTCAGTTTGGAGCTCTAAGATTTGAGTGCCCCACTGGATTTTGGACTCACATGGGGCCTGTAGCTCCTTGTTTTGGCTAATTTCTCCCATTTGGAATGGCTATATTTACCCAATGCCTGTACCCCCATTGTATCAAGGAGGTAACTAACTTGCTTTTGATTTTACAGGCTCATAGGTGGAAGGGACTTACTTTGTCTCAGATGAGATGTTAGACAGTGGGCTTTTTAGTTAATGCTGAAAGTAGTTGAGACTTTGGGGGACTGCTGGGAAGGCATGATTCGTTTTGAAATGTGAGGACATGAGATTTGGGAGGGGCCAGGAGCAGAATGATATGGTTTGGCTGTGTATCCACCCAAATCTCACCTTAAATTGTAACTCCCACAATTCCCCTGTGTCATGGGAGGAACCCTGTGGGGGGGTGATTGAATTATGGGGTCAGGTCTTTGCTGGGCTGTTCTCTTGATACTGAATGAGTATCATGAGATCTAATGGTTTTATAAATGGGAATTTCCCTGCACAAGTTCTCTCTTTGCCCACTGCCAACCATGTAAGATGTGACTTGCTCCTCCTTGTCTTCACCATGTTTGTAAGGCCTCCCCAGCTATGTGGAACTATAAGTCCATTAAACCTCTTTTTCTTCCCAGTCTCCAGTATGTCTTTATCAGCAGCATGAAAGCAGACTAATACATTGCCCTAGTGGCAAACTGGAACCTTCTTTTTAGGGATTCTAACACTGCCTTCATGAATGAATGTCTTGAAGAAGAAGGGTCCACCAGTCTGGAGGGTAGCATTAGAGAGTGGCTAAGTATGTTCAACATAATAGATTCACTCCAATGTTTTCACATTTTTAAGCCTTACATTGCTTTCTCAACACTATGCCAGAGAAGTTTTGCATCTCAGCCACATTGGATATAGGCTACCACTCAGTCAGGGCTTAATTTAATGAAACAGCAAGTTGTTGGCACCATTGCCAAGAGCTGGAGGCAATACATTAAATCCAAAATCTCAGGAATATGCACCCATATTGATGAATCTGGTCCAATTCAATGGTATAGTTCACCCTCCTTGCTCTAATACCCTTGGAATCAACTTCCATGCAAGGTCCCCAGAAATACCATCTCCTCCTAGAGCAGACGTTCCTAGACTGTGCTGGGATCTACTATACATCTGGAAGCAAGGGGAAGAGGTAGGGTGGATTCCTTCAACATTTGGTGCCCCCTCTTGAAGGAAAATGTGAAATGTGAAGGCTTTGAAATTATTTTATGGAGGGGAATTCTGTTCCCTTAGAGAAGGAGAAAGGCTGCTGCCCTTGGCAAAAACAATTCAGAGAGGTCTGGGAGCTTTTACAGTTCTCAACATGGGTTATTTCTGCCCAAATGTCCCTATACTAACTTTGAGAGTCCCAGCACTTTCTAAATGAGGCTCTTACCTTAGTCTAAATTGATCAGATTCCCTATTTAACTGGTTTTGTAACTCTGTAACTTATACAATCATGCCTTGGACATCAACCTTTAACCATATCTTCCTTACAGCTACATGAGACAAGGATTTTCTTTAGAGACATAAAAAAAGGTATTCTGATTCTCCCCCAATCCTTGATTTGGAAGGGCAAGGCTTTACATTTATCGTTTTTTTTTTTTTTTAAGTTCCCCAAGGCAGTCAGAAGTAGCTATATCACCCCCTACAGATTTGTTATTAATGTCAAAGCAATAACAACAAATGTCCAGCTACTTCATCTCCCAAACCTTGTTCTCCACTGGCACTCTGTCTCATGCTAGTACTGCTGAGAATTTGAGTTAACACATTGGCTTTTCATGCCGAAGCTTACCAATGGCATATTTTCTCTTGTTAAGAAGATTATCTGGGACTCATGACAATCAATCCAGTATCTACTTTGAGAATCTGTTTCCTGGGGACATACCTAACGAATCACTGTGTCAGTCAGGGTCCAAAGACAAAACACGGCATTCCTAAAAAGACATAATGGAAGAAAACTTAAAGAAAGAACTTTTTACAGAGGTATAGACACAGTTAAGAAAACAAGTGGGCCAGGTGCGGTGGCTCATACATGTAATTCCAGCACTTTGGGAGGCCAAAGTGGGCAGATCATCTGAGGTCAGGAGTTTAAGACCAACCTGGCAAACATGGAGAAACACCATCTCTACTAAAAAGACAAAAATTAGCTCAGTGTGGTGGCAAGTGCCTATAATCCCAGCTACTCAGGAGGCTGAGGCAGGGAGAATTGCTTGAATCCAGGAAGCAGAGGTTGCAGTGAGCCAAGATCGTGCCATTGCACTCCAGCCTAGGCAACAGAGCAAGACTCTGTCTCAAAATAAAAATAAAAATAAAATAAAACAAGCGATGGTGAGGCAATCAGTTTCTGCAACAATGAGAAGTTGTTACCACTCACAGACCTGAAGGATCAAAAGGAGGGAATCATGCTACCAAGCCTGGGAGGAAGTTGAGCTCTGAAAGAAGGGCTGCCTGACAGGGACTGTCAAAACCACAGCAATGTAGGGAGGGAGTGGGAGTATGAATACCCAACCCCATCTCCTTCCAAACATCTGATCTCTTGATATTGCTATTTCCCATAGGTCAAAATCAAATGATAAGGGAGCAAGTATGATGTGGAGACTATTCATTAAGACAGCTCATCTCTTTACCATTTCCAGGTGAAGAGTATGGATAACTGAAATATTTTGTTAAGGCAAAACTGCCCATTATAAATGTTATTCATTTCTTATATATTAAAAAATGTGGATTATCTTTTAAGCATGTTCTCAAATTATTAAACCTGTTTTTTTAATCAAAGTCTATTAACATTTTTTGGTTAAAATTCTGCAATGCTGATAGATTAATAAAATTTAAATGATGATACAGGATGAGGAGGTGGGAGAATGGAAATGTATTCTGAAGCTTTAGGAAAATACATTTAAAAATGAGATTTGATCAAGATAAAGCCCTAAATTAAATGTTCTGACTACAATTTAACCTTTTTTACTTTAACTTTCTGTGAGGGGAAATGCTCAGGAGAACATTTGCATATAAGTAGTTACTTGGAAATAATGTTTTGACAAGCATAAATGAATATAAAACAACTTGAAATGTTTCACATCACACTTAAAATGCTCATGTCTTTAAGGGAGTTAAGAGACACTAGTTGGGAAAAAATAATATGCTTTGAATTTGATTCATATTTAGAGAGCAGCTCAAGAATGTCTCCCTCTGTAATTCAACAAAGCCACTTATAACAATAGTAATTGTAACATTTTATTGGAAGTACCTCTTAAAGTATCATCTAAATATAAACCCATGATGTTTTCCTTTAACCTTGACAGATATACTTCTTTGATGAGATGGAGAGGAAGAATAACTTGGAAAAGGTTAAAGAGAAAATATATATATGAAATAGCCAAAGGTCTCAGGAAGTTGAGGAGAACATAAAATTTTCTTTCATATTTCCACTTCATACTTCTACTTAGCAAATATAAAGGTTATGTTATCCCTATAAAGAAATAATGTCTATAAAAAGATAGGTCAATTGGGAAACTCATGACTTGCATTTTGTTTTATCCTCCAATACTTCAATATTTGTGGCGTTACTTAAAAACTGACATTATCCAACCCAGCCATAAAATAAAAACCCTGAGCATAAAAACATATAATAGAAGCTCTAGCAAACCTATTTTCACTTTTTACCATACTTTTAAGATAATTAAGCCCTAAAACTTTTAAAATTGCTTAAAATCTTTACGTACTCCAATTGTCTTAACACTTTTAAAATTCTATCAAAGGCTAGTCCTTTATGATTTTAGTTTATTTACAAACCATTTAACATATTACCTATCCAGACATATTTTTATAACTTTTAATGAAAATATTTGTTGAGAAAGGATAGCAAAAGCAAAACTAAAGTTTGAAAGTTTTTAAACTGAGGTGTACTTTCATAGAGTAAATGCACATATCCCAAGTGCACAGTCTGATGAGATTTGACAAATATGTACACATATATAGTCCATACCACTATTAAGATATAGCACATTTCTGTTACTCCAGAAAGCTCTTTTGTGTCTCGACCCAGTCAATTGTCAACTGCCCACCCCCACCACAAAAGGTGGTATCTGTTTTGACTTCTAAAACCATAAATTAGTGTTACAGGATCTTTGGGGTGTCAGTTTTCTTTCTGGCAACCTCCGTGGCCAGTGGCACCTTTGCCCGAGTTCTTGTTCTGTGTCCAGTAAAACTGAGGTAAGCAGCATAGTGAAGGGTGAAGACAACAAAGAAGAGCTTTATTTAGTGTTAGAACAGCTCAGAGGAGACCCGCAGTGGGTAGCTCCTCTCTGAAGGCAAATCTTCCCCTCTGGTTGAGTATTCAACTCTCAGCAAAGAGGAGGCCCTGCAGAGGGTAGCTCCTCTCTGCCCATTGGTTGTCCAATGCACTGCTGCTCCCAGCAGGGAGGAGGCTCTGGAGAGGGTGGATCCTCTTTCTCCACTGGTCATTTGGACATCTCTGCAGATCCCTGAACCTCTCGGCAGAGAGGATAGCTCCTCTCTGTAGCTGGTTGTCTCTTTGTCTCATCTTTGGCCCTCTCTGGCTGAGCCCAGGGCCTTTATGGACCTCAGAGAGGAGGAAGTGTGTGCCCATTGGTCCTTGGGTGGCTATGGGTACCCAGAGGAGGCACCACAAGGCCTCACTCTGGTCTGTGGGACTGTCAGCTTGGCCCCCAGGTTTCAGGCCCTTTGTGGCCTGAAGGAGGGGCCATTACCAGGAAAGTGCCTCCCACTCCACCCAAGAATCTGTGTGCCTCACACTGCCATTCATGGCCTTGGTGTTCAGCCCCAGCCCTGTTCAGGGATTGGAGCATTGGGAGAGGAGACAGGCCAGGCTGGGAGAGAAGAGAGGCCAAGCAGCAGGAGCAGACACCCCCAGACTGCAGGGATGGGGGTATGCGGCTTCCTGGCCCCTAAGGGTGCAAGCTGCAGAGATGCCCGGGTCTTGTGTCTGCACCTGGGAGGGCGGCTGCCAACTCCCCATCTCCTGCCTGCTCCTTGGAGCAGGAGGCCCAGTCTGCAGCCATGTGTAGGGTGGCTGCAGCTGCACCTGGGAGGGCAGATCCTGTCTGCTCCCAGGGTCCCCAAGAGCACAAGGAAGTTGAATCCACAGCTGCAGTTTGGGTGGCTGTAGCCCTGCCCAGGAGGGCGGGCCACTGCCTGCTCAGTAGAGCAGGAGGCCTGGGTGGGCCACCAGATTTGAATGGCTGCAGTGGCACCAGGATAGCTTCAGAAGCCAACTCAGAAGGGGCAGGGCTCCCACCAGCAATGTGGAGTGTGCAGCCCCAACTGTGCCTCCCTGCTGTAGTGGGCGTGATGGCAGCAGTCACTGCCATCATTAGTTTTGCCTGTTTTAGAACTTCACATTAGTGGAATCATACTGTATACTCTTTTGTGTCTGTGCTTTTTTTCACTCATAATGTTTCATGTGTCAGTAGCTCATCCCTTTTCACTGTCATTTTGATATATGAATATTCCACTATGTGTTTGTTCACTTTTCTTTTGCAGAGTATTTCAGTTTCTTCTAGGTTTTTGTTATGATGATGAAACTATGACTAAAAATATTTATTTTGGCCACATACATGGGTATGGCGGAGTTAGCTCTCACTGGCTCAGTAGAGCTGATAATGGGTATCTCTTCCTAACTCTGTGTTCAGTGACATTGTGTTGGTGGCTTAACATCGGCCACAGTGGGAACATTTATGCCACAGAAATTGGCAATGCTACAAATCAGGCCTTAAAAATTTTTCACTTTTATTAATTAATTTTAAAGTTGGTGGTTGAACATTTATCAGCATACCACTGGATATATGTTTTCTTTCTTTTGAGTAGACACCTAGGAGTGGAATTGCTAAGTCCTATATTCAACTTTACAAAATGGACAGCTTTTCAAGCAAGTATCATTTTACCCTCTATCCAACAATGTGTGAGTTACAATCATCCTACGTCATTGCCAACACTTGATGCTGTTATTCAGTGAATGCGTAGTGGTATCTCATTGTGGTTTTAATTTGCATTTATCAATAACTTTTGTGTTGAGTACTTTTTCTGTGTGTATTGACCAGTGTATATCTTCCTTTGTCAACTTTCTGTTAAAGTTCTTTACACAATAATTGGATTGTGCTGTTTGTATTTGTGAGGTGTAGAAATTCTATATATATACTCTGGATATAAGTCTTTATCAGATAGATGTCTTGTGAATATTTTCTCATCTTTTCACATATTAACAGTATCTTTTGATGATAGTAAGTCTTGAAATAAGTAGTATAATCTATTGAATTTTGTTCTATTACAAGTTTGTTTAACCTATTCTAGATTATTTGTATTTCCATATGTAGTTTAGAATCAAATAGAAGTTGACTGGGATTCCATTGGGCCTACAGATTAATTTGAGGAGATTTGACACCAGCGTCATGCATCTGCTTGACATCTGTATCTTTCAGTCTATGCACATGGGATTCATAGATTGAATCTTTTTTTTAAGATCTCTGTTTTTAAAGACCTTCTTTCATTTCTCTCAGCACTGTTTCACAGTTTTTAGACAAGAAATTATCATATCTTTTGTTAAATTTAACCCTAAACATTTATGGGCCTTAATGTCTGTCATTCGAGAGATGCTCATCCTTTGAGTCCTAATATTTGCCATTTGTATTATTTTCTCTCTTTTTTCTTCAGTCTAGTTTGAGGCTTATCAAATTTGTTAATGTTTCCAAAAGGTCAACTTTTTTTCTTATTGATTTTCTTTATTGTGTGTCCCTTTTCTCTTTTTAAAATAATTTATTCCTGCTCATATATGAACAAATATTTCATTCTTTTAACTTAATTTCAGTTTAATTTATGCCTGCTTTTTTATCTTCTTTGAGTGAAAACATAAACCATGTATTTTAAATATTTTCTTATGTTCTAATATAAGCATTTGAAGTTGTATGTTTTACTTTAAGCACTGTTTTTAGCTATCCCTCAGATTATTTTCTAACCTTCCTTTCTGAATTAACTTACTTAAAATTATAGTATTTAGAAGTGGTTGCATAATTTCTAAACATGTAAGAATTTCTTTCTGATATGCTTTTCATTTACTTTTAACTTAATTCTATGTTAGTTAGATAACTGCTGAGCATGCTGCCTCACACTTGTATCCAACCACTTTGTGAGGCAGAGGGGGGTGGATCACCTGAGGTCAGGAGTTCACGACCAGCCTGGTCAACATGGTTAAACCCTATCTCTACTAAAAATACAAAACTTAGCCAAGCGTGATGGTAAGCACCTGTATTCCCAGCTACTCGGAAGGCTGAGGCCTGAGAACTGCTTGAACCCGGGAGGTGGAGACGGCGCCACTGCATGCCAGCCCGGGCAACAGAGCAAGACTCCATTTCAAAAAAATAAATAAATAAAAATAAACACAATCTGTAATATTCCAATCCTTTACAATTTATTAAACCTTGTTTTATGACCCAGTGTATGGCTCAGGTGTTGGATGTAGTGTTCTGTTAATGTCAGTTAGACTAAGTTGGTTGATAGTGTGGTCCAAATCAACACACTTACTATTGTTTGTGTTTTATACTTCAAACAATTACTGAGGGAGGAGTGCTACACTATCCCACCACAATTATAGATTGGTCTGTTTTTCTATTACTTCTGCCAGTTGTTGCTTCATTTGTTATAAAGTTCTATCATAAAGTGCATATACTTTTAGCATGGCTATAGTTCTTAATGTATTAACTGTTTTATCAAAATAAAATGTCTCTTTAGTGCTGGTAATAGGCTTTGTTCTGAAGTGGATACTATGTCTGATAATAATGTAGCCTTTCCCAGCTTTTTATGATTAATGTTTACATGGTACATCTTTTTACCCATCCTTTTGCTTTTAACTTACATATGCCTTCATATTTGAGGAGAATCCTTTGAAAACAGCATCTAACTGGGTCTTGCGTCTCTGCATTTTGATGGATTGTTTAGGACGTGTATACTTAACATCCCTGATACGGATAGGTTTAAGTCTACCACCTCACAATGTTTTCTAATGGGCCCACTTATCCCTTTTTTCTCTTTCCATCTTTTCCTGCCTTCATTTTAATTAAGCACTTCTTAGTATTACACTTCATCTCCTTTTTTGGCTTATTATTTCATTGTTTCATGTATTTAGCTGTTTCTCCAGGGATTACAATATACATCATTAACCTGTCATAGTATAACTTAAATTGATAGTATACCACTTTATATATAATGTAAAAACCATATATAAATATACTTCCATTTATTCTCTCCTCCTCTATTTGTCATATATTTTACTTCTATACACTATAAATCCCACAATACATTCTTATTATTTATGCTTCAACAGTCAGTTTCTTTTTAAAGAAATGAAGAAAATAGAAAATTATGTAGTGTTCTTTCATTTGTTCATGTAGATTTAAGTTCCTACCTGGTATAATGTCCCCAAAACTGGAATAAGGCTATTTAACGTTTCTTAGAGTATAGGTCATCACTTTCATTATCTGAAAATATCTTTATTTGCCTTTACTTTTGAAGAAAACTTTTGCTGGATTCTGAATTCTAATTTAAAATTTTATTTTTTAGCAGTTTAAAACTGCCATTCCATTGTTTTCTGGGTTGTACTGTTTCTGATGAGAAATTAATGGTTATTCTATTGTTACATTCTTATATGTAATTTTTTTTCTTCTTGATGTTTTAGAATTTTTATTTTTAATTTAATATAAAGCAATCGTACTATGATATGCCTCGATGTGGTTTTCTTTGTGTTTATGCAGTTTTGTGGTTCATTGCTCAATTATGGCTAGATTCAGAAGTTGGGATTTTCAAAACCAAGTTTTTAAATATTCACTTCTTGCTGAGAAAATAAATTAATGTCTTCAGGGGGCTTTAGTTATTTGGTGCTGAACAATATTCTCTGTGATTTTTTATTTTTCATTTAATTTGGAGAATTTTTGAACTGTTATTTCTTTTAACATTGTTTTTCTTGTCAAAATCTTTCTTCTCTTTCTAGGACTTCTATTCCACATATGTTAGAGGACTTTATAATAATCCACAGGTCACTGAAGCTCTCTCTCTCTCATATGTGTGTGTATATACATATATATACATATATATATATATGTATATATATATATATATATGATCAGTCTTTTTTCTTTTTTCATTCTGTTCTTTAATTTGGATTGTTTCTATTTACCTGTCTTCAAGATCTTTTCTTTAGTATTCAAACTGCTGTTAAAGTTAGCAAATTATTAACTTTCAGATATTATATATTTTTAATTCTATAGTTTTCATTTGGTTTCATCTCTTTGGTTTCTATTTATTTGCTGAGATTCCACATCTGTTCATAAGAAGTCATTGTTTACTAATTCCACTATGAATGCCACCTCTAGTCTGTTTCTACTGCCATTTCTTCTTCCTAGTTTGGTCATATTTTTAAAAAATTCTCCATATGGTTAGCAATTTTTAATTTTTATGCCTGACATGGGATGCTATATTTTTGAGATTCCGAATTTATTTGTCTTTTTATGAAGAATGCTGGATCTTATTCCGGCAGAGGATTAATTTACAGGCAGCTCAGCTTGATTCTGCTGAGGCTTGGTTTTCAGCTTTGTTAGAGTAGGTCTAGAGTACACTTATGCTGGGTTAGAGTAGTCCTACTACTAAATCATGACCTTTTTGGGACCTCAATTTTGGGTTGTTGGCATTCCCCTGTCTCTCAGCACTATGCATTCTCTGGCATTTCCACTTAAGCCACGTCCCCAAAGTACCTGCTTTTTCCTAATCCTCTTTGAATTTTACCATATGTATGCACAGGCATTCAGTCAAAGACTTAGAGGATATCGATGCAGATTTCTGGGGATCCTTCTGTACTAAGCTCCGTTATTTCTAGTAACCTGAGATGCAAATTCCAACTCCTTCAGTAGTATAAACTTCAGCCTCCCTTTTATATAGCCAGCAAGACTGTTGCTCTCTGCTTAAGCTCCACTTTTTGGGGTCACAATTTGGAAATTGTTCTCAGTCAGTAAACTATAGTAATATGGCACCCACCTATGCTTCATGTCTCTCTCAAGGGTAATAGCCTTTAGCAGCCTGTTGACCAAGGTCTGAAAAGACTTGATCCATGTATTTTATACAGTCTCAAATTTGTTAATAGTGGGAAAATAAGTCTAACATCTATTCCTTCCATCATGGCCAAGGCCAGAAGTTGGATTTTCAAAAATATTCCCTACCAGCAATCTTTTCCCATTCCAGTTCCTTTCATAGACTGGTGTCAATGGAATGTTGGTTCAGCTTATTTGACAAGGACGTGAAAAATTTTGGTCCACAAGACAGAAGCTTATTTCTGTTCCATGTAAATTTCCTACTTGAATGGGAGGTTTCTTCTGTAAAGTTGCCAAGGGTCTGAAGCCCTTCTGTCTTATGGATCTACCACTCTTCGAATTATGCCCATCTGAGAGGGCTCACTACCTTGCTCTTACTCTAATTTGTAGGAAGGGAGAAAAGTAGAAGGAAAGAGTAGACCCTTTCCCTTGAAAAGCATGAGCCATAATCACCACATTACTCAAACCCTAGAGCTTAGTCTACAATGGGGCACAACTGTGGTTCCAGCTAACACTCAGGAGTTCTCTTATTAAAAAAGAAAAAAGAGATGTTAAATACAAGTACGATCTCTGCCATGACACTATTTTCATTAGTGGCTATGTGTCCTAAAGACTCAGTAAAATATCATATTATATTCTTTTATTTAAATTAGATGTCAAGTCTCTACCTAGTTGAGCTGGTGGAAAATTCAACCTCACTTGTTCTTAGCAGCCACTTCCCTGACTGTGACTGTGCTGAGTGTCTAGGGGAGTATCAAGTTTTGGGTAAGTCCCTGACATCATCAGTCAGGAGGCTCCCACCTATACAGCTGCAGAGATCCTTCAGTTTGATGCTCTGCTGCTTCTCTCCTCTCTTGGCCTACAGTGTCTTCAATGAGCTAGAGCCCCAAGCCTAGGATCCCACGTGTCACATGCAACATACGTCCATTTATCTGTACTGCTCTCAAATCATCATCCTCACTCTAGTTCTCAATCCAGAAGAGAAATTTCTTTTTAGCCTGGGAAATCCCTCTCTCCTTGTCTTTCTCTCTCTCTCTCTCTCTCTCTCTGTATGTCTCATTTTCTAAGAGGCACCTCTTCAAACTATTCTTTCAGTGAATTTAGAATTTTAAAAACAAAAGCAGGAAGCCATGTCTCAAACCCTCCTCAAGGCAAGGAACATGTGAACTTTTTACCTACATGAACAGGGGAAGGCAAGAGGGAAAATAATAGGTGAAAACATACATTATTAACTAAAAGAAAAATACCACCACCAGAGTCGAGTGATTTTCTAAAATCAACTCAGATCATGTTTTTTCTTTTTCTTCTTTTTTTTTTTTTTTTTTTTTCAAATGGAGCCTCACTCTGTCACCCAGGTTGGAGTGCAGTTGCACATAATCTTAGCTCACTGCAACCTCCACTTCCTGGATTCAAGAGATTCTCCCACCTCAGCCTCCCAAGCAGCTGTGACTATAGGCACACACCACCACACTCTGCTAATTTTTGTATTTTTAGTAGAGATGGGATTTCACCGTGTTGGCCAGGCTGGTCTTAAACTCCTGATCTCAAGTGATCCACCCACTTGTCCTCCCAAAGTGCTGGGATTACAGGCATGAGCCACCGCGTCTCAAATCATGCCCTTTCATAGATTATAGCTCTCCACTGTCTCCCCACCATCTCTCTCCATCACCTTGGCATCCTAGTAAACAGCTGGGTCCACTTTCACTTAACAGTGTAACTCGTCCCCAGGGAAACATGCTTTTTGCAATTTGGATTCAATGAATGCGTTTATAGCTTCATCTTGTGCCAAATTGGAACATCTCTATTTTGCTTTGGTATATTTTTGTGCCTTTTATACTTCCAATTTCTTATGCTTGATATCTCCTACATGGCCTGGTTTCCAACATTTCATCATGAAAATTTCTGTTCATACTTTGAATCTGGCTAGAATACTGTTTCTGCTGAGAAATTTCCCAAGTACCTCCAGGCATCTTGTAGTATTTATGTACCTGAGCCCTTTACAGTGTGTTCTTCATGCACAATTGAAGGCTCCCAGTAAATGAGACTCCCGTTCCAGACCCCCACTGCCTTTTGGTCTAAACAGCACCTAGAATACACATTGTCAAATGCCTGTCTTCTGCACTGGATTGTGATCCTTTCTAGGGCAAGATGATATCTTATTCACAGATGTGTTCTTGCCTGACAGTATACTTAGCACAGGAAGATGCTGAAAGATGCTGTATTCGTTTCCTCGGGCTGCTGTAACAAATTACCACAAACCGGTAACAACAGAAATTGATCCTGTCATAGTTCAGGAGGCTAGAAGTAGGAAATCAAGGCTCTCAAGGGTCTCCCACTCTGTCTAGGGGAGAATACTTGCTTGCCTCTGCCAGCTTCTTACGGAACCTGCTGTTCCTTGGTTTGTGGGCGCACACCTCCAGTCACCGCCTGCGTCTTCACACAGCCTTCTCTTCTCTCTCAGTTTCTCTCTGTCTCCTCTTCTGCCTCTTATAAGCATACTTGTTGTTGGATTTAGGGCCCACATGTAATCTAGGATGATGATGCCATCTCAAGACTCTTAACTATGTCTGCTGCAAATATCCTTTTCCAAAGAAGGCCACAATCACAGGTTCCAATACACATATCTTTAGGCAGCCCACTAAAAATGCTTCTGAAATGAATGAGTAAATTAAAAAATGAACTGTATATATACACGTATTAACATGCACAAAGGATGAAGACAAGAAATATTACTTTTTTAATCTTTGTTACCTTCTATTTGTAAATTCACTTTGTAAATAATGTATCATGCTTGTTGCTGTATGTATGATGAGAGTTCTGTTCTGCTAAATAACCTCACAGTTCAAAAATGAAACTTGTTAAAACAAAAGACACAATTTGGAAATCTATACAATCATTCTAACTGTATTTTCTGACACAACTTTGTCTTTTTGGAAAAAGCATGTAAGACATGAATTGAGAGGTTGCTACATGAATAGAAGAAGCGTTTTCAAATAGGCAGTTCTACATATAGTGACCTTACTCTTGGTCCCTTAAAACAAAATCCGCTTTTAAAAACAGGGCTGGTGAGACTGACCACTGTCTCTTCTTGTGGAGGGTTATATTTGTATATTTTTACCAACAGAACAGGTTGGGAGGTTACAGACATAGAAAAATATAATGAAAAGATCCAGATTCATTTTGTTTGGTTTTAATATAGTCATTTTCTTTTTCCACTTTCAATATGACCGAAAGATTTAATTTGAGTAATACCACAGGAATGTAGTTTCAAGAAGGAAAAATGTTCAACTATCCATCTCCCCGTTAAAAAAAGAATAATATGCTATAATATATGTTGAAAGCTTTTTGAGACATTTCTTTCTTTTTGCTGGCATTTGTGTCCTTTCTTATGTAAGCAAATAAATATGAAATACATTGAAACTTAAATATATGTCTCAAAAGAGGTTTCCATGCAAAATACAATTGTTCTTTTTTATTGCAAAACAATAGCACCACTTAATATTATTACAAAAATATTAAATTTAATATGTTTGTATCTTTTTTGCCCACTTCTGTATTATGTTTGTCAGTGTGATTTCTTCTGAGATACATATTGAATTTTTCTGAGAAACTCATGAGTCTTTAAAAGTAGCAAATCGGGAACACGGGGCATTGGATCCCAAGCCTTTACTTTGGGAGCACATGGGCAGCTGGGACACCAGAGCACTATAGTCAGTACTTAAGAAGGCCACGGCCTGGGGAAAGGGGGTATACAGAATTGTTGCAGGCATGTGCCTTCTGTTCAGTTTTTAGCAGAATTGACATGCTCAGGATTGCTTTTTCTCCTTCCCTGCATCCCCTAAAAGCTTTGCATAGTCCCTTTAAGATAATCGCCTTTTATACCAATGTCACTCCCTTTTTCTTAAGTCTTCCAGGTTGTTCTAGGACACCCAGGATTCACAAGCAGTATATTGTCACTTCTTTCCCTAGCGCTAGAGGCAGACTTCAGTAATCAATCACAATATTCTTTATTGTTAGGCCTAGATCAGGTTGCAAACACAAGGCTTCTGGGGGCCATTCTCAAATTGTATAAGAGACAGAGATTTTTGCCATTCTTGCCCTAGTTCATGAGATGGTGTTCTTATTGTGCCTAGCTCTTGCTAAATTCTTTCCCCAGGGAGGCTATGTCCTGCCTCCTGTAATCTGCTGCTGAAGAGGCTCCTGCTTGGAATCAGTGCCATCGCCTGCCTGGAGCAGTGCCTGCTGCCTGGGCTCCCTGTGCTCTGGCCTGCTTGCTGGATCAGAGTCCCTCATAGAGAGCCCCTCCTTGGTCATATCTGAGATTCCTACCCTTTTGGACGACTGTCTTGGATTCCATGATGAGGTAAGCCTCTGCATCTAGGGGCCTTTTTCCTGAACCTGGCCTCCCTGTTCCGGTTTCCACTGTATTTCCAGTGACTGGGATTTCTGGGATCTAGACACATTTTGTTCCAAAAAACCCCTGCTACAACACCCAAAGATGAGTCCCAGTGGTTTCATTTATAATATACATTTTTATTAGGATTAAATGCAGTAATTCTTACGAGACAATTAACATGGTTCCTACCACATAATAAGCGCTCAATAAATATTAGCTACTCTAAGTTCTGTTACAATTGTCATCATCATCATCATCATCGTCATCATTTCTATCATCAGCTCCATCTTAATTTGAAAAAGGCTTCTTCTGCAATCATTAGGAACAGAACAAGTCCCAGAGACCATCTGGTTGCTAATGGACTAGAGACAACATACCTAACGAGTGTTCAAATTGGAGCCCATAGCAGACAATAATGATGATCATCGTTTACTGAAGCCTAGGTGTCAAGAACTTCCCACATTGTGTCTGACTTAACCCTCATAATAGCCCAGTTCAGAAGGGGTTATAACTCCCATTTTATTGATGAGAAAATGCAGGATTAGTGAATCCCATGCCTAACAAAAATGATAGTGAAACTGATATCAGATCCAGCCCTTTTGAAACTCAAAACTCCATTCTTCTGCTCTTGAACATGTTACTTCTCTACAAACAGCCTGAATTCTGGAAGCAGAGCTTAGTTTCTGGGATTCCAGCTAATCAAGTCTGATCATTTGGTCTGTATGTTGCTGCTTAGCCATACGTTAGGTAATTCCCGAAATGTTCCTCATGTATCCTTACCTTTTGTTTTCTTTCCTCTCCTCTTCTAATCTGGCAGCCACACTCCTGCTTCTATTTGTTCTTAGCCACTGTGGTTCCAATTTGCATAATCATCCCTAAAGATCCAAACCAAGCTTAAATACTCTATTTAACCTGCTTAGACTATTATAATCCACTTTCAAGCGATTTTACCCTCTCCTTCAAATTCCTTTTACTCTCTTGTTATCTGCATTTGGTGCCACACAACTATTATTCTTAATTATTCCCTAATTGTCTCAAATGCTCATTCATTCAACTACTACATGTTTGAATACATATTATAAATCAGACACTGAGCTAGGCAACATATATGGAGATATACAGACAAGTATGCTATTACAGACAGCTTCAGGTAATTTTAGTCGGGCAAATAAGAAATACACACAAATATTTATAGTAGTGTTTTCAGCTTAAAAAGTACCATGAGAAATAAAGACAGCTAAAAGACTTACTTCTACCAAGAAGGGAATGCAGAGTAAATAATGATTCATTTACCTGAGGTAGAAGATTCTGATACTGAGAGGGAGATCACTCTGGCAGGCACTGCCTGACACAGACATGGAGTTTGGTGAGAGCACCATCAAGGCATAATGAGCCACTGTCATCTGACTGCACCTTAGAGTATATGGGGGAGGACTAGGGATAGGGTACGTGGCAGATGTCCTTAAACACCATGTAATGGTATCATTGGGTAAGAGACTGGGTCACCGGACATTTGAAATGATATAATCAGAACTGTTTTTTTTACCAGGTGCAGTGGCTCACACCTGTAATCCCAACGCTTTGAGAGGCTGAAGTGGGTAGTTTGCTTGAGCCCAGTAGTTTGAGACCAGCCTGGGCAACACAGCAAAACCCTGTCTCTACAAAAGATACAAAAATGAGCTGAGCGTGGCCTGCACGCCTGCAGTCTCAGCTACTTGAGCGCTGGGTGGGAAGGTCATCTGACGAGCCTGCAGTGAGCCATCCGGCGCTGCTGCACTCCAGCCTGGGCAACAGAGTGAGACTCTGTCCCAAAACAGACCAAAACTGTTGTTCTGCATCCCTCCCCCTAATTAGCAGCAAGTCTATGCTTTCATATTTATTTCGCATTTCCTTAAAACTCAGTGCAACTGTGGACACAAATATTTCATAAATAACCAATGACTGAAAAGAAGTAGTTACATATGATAGCTTTTATATATTTTGCTTATAAAATATATCATTTAACATGAGATTGAAATTTTTATTCTAATTTTAAAAATTTTAAGTTCTAACTGAAAAAGAAATTAGAATTTTTTAAGTTAAAAAGTGTAGAGCCTAACTAGTTGGTGTGATATTTAAGCAAAACAGCCCTTTGTCTCCAAATCTGTCTACTGACCTGAAGATATTACAGGTGTTAACTTCAGCTTCAAAAATATTTGTTATAAGGCAGTAAACTCTAGATAAAACGTTCATTAAAACATGACTTTCATATTCATAATATAACCTCAGTTTTTCTCTAGTATGGATTTTTAAAACTTGTTTGCAGAAATTTTTTGCCTCAAATCTTATCAAGTACTTGGAAAATCTTGTCTTAAAAAACCTTTTTCTTTGGTTTTAAAAGGGTGATTCAATCATTTTACATACTCACTTTTAATGTTATTATGAAAAAGCTATCGGTTGGAGAGGATGTTTTCACCAAGCCGAATCAACAGTGGTGGTTTGGACAGAGCCAGAAAGTCCAGGGAAACCAATGACACACACTCTACTCCTGGCACTTGTGACTGTAGAAGCATCCAGGCTATTCAAAGGCCGTGAAAACAAACAAGTAAAACAGACTTCCATTTCCTCTGAGGATTCCCTCATTGGAACCAAACACATCTTCCCAAGGCCAAGAATAAGGAGCTGAAACAGAAAAGATCTGGTTGTTAGTTCCTACAAACCAGTTTCTTTGCAGATGGCACTTTTGTTTGAGTGGGAAATATTTTTTTCTTTCAGATTTTGCTGAAAAGTTGTTGATTTGATCTGTGATCGTATGTGTACCTAGTCCAGGGCTGAAGTCAGCCAAGAGGACTCAGCTTTTGATGTCTCTGATTGAGAGGTAGAATTCTGGAGGAAATGCACACCGCATTGAAGAAGGAGGTGGCCTGTTTACAGTCTATCCTGCCCAGAGTAAAAATGTACCTTCCTGGACTAAATTCCTTATTACTGGTCAGTTGTAAAATATGCGTAAGGTAAAATGAATTTCTGCCCAGATAATACTTTAGAAGAAACAAGTAATTATAGGGATGTTTGGAACATTTATTTATAACTATGGAAACTTTCTTCATAAAAACTCCCAAGTTCCCTCAGGAGAATTTGCTGGATTGGTTGGGTCTACCTTATTTGCCAGCAAGATTTAGCAGGTTGTGCTATTTGCAAATATATTATTAATTAGGGTGAAACTATGTGTTTGTTTTAAAATTTTCATCAATATTTCTTGCTTCTTTTCATTTGTCAAACTATCCTTGTTGCTTGTACAGAAGAGTGCTCTGTGTACAGAGAGTTTTGTATACTTCAGAAATTGTTTGGTCTGCTCTTTTGGAAAAATAATTACACAGAGTGTCCAATACAGATATTAACATTGGCGACATCTAGTCCTGCAGCAATTCAGGGTCAGGAGAGATTTGTTTGAGCTGGACTTAGTGCAGAAAAGACTGTTTAGATTTTTTTTCTAAGCTCAGGAAGGACTATAGTTGCAAAGTGAGTCAACATCCTGCAGCATGCCACAATGTATCAGGCTGAGACGTTATATTTTCTTTCTTGCATGTGGTGCTGTCTATAGTGTCTCCCTTCCTTCTAAATATGCTCTTCCCAGACAGAGTTGGTCTAGAAGTTGTTTGTACTGAGTGGTTTTGAGGGGGGTTAAGAATAGCAAGTCCAAGTACATTATTATTATTTCAGCCTTCTTGAAAAAAAAATGCCATTCACTGTATGCATTTGCTTTTATGAAGTAAAAATGGTAATTCCCAGTAGAACTACACTGTGGAGGATGGGAAACAGATGCTTCGGTCAGCCTCAAGGACTGACCATAACATACCATGGAAACACAAAAGAATAAGAAAGCAATTGTATAATCTTCTGAATTTAATGAGCTGATTGACCCAGATGGCATGTGTGCACCTTGTTTCAGCAACATTTTGCTAACACAACTTTGGGCTGATTGTCCACTGCTATAAAGAGCTGGGGAACATCCTGAAATAATTGATTCTGTCCACCTGTTTTTACTTAACACTTTGGTGGGAAATTGGTGTCATGGAGAAAGACCCTTCATTTAGATAAAGAAAAGCGAAGACTTGAAGGAATGACGGAATAATATCCGAATAGTCAGTTAATGAGTTTGTTGCAAACACAGAGACATCTTTAACATTGAGCTCCCCAGAAGGATTTGAGTAAAAGTGCTTTATTGATAAGACATCCCAGGAAGCAGAGGTAGGAGGGTGGGAAATTTCAATGGGAAGGGGAAGGGAGCCAATAATAAAGATAATGTTGTCCAGCAAGATACTGATGCAGGTCACTGGGCTCAGTCCTTCCAAGGAATTCTGGGAAGTAGTGAGAAACAAGCTCGGAGTTGTCCAACTCAAAGAGCAAGGAAGCTGGGTAGGCGGTGGGTGGTGGTGTCTATGAGCTTTCCACCCTCATTGGTTGAGAACTGCCTTTGGGGACATTAACTCCTCAGGACTTCCTGCTTGCCCTGAGCAAGGATAAAGCATGCTCCTACAGCCCGAAAGAATCCCCAGGGAGACAGCTGCATTGCCTTTGGCTTGTACAGAAATCAGAGTTATTGGTTAGATGCAGACAGTATCTACTGTAGAATGCTAATGACTTATTTACCCAAAGAGGACAAAGAAAGCAAATGGATATGCTGATATAAATGAATACATTGAAGTTTTGTTGAGGGATGTTATATTCACATGGTTTCAACTTAATTTATTACAAAATACTTATTAGTTAAAAAGAAAATATGAATATAGTACCAGAAGGCTCCCAAACCACCTTAATAAGTGATCAAAGCTAACATAACCAATCATGGGACAAATCAAAACCATGTGCCACCTGACAGACACAATGAGAACACAGAATCACTTCTATGATGTTGCTGCCAAAAAAGCATGATCTGACTCTGCTTCTGAAGGAATATCAGATGAACTTAACTGCGGGGATATTCCACCATATGGAACCTGATCTGGGGAGTCTGTTCCATGTGGTGGAATACCCCTGCAGTTCAGTTCCACCTTTTAAAATGTCAAGGTCAAGAAAAAGGAAAACATGTTTTTCTTATCCTCACAACATTTCTGACACCAAAAGTATGATACCTGCCCCCCCACATCAACCAATACTTTAATTTTTGCTGCACACCAACTGGATGTCCTACAATTTAACTCAATTCTGATGCCACCCAGAGCTTGCACAGACCCCACTGACTAAACGCTCAGTCCCACAGAATTGTCCTCCCTACCTCAGATGCCAGTAGAAAGTAGTGGCTTCCCAGGTTACCTACAAATTCTGTCTGACTTGGCTGCAAATTGGAGGTGGCAAAAACTCCATCCTTCAGTTCATCATTTGCTAGAACATCTCACAGAACCTAGGAAACTGTTTACTAACAATTACTGATTTACTACAAAGGATATTTTAAAGGATACACATGAGCGGCCAGATGAAGAGATACATAGGGCAAGGAAAGTCCCAGCCCAGTAGTTTCTGTCCCCATGGAGTTGAAGGTGTGCTGCTCTCCTGACACATACATGTGTTCTTGCTCAACCTGGAAGCTCCCTTTATCCCATTGTTAAGGGTTTTTTTTTTTTTAAAGAGCTTCCATTAGGTTGAAATGATTGATTAAATCATTGACCACTGGTCATTGATCTCATTCTCCAGCCCTTCTTCCCTCACTGGAGACTGGAGGATGAGGCTGAAATTTTCAACCCTCTAATCACAAGGTTGATTCCTCTGGTAACCAGCCCTGATACTCCAAGAGTTGCCTCATTAGCATAAATTCAGGTATGGCTGAAAGAGGCTTTTATGAACAACAAAAAGCATTTCTCCCACCCCTATCTATCCTAAGAAATTCTAAGGGTTTTAGAAGCTCTGTACCAGGAACCTGAAACAGGGACCAAATACATATCTATTGCCTATATATATCTACCTATTGATTATATATATATGGTCATTAAAGTCAAGGAAAGACTGAGGAACTGTATCAGATTGAAGGTGCCTATAGAGGAGAAATGAAAACTCAGTGTAGCATGTGATCTGGTTTAGCTACATTTTCTAAACAGGACATTATTGGAATGACTGGAAAACTTGAATGGAGTCTTGAGTTTAGTTGTAGTGATAGATCAATGTTAATTTCCTGTGTAATATTGATGCTGTATGTGGGGAGAGTGTTCTTGTTAGTAGGAATTATACACTAAAGGATTCAAGGGTCATGGGGCATATTGGCAACTTATTCTCAAATGGTTCAGGGTAAAACAGTCTTTCTTGTACCATTTTTATAACTTTCCTGCAAGCTTGAAATTGTTTCAATATAAACATTTTTTTTAGAATAAATGATTAAAGAATCAAGCTACAATTATGTAAACTTCATCCACCGCTTTTTCCTATTAAAAAGTCTCTCCTTGATGGTGGGTAGTTCCATGTACAGCAGCATTGCACTACTGCATAGGGACCATAGAGCCAAACTGGGCAATAAGTACCAGAGCTCCAGCTAAACTCCAGCCTGATTGAGCAGTATTTTCATTTTGAATAGCTACAAGAGAACTGCCTGATGTTATTGATACTGAGAACGGATCTCCTTCCCAAATGTTTTTCTAAAACAAGTGAGAAAATTCATGGCTATTTTTAAACTAAGTTGAAAGAAGAAAAGGAAGGGATCTTGAGGAACGCCATGGTAGATGCTTGAATATTAGATGTAAGAACTTCTGTCAACATCTTTTGATAATAAATAACAGCTGTCCTTTTATATAAAGAATATTAATATGCAAGGGGTGGGAAGTTAATACGGCTTATAATATCTAAAAATTCCCTAATTTTTTTCCTTCCTTCCTTCCTTCCTTCCTTCCTTCCTTCCTTCCTTCCTTCCCCCTTTCCTCCCTCCCTCCCTCCCTCCCTGGATGTGTAGCTAAACCAGATCACATGCTACACTGAGTTTTCTTTTTTCTTGAGGCAGGGTCTCACTCTGTCACCCAGGCTGCAGTGCAGTGGCTCACTACAGCCTCAGTTCACTGTAGCCTCAACCTCCCAAACTCAAGCAATCCTCCCACCTCAGACTCCCAAACAGCTGGGACCACAGGTGTATGCCACCATGTCTGGCTAATTTTTGTATTTTTTTTTCTAGAGACAGAGTTTTGCCATGTTGCCCAAGCTAGTCTCAAATTCTTCAGCTCAAACGATCTGCCTGCCTCATCTCAGCCTCCAAAAGTGCTGGGATTACAGGCTTCCCTACTTTTGTTAGAGAAACAATAATTGTGTCGGTACTTAGCCTGATCCTCCTTTGCATAGATGTATTGAGATAGAGCCAGATGGAGCAAGAAGGCAACAAGTACATTGTCTCGTCATTGAATATAATGAAAAATACCTTTCATATATTTCCCATATGTTGGAATACATATTCAGATCTGCAGTTTATGAGGAGAATAACATTTGGAGCTTTTTTTTTTTTTTTTTTGGCTGGTTCTGGCTGTATCACTCAGGCTAGAGTGCTGAGTGTAACCAGAAACTCATAGGCTTAAGCTATCCTCTTGCCTCAGCTTCCCAAATAGCTGGAACTACAAGCATGTGCCACCAGGCTAATTAATTTTTTTTTTTTGTAGAGACAGAGTCTTGCTATGTTGCCCAGGGTAGTCTTGAACGCTTGGCCTCAAATGATTCTCCTGCTTCAGCCTGCCAAAGTGCTGGAATTATAGGCAGAGGCACCATGCCTAGCCAGAGCAAATATTTAAGATATTTCTTGTCTTTGGTGATTAAGTGGAGGTTTTTTTTTGTTTTTGTTTTTTTTGTACACCAAAATAAAGTGCTTTAAAATTAACTTCTGCTGAATTGATAGAGGTTTCTATTAATTTGCTTATTTTTAAATGAATTAAATATGTATCTGTGAATCACCATGTCTGTCTGCTCCCATGATTCTAAGCACACTGTAAGAAGCCATATCACCATTGAATTAATCAGTTGAATGGAGATGGATCTGTATAAGATTCCTCTACCTATTCTTACAACATTGGCTACATCACTACAGCAACTGGACACATATTACCTTGACTACTCAGCACCTGTCTTCTAAGACTCACTCCTTAAATCTCTCTCTCCATTCACATAATTTCTACACTGTGACCTTTGGTTATAGCTGATTGTTTTACTGAGTCATGTAACCCAACCTGGGTCTGTTTTTTCACCAGCAACTGCAAGAGTAAATGAAAGGTTCTTAGGCTTATAACTTATAAAACAAAGTTATCACTGGTTACACTTCTTTGTTTCTTTAAATGCAGATTGGGAAACAGAAAGCTGGGCTACAGAGAGAAAGACAAATGAAGCTAACCAGAAAAGATCAGTTCCGGTTTCAATCTGTTCCCGAAGCCTATTTCTGTCGTTGGATTTTATCAACTATCCTAACATCCTTCTAATAGATTTCTTATTTTCTTCTTACACTAGCTAGATTTGAGTTAGTTACTTGCAATTGAAAATTACTAGTTAGAAACAAATATGGAAGAACTGGGATACTGCAAGAGATAGATTAGAGCGTGTGTGGCTTGAGAAATTCATGTGAGACTTGGGAACTCTGCTGCTAGGATGGAAAACTGGAGATGTGTTGTACCAGCAGGCAGTGAAACCAACTCCTTTGTCTGTTGGGATTCAGACCTCATGCTCACTGAAGCTGGAGCGAGGAGGCTTTGGGACAACTTAGCAGAATGCTTGTGTGTTTAGAAGCTATAGGAAATGTGGCATTCAATAAGGATAATAAAAAGAGCTTTTTTTACTATCTGTTTATTTTTTTTAATTTTTATTTATTTATTTATTTATTTTCAACTTTAAACAAATTTTTATTACACAAAGGTTGTCACATAATTGGATATTTCTCTACTTTGTACACAATTATTCTCACTCTCCACAGAAAGGCTGCCTAACTTCTCATCTGGCGGTGGCAAGCACTAAAATTCTGATTTTAACAGAATAGTAGTAAAAATGCCTCAGTGATTTAAGTTGAAAGCAGTACATTGGTACATGGCTCTTGTACCCAGTATCAGGAATGTACAAATGTCTTTTTATTCAAAAATACAAAATAAATTATCTGTAGGCATGGGCAATGACAGCAATAAACCATTATGTATTTTGTCTGTTTATTTTTAAGATCTGTTATGGAATGCCAGGCCTATCACCAGGCTATATTCCGGCCTATGTCCTGGCCAAAGAGAAACGTGGAATCTTTTGACTGGCAGTGAATTTGCAGCAGAAGATTTTTGAAAGAAAACCACCTTTAGGTGGGCCCACTGGAAAGCAGATAATGGATATTAGAATAACTGTGTAATCTTGTGAAGAAAAGCCATTTTCTGAAGCAAGGTATTAGAAGTTACTAAGCATGAGATGATCAGAGCCTTGCTGTATTGCAACCATCAAATTTGCTGCAGCTAAAAGATCTAGCTAAAAAACTAAGGGCATTGTTAAACAAAATGAGGTAACTTTGGCAATTGTAATGGAGATACTTGGCAAAAATTAAAAGAATCAGGAAGCACTGATTTTCTTTCAAAAACCCTCTGCTGCAAATTCACTGCCCATCAAAAGACTCCATGTTTCTCATTGACCAGGACACAGGCCAGAATATAGCCTGGGGATAGGCCTGGCATTCCAGAACAGATTGACTGGCTTCACCACCACCCCAACCTATTATAGAATCCTGAGGCCAGTTGTATAAAGCTCAACGCCATCAGAAAGGGCAGAGTATTCATTTGTGTTTCAAAGAAGCCAACAGTATGGAGCCCTGCTTCAACTACAGATTCAGCATATGAATGGCAAACCCTTCCATCCTGGGTATTGTCCTAAAAATAAGATAAACCGGCAGCTTACTACAGTTAAGGGAGTTGTATTGCAAAAAAATGTCAAGCCTTGCATATAAGATACTGAAATTTCCTAACCTAAAAGCAACCTCCAATACATTGACTATTGAGGTAGGATGGCCCTTCCACAGAAAAATCCTTTATTCTCAGGGACAACCCTGAAAGTGTAGATAAGGGAACTCTTTGTTGCAGCTAGAACCTGAGACAAGCAGATGATCTCAGCAAAGAACTCAACTCTAAATGCTGTCATAACGTATTTTTAATGATGAAAATACAAACAGAAAGAAGAAAATATCTTATCCAAGACCACAAAACTATTAGAACTGAGCTATAAACATAAGTATCTTAGTTCCGGAAACCCCATTCCTATGGCATTTACTGGTCCTATTTTGTCCATCAAAATGAATCTAGAAGATGATTCCTGGTTCTACTATTCACATGATGTGTAATACTGGACAAGTTTCTTAACTTTCCTGGGCCTCAATTTTCTCTTTTTAAAGTGGAAGAGATAATAATATTGACTAACTTATAGAGTAATTATGAGGATTATATGAATAAGTACATGTAAATCCCTTAGAAGAGAGCCTGGCACTTGTACTCTGTTGTTGCTGTTGTTGCTGATTGTTATTGTTTGGCTGTGTCTCTGCCCAAATGTCATCTTGAATTGTGGTTCCTGTAATCCCCACATGTCATGGGAGGGACCTGGTGGGAGGTAAATGAATGGTGGGGGCAGGATTTTCCTGTGCTGTTCTTGTGACAGTGAATAAGTCTCACAAGATCTGATAGTTTAATAAAGGGCAGCTCCCCTGCACGTACACTCTTGCCTGCTGCCATGTAAGATGTGGTTTTGCTCCTCATTAACCTCTGCCATGATTGTGAGGCCTCCTCAGCCATGTGGTACTGTGAGTCAATTAAACCTCTTTCCTTTATAAATTACCCAGTCTCAAGTATGTCTTTATTAGCAGCATGAGAAGAGACTAATACAGTAAATTGGTACTGGTAGAGTAGGGTGCTGCTATAAAGATACCTAAATATGTGGAAGCAATGTTGAAACTGGGTAACAGGCAGAAAGGTTGAAACACTTTAGAGGGCTCAGAAGGAGACAGGAAAATGTGGGAAAGTCTGGAATTCACTGGAAACTTGGAGGGCTCAGAAGACAGGGAGATGTGGGAAAGTTTAGAACTTCCTAGAGATTTGTTAAATGGCTTTGACCAAAATGCTGCTGGTGAAATGAACAATAAGGTCTAGGCAGAATTGGTCTCAGATGGAGAGGAGAAACTTGTTGGGACCTGGAGTAAAGGAGATTCTTGCTATGTTTTAGCAAAGAGAGTGATGGCATTTTGCCCCATCTTAGAGATCTGTGGAACTTTGAACTTGGGAGAGATGATTTAGGGCAACTGGCGGAAGAAATTTCTAAGCAGGGAAATGTTCAAGAGGTGACCTGGGCACTATTAAAAACATTCAGTTTTATGTAGTCCCAAAGATATGGTTTGAAATTGGAACTTAAGTTTAAAAGAGAAGCAGAGCATAAAAGTTCAAAAAATTTGCAGGCTGATTATGCAATAGAAAAGAAAAACACATTTTCTGTGGAGAAATTCAAGCTGGCTGCAGAAATTTGCATATGTAACAAGGAGCCAAACATTAATCTTCAAGACAATGGGATGGGGAAAATGTCTCCAGAGCATGTGAGGGACCTTTGCAGCATCTCCTCCTATCACAGACCCAGAGGCCTAGGAGGAAAAAACGGTTTTGTGGGCCAGGCTCAGGGCCCCCCTGCTCTGTGCAGCCTTGGTGACTTGCATCCTAGCCACTCCAACTGTAGCCACAGTTCAAAACCAAAGGGGCCAAAGTACAGCTCAGGCTGTGGCTTCAGAGGGTGCAAGCCCCAAGTATTGGCAGCCTACACAAGATGTTGGGCCTTTGGGTGCACAGAAGTAAAAAATTGAGGTTTGGGAACCTCCGCCTAGATTTCAGAGGATGTTTGGGAATGCCTGGATGTCCAGCCAGAAGTGTGCTGCAGGAGCAGGGCCCTCATGGAGAACTTCTGCTAGGGTAGTGTGGAAGGGAAATGTGGGGTTGAAACCGCCACACAGAATTTCCACTGGGGCATTGCCTAGTGGAGCTGTGAGAAGAGGGTCACCATCCTCCAGATTCTAGAATGGTAGGTCCACCAATAGCTTGCACCATGTGCCTGGAAAAGTGGCAAACACTCAATGCCAGACTATGAAAGCAGCCAAGAGGGTGTTGTACCCTGCAAAGCCACAGAGGTAGAACTGCCCAGGACCATGGGAACCACATCTTGCATCAACATTACCCAGATGTGAGACATAGAGTCAAAGGAGACCATTTTGGAGCTTTAAGATTTAACTGCCTGATGTATTTCAGGCTTGCACAGGGCCTGTAGCCCCTTTGTTTTGACCAGTATCTCCCATTTAGGATGGCTGTATTTACTCAATACGGTACCTCCATCGTATCTAGGAAGTAACTAACTTGCTTTGGATTTTACAGGCTTCTAGACAGAATGGACTTGACTTGTCTCAGATAAGACTTTGGACTATGGAGTTTTGAGTTAATGCTAAAATGAATTAAGATTTTGGGGTACTGTTGGGCAGGCATGATAGGTTTTGAAATGCAAGGACATAAGACTTGGGAGGGGCTGGGGTGGAATGATATGGTTTGGCTGTGTCCCCTCCCAAATCTCATATTGAACTGTAGCTCCTATAGTCCCCATGCATCATAAGAGGGAACTGGGTGGGAGGTAATTGAATACAGTGGCTGTACTGTTCTCATGATAGTGAATAAATCTCATGAGATCTGATGGTTTATAAAGTGCAGATTCCTTGTACATGCGCTATTGTCTGCCACAATGTGAGAGGTGACTTTACTGCAATTTGCTGTTCACTGTGATTGTGAGGTCTCCTCAGCCATGCTAAACTGTGAGTCAATTAAACCTCTTTTCTTTATAAATTATCTTGGGTATGTCTTTATTAGCATTGTGAGAACAGACTAACACACTTATATTGTCAAATTTTAGGTTCTGCATCAGAACAAAATGTTTTCTTGCTGGTCCAAAGCTTCTGCATCCCTAATCAATCCCACTGTGTCTAAAGGATTTCTGTGATGAGCCTCCTCAATGTTTTTTTTTTTTTCCAGCCTTCAACAAACTATTATAAATTAGATCTCCAAATGGGCCCAAACTTTAAGGGAAGGCTTTTGTTGGGGTTAGAATTTGTACTATGCCTTCTACTAAATCTCTTTAATTCAGACCAATGGAAAGTTTTGATTTTAATTAGGAAAAAGAATGAATTTATAGAATATTCTACATTTGATTACAGTAAAAATATATTAAAGCCCTATTTTTTTACATGTTATTCAAGTAAATGTGACTTAGTTCTTGTTCTCTTGGGATTCATAACTTTGGAGGGGAGATAAATTTATACAAACTTGATACAATATGGTAAGAGTCATTAGTGTTTTGTGGAGGAGATCACAGAAAAACATGTACTTGAGTGGTGTTTTGGGATATGAATCATGAAGAAATTCTAGGTCAATGTGACAGTGTGAGCAAGGGTGGGAAGATTCTGAAAATTCGTTTTGTGTCTGAGAGTACTGTGGAGTCTGGTGTAGTGATTAGGGTTTGGGGGAATGCAACCAGAAAGGTAGGTTGGATATAGAATAGCATTAGCAAGAAAAAGCTCCTAGGAATTATTTTAATTAATAGGTAGTAATTTCTTAATTAGACTGATAAGTTTAGAGAGATGAATATTTCTAAAATATTTGAAGTCAGTAGGCTGCCTTAAATTTCTAAAATATTTCTCTTGAATTGTCATTTACACTTCTAATATGTTTAGATACTCTGTCTTAGCCTAGAAACTGTGTATTATCAAGATTTACCATCAAATGTTATTATTCCAAATTATATTAAAGCTCTGTTCATTTCATGTTCAACAAATGACCACAAATTACTCTGTTTCTTGATCTCGTTGCAATTTAAAATTTTTTCATGGTATTATATAAAGCAACATTTCTAATACTATGTTCCATGTAAAAAGCAAAATGTGGTCATAAGGAACTTGGGGAATGTCTTAGTCTGTTTTATGTTGCTTTAACAGAATACTACAGGCTGAGTATTTTATGAAGAAAAGATATTTATTTCTTACAGTTCTGAAACCTGGGAAGTCCAAGAGCATGGTGCTGGTGTCTGGTGAGGACCTTGTGCTGCATTATTCCATAGTGAAGGGCAGAAGTAAAAGTGAACACACAAGACAGAGAAGGAGGCACCAGGGGCTGTACTTGCTTTATAACAACCACTCTGGAGATAACTAAGCTGATCCTGCAATAATGACATTGATTGATTTGTGAGGGTTCTGCCCTCATGACACAATCATCTCTTATTAGATTCACCTCCCAATACAATAGCATGAGTGGTGGGATCTAATTAAGCTTCCAACACATGAACTTTTGAAGGACGCCTCCCTGTGTCCATGTGTTCTCATTGTTCACCACTCACTTATGAACGAGAACATGTGGTGTTTGGTTTTCTTGTGTCAGTTTGCTGAGAATGATGGTTTCCAGCTTTATCCATGTTCCTGTAAAGGACACGAACTCATTTGACTGTATGACTTTTCAAGGTCCTTAATATTGCTAATATTCTTTGTGAAGCTCCAAAAGGAGAAAGAGTAATTAGGAATTTTAAAAATTACATGATAAATATTTACTTAGTGGACCACTTAGTAACATCTTGAGGAAAATCAATATTCTGTGGAATACTGGAAGGCTAAAACTGTGTGAAACTATCCAAGTATCCAATGTTGCAGGTCAAAAAGCAGTCATAGCAGTTGACATACAAGTAGTCATGTGCATATCTGAATAGTGATGATGAATTCCTTTCATTGGAAACCCTTCTTTAGGGTGGATGCAGAACAATAATTAATTTTATTATAGCTTGGATTCTTCCTCTAAACCATTATCTTTTCAATAAAATAAACACTGTGTACAGGTGCTTATTTTTATAATAACTATCTCTTTTATTTACAGGTGTTTCTTAGCTTGGCAATTATATGTTTCTCTTAGTCACAAAGGTTTGTGCTACTAGGTAAATAGAAGGTACTTTCTGTCATTGGTCATGCATTCCCATGTTTAATAAATACATCCAGATTTGTTTTCTTCTATACAAAAAAAATGTTGTGTGCAACTAGAGGCAGTGAGAAGTGAAAGTTTTTTGAAGAAGAAGTTTCCAAAGCTGGCACAGTGTCAGATTTAGAGTTTTTACAAATGCTGAGTTTTGAGTCTTGTGAAAGAGCTCTTAAATCAAAATACACAGGAGTGGGCTTAAAGTGTTTATCTTTGAAAAGCTTCTCAGGTGATTATGATGCAACTGACAGATTGTCAGACTGTAGTGGCCAGCAGAAATTTATTAAAGCTTGACACTTTTTTTCATGACCTTTTTGAGATTCAGGTGTATGTGACACTTAACTCAGACTTACTTTAATCATATTTCAAAAAGTCTTTTTGATTTTTTTCTTGCTCTGTATGGAGCCATATATTGCATATTTAGGTTTCCTCAGTTTTGGTCAACTGCATTTTCATACCGTATACTCTCCTAGGAAATCTCATCTAGTCTTGTGGTTTCAACAATTGCCTCTATGCAGATGACATCTTCCCCAAACTTCAGATTCTGTAACCAACTCTGGCTAGACTTCTCTACATAAATGTCCCATGTAGGGAAAAATGTCGCATGTAACTTGCTATCCTCTGACTCCAGTTCCACTCCTCATTCTGTGTTTTATATCTCTCAATGACTAGCATTGCCACTCACCTGGTTATCCAAATCTAAATCACAGGAGCAGTAATTTTATTCTTCCATAGAGGTCACTTCTATATTCTGATCAATGTTGAGCCCTGTTACTTCCTAAAAATTTATCCTATATGTACCTTGATTCTGCACTGCTTGGTTCCCAGATTCTGGAATCTAGAATTCAGGCCACTAATAAATATTAGAATACACTTATACAATACTTGAGTACTCATTTTTAATAATATATTTATGAAAAAATATTAGGAAGCATTTAATTTCCTAATAAACTTTCAAATCACAACCTATTTGTAAATTAAAGACTGACTATACTAGTAATTACCAAACAAATCAATAAATGTTTTAAAACTTTTATTGTAAATATCACTACTTGGGGGAAAAAATGGTGATAATTAGAACGAAATGAAGAGACAGGCTCTTCTACAGATATTCTGAAGGGAACTTCCAGACTTTTTCAGAAGCTTTTAGGAGTTTATGGTTTTGCAAAATGCAATTATTTTATTAAAACATTTCTTTCCCTCTTGCTTTTTTTGTCCTGTATTTTCCTGGTGTATTTTGTGTTTGGTAGGTTAAATGGCTGGTTTCTTTGCCCTTGTGGTACTTGGACTGAGCTCTTGTTACTGCACATTAGAACCCACTTTGTCTAATAGGTGATTAAATATTTGCTAATCAAATATTCATTACCTACTGTATGGCTGAGGGTGGAGAAGGGAATTCAACATCAAGGGGCCTGTTGAAACTTTTTAAGATGATAAAAATATTGTATCTAGATTATGGTGTTGGTTTCAGGGCTGTATGCATTTGTCAAAACCCATCCAACTGTACCTTATTGTTTAAGTGATGCCTTAATAAACCTGACTTTTTTAAAGGTTCTCAAGCAGAATGTCCCTTGTGGGCAGGTCACTTACCTGGGCAAGGCCTGATCAGGAGAGGGAAACAAGCACAAGAGTGGGGCTGCCCAGAGAAGTAGCAGGGAGGTTCTGACCGCAGCTGACCACTAAGGAAGGCTGACTGCAGTGGACTTCAGACCTGAGACCTTGCAGTAATGG
The DNA here is from genome assembly GCF_009761245.1 of Sapajus apella. NCBI lineage: Eukaryota > Metazoa > Chordata > Mammalia > Primates > Cebidae > Sapajus > Sapajus apella. The sequence goes on along the minus strand of NW_022436985.1, from coordinate 10,133,013 downwards.
ATAAAGGCTTTGGCACCTGTTGGCCCCAGGGGAGGTAGCAGGCAGCACCTCCCCAAATCCTGCTAGGTTACGCCCTGGCAGAGGACCATACAGCCTGGGAACTCAAGACTCCCACAGGCGGCTGACATGGGGGTAGCCTCCCTCATGCTCTTATAGATACTTTAACAGAAGTATGCTGAAGCAGGTTTGGGATTTATAAATGAATTGAAAAGAGGAGGAAATGAGAGTCAGAGAAAAACAATCTAAGAAAGAGATTATTTGACAAGAACCTATTTATCTCTGAAAAATGCAAGGGAGCAAATATGAGAATCAGGACTGCAGTCGATAAAAGCAGCACCTATGTGGCAGGAGAGAAACCTGTGTCTTCATCTCAATACTGGCCCCCAGACAAGAGTACAGTGCTGGTCATTTCCTAGCAGAGGGGGAGACCTGCAGATTTAGCTGATTTTAAAAATGGTTTTTGATGGACACCCACCAATCACATCAACCCACAAAATAGGAATCTGAATAAAGACATTTAATCCCATTCATATTATATTTCTGAAGAATGAGTTTTAGAAGAGATGATTTTTCACAAGAGTAAATAAACATTTATGTGATACAATGCGACCACAGCACAGAGACAAACTCGAAGAGGGTAGAGAATGATGTTTTTGATTCTTTAAAGAGTTTTCCTCAAAAATGCTTTTCTGTGGGTGGCATTAAAAAGAAAATCCATCTAGTTGTTGTTGTTTGTGACTCTGTATGAGATACATCATAGGATGCTTCTGTTTCAGCCCAGAAAGTGAAATTCTGGACTTGGATACTCTAAATGTAAAATCCAAAGAGGTCAGCTGCTCATAGGAGAAGATTGGGAGGAAATGGGTCCCATAGCAGAATTCAAAGCCATGAGATTAGAGGTTGGGAAGCCTCTCTTCATTCTCAAAAATTCAGATGACAGTGTTGGGGAGAACCCCTAAGAATGAGACAGGGGAAAGTCAAGGCTGTAAATTGTCATTCTTTTCACTTTCTCATCACAGTCATCCACCCTACCCTGAACCATTTTATTTATTTTTCTTTATCATCTCTTTGAATAACTGATGTCTAGTTGCAGCATTTCTTTGCAACCCAGAAGCACGATGAGGATAGGAGACAAACAAACCCTTTCCATTCTACCTGTTTCTTTCTCGTTGACTCATTCATTAAAAAATATTTACTGGTTGGGCACAATGGCTCATGCCTGTAATTACAGCACTTTGTGAGGACAGAGTAGGAGGACCACTTGAAGCCAGGAGTTTGAGACTGGCCTGGGCAGGATACCAAGAACCGATCTCTTTAAATAAAAATTAGTTGGGTGTGGTGGTGCATGCCTGTAGGCCTAGCTACTAGGGAGGCTGAGGGGGAGGATTGGTTGAGCACAGGAGTTTAAGGCTGCAGTGAGCCATGCCATACTACTGCACCCTAGCCTAGATGAGAGAGTGAAACTCTGTCTCAAAAAAAAAAAAAAAAAAAAACGAACACCTACTGATTGCCTCTGATTAGCCAACTGCTATTGTAGGTATGCAGGATACATCAGTGAACAAATGATCACACATTCCTTTCTCCAGGAAGCTTGCATTATAGTCAGGGTCAAAAACCAAGAGAACAAAAAATAAGCAAAAACTAACAATCAGCAAAATTTAAAAAATAAATTATTATGTATTAAAATACATAATATTAATTATCAATTAAATTAATTTAAATAAATTTAAACATCATTTATAATGATACATATAATAAATTTAATAATAAATAGTAAAAACAAATAAGTTACCTAGTTTGCTAGGAGATGAAAAGAGCTGTTATTTATTAAATTGCGTTCCCTCCTCCAAAATTCATATGTTGAAATTCTAACACCCAGTTCCTCAGAATGTGAAATTTGAAAATAAGGTTGGTGCAGATATTATTAGTGGAGTTAAGATGAGGTCATTTGGGTGGCCCCTAATCCAGCAGGACTAGTGTCCTTATAAAAAAGGGAAATTTGGACAGAGAGAGCAGACTCTCACACGGGAAGAATGCCATGTGAACATAAAGCCGGAGACTGGTGATGCATCTGTAAGTCAAGGAACACCAAAGAGAGCCAGCAACCACCAGAAGCTGTGGGACGGTCTCTCTCACAGCCCCCAGAAGGAACTAACCCTGGTCTTCAGAGTTCAGACTTCCTACCTCTAGAACTACGAGGCAATGCATTTCTGCTTTTTAAGCCGCTCTGTTGATGGCATTTTTGTTATAGCAGCCCTAGCAAACAAATACTGGGGCTATGAAAAATACAGAGGAGCGTAGGGGGTGTTAAGACTCCTTCACAGGACTCCACTAGTCATTTTTCATGGAAAGCAAGAGGTAACAGATTATTTTCTTGACCACCCTCATCTACTTGGAAAACCTGATTGTTGGTTTCCCCCTCCCACCCTCTCCCCAGCACTTTGTAGACATCTCCATAATGGCTCCTGTATTAGTCTGTTTTCACACTGCTAGAAAGATACTACCTGAGATTGGGTAATTTATAAACAAAAGAGATTGAATTGACTCACAGTTCCACATGGCTGGGGAGGCCTCAGAACACTTACAATCATGGCAAAAGGTGAAGGAGAAGCATCTTTTTACATGGTGGAAGGAGGGAGAGAGTGCACGGGAAAATGCTACTTTTAAACCATCAGATCTCATGAGAACTCCCTCACTAACATGAGAACAGCATAGGGAAAAACACCCTCATGGTCTAATCACCTCCCACCAGGTCCCACCCTCAACAGGTCGGGATTACAATTTGAGATGAGATTTGGGTGGGGACACAGAGCCAAACCATACCAACTCCATCAAATTGTACTGAGTGATTTATTTCTGTCTTCATCTATCTCACCCTCACCATTTATCTCAATAAGGGACCATCTCATTCTCCTTCCTGTGTTTTAATTTCTAGCACATAACCTGCATTTAGTAAGTGCTCAATACATGTTAACTAAACAGATGGAGAATGCACACAACTTCCATGAGAATTTAATGTGTGCAAGTTTCCTGTGGTCTTATAATTAATATAATTTGATATAGATGAAATTCATAACTCATCATTAAACTGGGTATTGGCACATGCCTGTATTGGGTGGAACACATATTCTGAAGCAGTGAGGGATGCTGGGGAGGAGCACGATCTCAGAGCTTTTTGCCTGCTATGGGAGGCTTGTGCCTGTTCCTCACCCAAAAACCAGTGATGACAATAACACTGCCTACCTCTCATGATGTTGTGAGAGCTAACACATGGAATCAATGCTCAAATAATGCTGGCCTTGAGAGAGTTTTCAAAGAGTGCCAGCCATTACTATTGCTGTTCATAGGGATTTGCTTGAGAAGACTTCTAATGGCATTCAATAATTTGGGTGCCTGGGTTACTGTGGATAACATGAGGGTCCAGAATTGTCTCACTACTCAGGAGGCAGACAGTCTAATGGGGAAAGTAAAGAGTAATAAAATAATTACAAATAAATAAACAGTGCAGGTGTGATCATTGCTATGAATGAGAGATACCTAGCACTTGGAGACCACTGGTGGGGGACTTAAATGAGATGCAGGGTCAGGGGGAATGAGTTGAGATATGAGTAGGAATCGCCTACTGAGGATGGGCAGAACAGTATTCCTGGGGGAATGAGTGGATAGGAGCCCGGAGGCAGTAGGAGCTTTTCTTGCCTGTGGAAGGGAAGGGAGGCAAGTGTGCCTGGGGCGCAGCAAGTGAGGGGAGCGTGGCTCAGGGTGAGGCTGTGCAAAGGCAGCTCATGCAGAGCTTTGTCACCTTGCTAATTATTTGGCACAATGGAACCTGAGTGAGGTATGGGGGCGAGTTGTAAGGAATAACATGCTCAGAGTTTCATTTTGAAAATAATTCAGGTTGCAGTGTAGAGAATGAGTAAGAAGCACGGAGTGAATGCAGGCAGACCCCTTCAGAGGGAGGGGTGATGGTAGCTTGGGCTTAAGTGATAGCGGTAGAAATGGAAAGAAGTGACACTGAAGATGGGTGGTGACAAAAGGGGGCTATCGAAGACCAGGGCAGGTAGCTGACTTTGTCACTAGTATTATGGTTACAAAGCCTCTCACTCATGAGACCACACACTGAAGAGAACTGATTCTGAATCTTTGGACTATAAGGTGCTTTTGAGACATCCAAGTGAAAATGTCCAGTGGTCAGTGGGGCATATGGGCTGATGGTGCAGAAAAGAATCATATAAACACAAGGCATTCAGGCATCCATTGCCCTGAGGGAAAGATGTAAAGGAGGGAGTATTTTGTGGTCTGACCATAGACCCCAAATTGCAGAGCTAGTCCCTGGGAAAGAGATGGATCAAGTGGCCTAGTGTGTCACACTTTCTTCCTTTCCAGCGATTTCTATTTTGAGTTCCCAGTACACTAGGTGGCCCAAACTTAACCACAGTCAGTTGGAGATTTAGGGATTTCTCCATACCTGTGTCTAAATGAGAGGCTTGAGTGGTGCCAGAGCCCTGTGGGGAAGCACAAGATCTTCAGTCACCTGTCTGCACAGTTATCTAGTCCTAAGTCGTAAGTCCACTCAAGTTGTAAGGAGGCAGCCCTCATCCTGTCCATGTGGCCCCTTCAAGTGTGGCAACTCTTTGCTTCTTTCTCATCACACTTGAGAGACAATAATTATTCTGCTGCTTCTGTCCAGGTCTGAAGCACGGAAATCTAAGTCTGCCTTTGGCTCTGTGGGCCTGGACTCGACATGCAGCCCTTCCATTCTCATCAGGACTCCACTAAGGGAGAGAGAAAGTTCATGCCCTTTGCTCCCAGGCACCTCAAATTTCTGCCGTCTTCCCATCTCGCCAGGGCTGTACACCAGGAACCGGGAGACAGTTTCTCTTCCAGTCTCCCCAAAACCTCTTGAGGGTCCTGCCATCTTTCAGGGACTCCAACCCCATAAAATGGGTGGAGCAAGGCTCAGCTCTCTGGTTCCCACCCACAAATCCACTCTCCTTCATCCAACTCCTGCCATCTTCTCTCCATGTGACTCTTGGAATAGGCTCCTAATCTGCCTTTTATTTTTTTTCTGTGCCAGGATTATTCTTGTTTCCTCTAAGGCTTTGGATTTTAAAAACCAAAGCAAAGAAGACTCCATTTTCCTTCTACTTCATATTGTATCGTTCTCTGAGGAGACAGGTTCAGAGAGCCTAGCTCCTCAAATGGAAATTAGAGGGAAATTGGAAAGACAGGATCAATGTTTTAAAAATGTCTTCATGCCACAGCTAAGAGAGAAAGTTCCCTTTTACCCCTTCTAGCTGATTTTATGATCAGATCAAATAGTGTAGGTTATAATAAAAAATAGCTACATAATTAATCTTGAGGCCAGAGACTTTGTGTGTTTACATAGCCTTATGAAATAGTATACACTATTTTCCTTTTAGTTCCTTCTTATCTGAATTTAATTAGAGTTCTGTGAGGCAAAACTAAAACTGCAAAATTCCTTGGGATTAGTGACATTAAAATCATTCTGTTCTCTCGCCATCAAGGCCTACAGAATAAGACTCTATTCCAGCCATGTTTTGTCACACATGGTTTTTCAGCTTCCAAGAGCCATCAGGAGCTATTTCTCGGTTTTCAGCACTAACACAGAGAGGGAGGTTTGAATGTAATATAGCAGCATTTAAAGCATCACCACATACTAGTTATGTTGTTTAAAGACGAATAAATATTCCAGGGAAAAAGAAAAGTACTAGATTGGATTTTCATAATGCTAAGGAAGATTTATACTATTTAATAAAAAATAAATCATAAACATTTTGCATTTAAATATATTCTACATTTCTTTAAGTATATGCGAGAAAAACATCAATCATTTCAGTATCATTAGAGTATAGGTAGAGCACCTCCATATTTTCAGTTTAGGAAGTTACGTTTCAGACGTTGGGATATGACTGGTTATTAACAATGTGAAACTGGATTAAAAGTGTCACATTTTAAAAATGTATTGTGTCAGTTCATATATAAAGGAGTCTGCAGGCCAGAAGGTTAAAAGAATAATGTAACTAATAGAATGTAGCCTAATTTTTGGGAATCCCTTAACTAGTTTTGATAACCCCATGCTACACTCACTCTTTAATGCTCTGTTTGGATAACTCTTTGACCATTTTTACAGAGTGCTTCAAAAAAGTTATAGTCACAGAAACTTAAATAGTTACCCTGTGTCAGTAAAATGAAAATAAAATTGCTTTATTACTGGCACAGTGGCTCATGCTTGAAATCCCAGGACTTTGGGAGGCTGAGGCAGGAGGATTGCTTGGCCTCAGGAGTTCCAGACTAACCTGGGAAATACAGTGAGATCCCATCTCAAAAAACAAAAAAGAAAAGAAAAGAAAAAAAATTGCTTTATTAAAAGAGGGCAAAAAGGTATGCTGTGCAAGATATTTTCTATTTTATTTGTAGGTTTTTTTTTTTTTTTTGCAAAATAAACACACTTTAACAAAAAATAGATGGGAACAGATACTTTATTATTCTACAAATTCTTTCTGAGTACTAGTAAGGGGCTGTAGCATATCCTGAATTATTTGACTTCATAAAAGATCATAGGTAAAAACAGATTTACAAACTCCTTTGTTAACTGAATAAAAGAAATCACTCATGTTCTCCATTAACTTTTTTTTTCACCTTTGCATTCTTTAGCACATTCACATTGTTTTCTTCAAATGTCTTTGACTGATTTTTCTAAAAATTTTCCTAACATCCAAACATCTTTTGGCATAAGGTTAGTGGCCTAATCTGTAAGTTATTATATTCCTTGCTTTAATCTATATCAGGAATGGGCGTGATGCCTTAGACACAAACACTAGCTAAAAATTTCAGTGCCCAAAGAAGAAAAGATATTTAACATTTGCTCACTAAGATCAGGGACATGTCTAGTTTTTTATTATAAGACTTGTTAACTTTTCTTCTTATTAAGTCGAATATATATGTTTTTATCCAATAAGAAACATTGTGTTTTAATTGTTTAACTAAGACATAATTTCCCTTGAAAAGAAAGATAACATTAACTTTGTGGCATTCCATGGAAAAGAAACTGAGCGCTCAAACCTTCTCTTAAATCTCTGGTTAGCCACAAAGCCAGTCCTGGCAAATGGATAGAACCTACATTTCCAAGTTTGCCAAATAAAGAAAGATGCTGCCCGAAGTTTTAAAAACCATCTGTGGCTAAATTTCTAAAGCAAAAACAAAAGCCAATCTGACCTGAACCTAACAACAGCAGCTGTCAGATCTAAGAAGTGATTGGCATATTCTTTTCTTCAGTGTACTTATTATAACTTTCAACTATTTTATTTAGGTCTTCTTACTCGTTTTCTTTTGGTCTCTATAACTAGAATATAAGAGACAGTGTCTGTCTAGCACAATATTTTATCTCCTATAGTAGCAGAGTAACTGGCACACAACAAATAGGCCTATTAACTATGTTTCACTTTTATCCTTATCTTTTTGGACTACAATTTTTTACAGAGTGCTTCAAGAAAGTTATAGTCCAAGAAATTTAAAATCTGTAGAGGTTGACATAAAATCAGCATTTCCCTCATGTCTGCCAAAAAGTCATCTGAAAGCAACAAGGTAAATGAAAACCAACGTTGCAAGGGAGGATACTGAGAGAAGACAGAACAGTGAGAGAATGAATTGGTGATAGGACCCAACTACTATAGATATATTTTAAAAAGCTGAAAATTTTACACTTTACAAAATTGATATGAGTGCTTTGAAAGACAAAAACAGTGTTTCTTGTTTGCAAAGATATAGAAGGCAAGGGTGAGCCACAGCTTTACTTGTTTCTAGAAGCAGAGTAAGTATGGCCAAATGGAATGCCACATAGACAAGCCATGTTTCCAGGAAGTAGTGCTTCTAGCCAAGTAGTATGGCAGAAGGAAAGAGAACAGTGTTTGAATTGTGTGTGTGTGTTGGATGTGGGGGGAAAGAAATGACACCTATCTCAACTGTCTGGGAAATAGTAAAAGCTATATAAACTCCCTTATAAATTCCTAGATCACAAGGAAAATCCCAGACATCCTGGAACAAAGCCCTGGCTTTTACCTCTCCCATAAACTTCCTTCAAAGAGGCGGTTCAGAAATCCAGCAAAGAAAGAAAACATTTTAATAATAAAAAATTAAAAGGGACTAGTAGAGAACTTATACAGAGATTCTATTTTTATTTTTTACTTTACATTTTTATGGGTATATAATAGCTATATATACTTACAGGGCACATGAGATATTTTGATACAGGTATACAATGTGTAATAATCACATTGCGGTAAATGGGATATCCAATACCTAAAGCATTTATTATTTCTTTCTGTTACAAATGTTCCAATTATACTCTTGTAGTTATTTTAAAGTGTACAAGAAATTATTTTTTGACTGCAGTTACCCTGCTGTGCTGTCAAATACTAGATCTTATTCATTCTATCTAACTGTATTTTTGTACCCAGTAACCATCCCCACTTTTCCCCCTGTGCCTCACTACCCTATCCAGGCTCTGGTAACCATCATTGTACTCTCTGTCTCCATGAAATCAATTATTTTAACATTTAGCTTCCACAAATGAATGAGAATATGTGAAGTTTGTCTTTGTGGGCCTTGCTTAGCTCGCTTAACATAACATCTTCTAGTTCCATCTATGTTTTTGTAAATGCCAAGATCAGATTTTTTTATGATAGTATTCCATTGTGTAAGTGCCAAATTTTCTTTCTCCATTCATCTGTTAATGGGCATTTAGGTTGCTTGCAAACCTTGGCTTTTATGAACAGTGCTGCAGTAAACATGGGAGTACAAATATCTCTTTGGCACACTGATGTCCTTTCTTTGGGTATAGATCTCGCAGTAATATTGATGGACCATATGGTAGTCTTATTTTTAGTTTTTTGAGTAACCCTCATATTGTTCTCCATAGTAGCTGTACTAATTTACATTCCCACCACCAATGTACAAGGGTTCCCACTTACCGACTCCTTACCAGTGTTCTATACAGAGATTCTTTTAAAAAATCTGAAAAGAAAAGCAAAAATAAAAAGTAACTGAGGAAGAGCACTCATCAGAAAAATTATTGCCATGGAAGAGACAGATACTGTGAACACATGTTTTGCCATGATTTTAAACAAATACAATGAGGTAATTGCTTTAATCTAGCAAGATACAAAATAAATATGCAAAAACCCATGGAGAAAATGGCATAAGGACATGAAATCAGCTGGCAGAACACATGAAAAAAGTGAAAGAAAGAATAGTTGTAATAATCATGGCAAAATTAAAAGGAACTGAAAAGAGATTAAATATTGTCGAAAACACAGTAAGTGACATAGAAGATAGCAATGAAAAAATAGGCAAATTGAACCGCAAACAAAAACCTTAGAAAGCATAAAGAAACTATGCTAGATACAGAAAGTAGACAATAGAGCCTTAAAATATACATAATCAGAGGAACAAAGAAGAAAGCAAAATGTGGAACAGAAACAAAAACATTTCAGAAAACATTTTTAATGTCAAAGGCAACTTGACCTAGTATTGAAAAGGCACATCGTGAGTCATAAAAAGTTGATTTAAAATGGTCAACCATGAAGAATATTAAATTTATTGGACTTCAAAAATAAAGAATCTTTTGAATACTAGCAAAAAAGGATCAGCTAACTTATAAAGGAAAATAAAATCAGGCTAATCTTAGACTTTTTGGCAACAAAATTGCATCTCAGAAAATAATGTAGTAATAACTACCAGATTCTCAAAAAAAATATGAGCCAAACATTTTATACATTGTCAAACTGTAACTTGTGTGTAAAGAAAAAAGACCAACTGTTTTAAAAATGCCAAAATGCAAGAACACATATTCCTCAAGGAGAAGTTCCTTAAAGTCTTTTTGAAAAACTTGTGCCTAATAAACTATAACTCACCTAAAGATGACTGAAACACAGAAACAAAGATTAGTAGTGAGCATTGACTGAATTAATAAATTAAGACTAAATTAAAGCTCAATGAATTAAAACTTAAATAAAAGTGGAGACTAAGAAGAATATGGAATGTAAATATTATATGTTCAGATAATGTAGAAATGAGGCAACTAAAAAATTGAGAGGCAAAACAAGAAATAAAAGATTTGTAGCCAAGTAAGCATTCCGACTTATACATCTGTCATATTTGGAAATAACATTTGACACTTCAGCTAACAAATTGAGTAACAAAAGTAACAGAAATGAAGAATACCTTGGACAGACTCACCAGTAGACTCAACACAGCTGAGGAAAGAAGCAGCAAGTTTAAAGACAGGTCAACTAAATTTGCCCAAACTGAGACACACAAAAAAGAGTGGTAAAAAAGAACAAAGTTTTCAAGTGCTATAAAACAATGTCAAAAAGTATAATATGCATGTAACTGAAATCTCAGAAGAAGCAAGAATGACACAAAAGAAATTTTTAAAGACAAAATGGCCATGTATTTTTTTCAAACCATAAAAATAATAAAAGATACCAAACCACAAGCTCCAGAAGTTCAATGGACATCAAATGGGATAAATAACAAATAGAAAATACGCTAAGGTACATTATATTTAAACTGTTAAAACCAAAGATAAAGAGAAAATCTTGAAGGCAGAAAGAGGCAGAAAATACACATTACACACACAGAAGCAAAGATAAGATCATAGTAGACTTTTCTTCATAAACCATGTAAGCCAAAAGACAGTGGAGTGACATTTTAATATATTATAATAAAAAACTGCTAACCCAGAATTCTTTACTCAGGTTTTAAAATCTTTCAAGGCCAGGTGCAGTGGCTGACACCTGCAATCCCAACATTTTGGGAGGCCAAGGCAGGAGGATCACTTGAGCCCAAGAGTTCAAGACCAGCCTGGGTAACAGAGTGAGACTCCATCTCAAATTTAAAAAAAATTTTTAAAAGAAAAAAAAATTTCAAAAATAAAAGAGAAATAAGTACATTTTCAGATTAAAACCAAAAACTGATAGAATTCATTTCCAGCAGATGTGCACTATAATTGTTGTTATGGTAAATTCTTCAGAAAAAAAGATACCAGAAAGAATTTTGAATTTCTAGAAATAAATAAAAAACACTGAAAATAGCATGAATGTAAGATAAATATATTATATTCTTATTTATAATTGACTGTAAAACATAGTAGACTGTCTAAAGTAAAATGAGTAGCAATGCATTATGTTTATACTATATGCAAAAGTATATATGATTAAAAATAACACAAACGATGGGAGAATGAAATTGAGAGTACACTGTTGTAAGGCTCTTACATAACATGAGAGGCTATATAATACTATGAATTAGGCTGCAATTTAATAAAGATGTACACTATAAATTCTAGGACAAGTATTAAACTTTGTATTTAAAATATAATAAGCCAATACATTAAATTAAAATGGAATGATAAAATAAACTCCATCCAAAAGAATGTAGAAAAAGAGGGGAAAATAAAAGAACAAACAGAAAACTGCTAGAAAGGTAATAGATTACATTTCAACTGTATAAATAATTACATTAAGTGTAAGTGGTATAAACACATAAATTAAATGACAGAGATCGTCTGACTAGATTTTTTTTTAAAAAGCAAGACATAACTATATGTTATCAACAGAAATTCTGCTTTTAATATAAAGACAGAGAAGTTAAAGGCAAAAGTGTAGAAAAGGTATATCATTCCAACAGTAATTTTAAAAAGCCTTGACTGGCTATGTTAACATCAGAAAATGCAGACCTCAGGACAAGGAATATCATTAGGAATAAAGAAGAGCATTACATAATAATAGTGAGAACAATTTGCCAAGAAGACATAACAACTTTAAATGTGTATATACCTAACAGAGTTTAAAAATGTGTGAAACAAAAACTTACAGAACTGAAAAGAGAAATAGAATATCCCCAATTTCTTGGAGGCTTCAATACTTCAACATTTTAATCAATAGAAGGTGTAGAAATGTATATTCCAGGCTATCATTAATGTAAAATGGGTAAATAGTAAATTCACTGGTTAAGCAGACAATCATCGGGGGAACTAAATGCTGCTTTCCCATTCATGCAAACATCCCCTGTCTCTAAAGTGATTCTATTCAAATTGCTCCCTTACTTGAGTTGGGATTCCTAAAATGGGAAAATGAATATGAAGTTGTTGGCAGCCAACTTTCGAGAACTTGTCTGCAATAGAAGAGAATGAGACCAGACCACAAAGGGAAGCAGAGCCAGTAAATGGATATCTTGTTGTCAGTGTTCAAATTCCTGTTTCATTTTCAATCGCTGTTCTAGGCACTAAGGATAAAACAGTGAACAAAAACAATCATGCTCCAGCTTTCATGGAGTTCATTCTCCATGGAGGAGATGAGGCAGAAATAAACATGTAAATTAATGTGGTGTGTGTGTATGTGTGTGTGTGCACACATGCCTGCCTGCATGCATGTATTATGATCTCAGGTGGTGGTAAATGCCAGAAAGAAAAATAATATACATGAAGGGTGGTGGGGGAGGGAGGGTTGTTAATGACTGAGATGGAGGCATACTGTTTTATAGGGTGGTCACAAAAAAGATTTTCTGATAAAGTAAATACACACCTGAAAGAAATGATAGTGCAAACCACAAGTATATCTAAGGAAATGCACTGAAAGCAAAAGAACAGTAGCAATGAGTCTGAAATAGAAGCATGTTTGACATTTTCAAGGAATGGCAAGAAGGTGGTGTGGTCAGTATGCAGAGAGTTTAGTGAATAGTATTTCATTTTTTTAAATTTTTTAAAATTTTAAATTATTTTTTATTTTTTTAAGGCTAGTCAAGTGAAGCAGTGGGAGTGGAGAAGAACAAAGACATCTGTAACTGGTTGTGATGAATCAGTTGTAAACACCACTGCTCTCGGACCAGCTAATATTTCAATGAACGAATGCATCTAATTTATCTGACCACTACCCTACTGATGAGCATTTGCAAACAGTGCTGCAGTGACTAAACTTGTATGTACATCATTTAGAATGTTCAAGTATATTTGTTAAGATAAATTAACAAAAGTGAAAGTGCTTAGTGAAAGGACATCTTCATTTGCAATTTTGCTAGATTCTGCCAAAGTGCCCTTTATGGGAGTTGTAATAATTTTTACTTCCATCAACAATGGATGAGGTTGACTATTTTCTCCTAGCCTCCCCTTCCACAAATACTGTTTTAATGGTAACAGCTTTTTTTCTGTGCCAAGAACTGTTGTAAGTATGTAACATAAATTTATATATTGAATACTTAAAGTAAGCCCAGTATGGATTAGGTATAATTAAGATTCCCATTTCACTAATGAGGGAACTAAGGAAAGAGAGGTCAAGACATGTTCAAACTCACTCTATGCATAAGACTCAGAGCCCATGTACTCCAATTCCAGACACTGGCTCTTCACCAGTACTCCATATAGTCTCCTTAACCAACTTTTTGACTTGTGCCAAGATGAGAGGTGAAAATGGTATCTGGATGTTTTTTTCATTTCTCTCATGGCAGGGAATAGCATGTTTATATGATTAAGACTGAAATTAGAATTTACAGTTTTCCGAGTTATTTCTATTCTTTACCAATGTTGTTAAGTGATTGTGTTTTTAATTAATGTGTAGAAACTGTATAATGTAGACTGAAGCTCTTTGTCTGCAATATGAGTGATGTGAGTGGTAAATATTTCCCACAATTTGTTCCATATTTCTCCCCCCATGAATAAGCACTTAATTTATATCTTGCCAGTATGGGTCTGGTTGTATGTTTTCTTGAAATAGGGGAAAACTGCTTGTTTATATACTACTGGGAATTGTTACAGAGATCTTTGGAGTGTCAATTTTCTGGCTGGAAACCTTCATTGCTGGCAGTGCCTTTGCCCAAGTTCTTTTCCTGCACAGACAAGTGAAGGATGAACATGACAAAGATGAGCTTTATTGAGGTTTAGCACAGCTCAGAGGAGATCTGTAGTGGGTAGATCCTCTCTGCAGCAGGTCATCCAGTTGTATGTTCAGCTCTCAGCAGAGAAGAGGCCCTGGAGAAAGCAGCTCCTCTCTGCTACTGGTCATCTGGACATCTCTCTCAGCAGAGAAGAGGCCCTGGAGAAAGCAGCTCCTCTCTGCTACTGGTCATCTGAACATCTCTTTCAGCAGAGATGAGGCCCTGGATCGGGTTGCTCCTCTCTGCAGCTGGTAGTCCCAACAGCTCTGCAGTTCTCTGAAGCTCTCAGCAGAGACAGTAGCTCTTCTTTGCAGTTGACCACCTTGTTCAGTCCTTTCTCCATCCTCTACCCTGCTCTGGCTGAGCCCAGGGCTTTTATGGGCCTCAGAAGAGGGAAGTGCTATGCTGATTGGTCCATGGGAAGCAATGGATGGGCCCAGGAAAAAAGACCATGAGTTCCACCTCTGGTATCGAGGACTGGCAGCCCAGTCAACAGGCTTCAGGACTGCCCCAGCCAAAGGTGGGGCTTCACTGGGGACCCACCCCCTCTGCTTAGGAGCCTATCTGCCTGCCTTGACCATCCATGGCACCCAGGCTGCTAGCACCAAGGGGCACCTGCAGGCCAGTGCTCAGCTACCCTCAGCCCCCTCACCCATCAGCTTCCCCTCCAACACTCTTTGGTGCCCAAAAACTGGAGGGAGCCTGGGTGGCAGGGGGCTGGCCTGTCAACACTGCCTTGAGAGTGCACATACCCAGCCAGGCTGTGACAGTGCCCAGACTTAGCCCCAACCCTGATCCAAGATCTCAGCAGGCACTGGGAGTGAGAGGCCAGGCAATGGGAACAGGCATCTCTGAGCCTACAAGGGCAATGAGGGGCCTTTTCATGTCCCTGAGGAGTGCAGGATTACTTGGGTCTTCAGCCCTGGTTTGGGCAGCTGCAGCTGTACCCAGGGGGATAGGGCTTCTGCCTGCTCTGTGGAGCAGGAGGCCCTGATCTGCAGCTATGACTTCAGTGGCTCTCCTGCCACTCCATGGAGTGTGGTACCCAGCCATGCCCCCTCACAGCCTTGGGAGGGGGTGCTCCAGGTCCTTGCTGGGCCTGGCGCTGGCACTCAGGGTGGTGGGCTTGGGGGGAGGGGATGAGAGGATGGGGGTTGCTGTTTGCCCCCTCCCTGTGCACTCTGTGCAGTTATGGTGTCATGGGAACGGCTGCATCAGATGGCCAGCAGCTGCCAACAGGACTATCTAGCAGAGTGGAGAATTCTTGAATTAGGAGAAGAGTAAGGATTGCTGAATTGTTGCCTTGAGCAAGTGGATAATAGTGTGCATTAGACAGAATCACAGAAAGTTCATCTACAGTGACATATAGAACCCTGACACAGTGGCACTTGCCTATAGCCCTGATTACTCAGGAGGCTGAGGTGGGAGGATCGCTTGGGTCCAGGAGGTTGAGGCTACAGTGAGCCATGATTGTGCCACTGCACTCTAGCCTGCAGGACGGAGAGAGATCCTGTCTTTAAATAAATATATATAGTAGCATATGGAAAGGAAAAATACGTGGGCACATATGCTAGTGTATGGGCTGATGTGGTACTGGAAGTCTGTGCCAGTTTTCTTTGGAGTGCTTCATTTTTCCTGAGCAAATTAAACCTCTCATTAACTGAGAGTGAAGATCAAGGAGGGTGAGACTTAAAATAAAGTAAAATGTTGAAAGTAAAAGTTTGGAAAATATAAATAATGCCATCCTAACTCAAAGGAAGCTGGTGTTACCATACTAATGTCAGACAAAGTAGACCTCAAGTTAAAGACCATTATTAGATATAGAGAGGGATATTTTTAGGTTAGAAGGATCAACCTACTAGGAAAATGCAGCAATTCTAAATTTTTATGGACCTAGTAACTTGAAATAATATGAATTTTAAAATCACAGAATATAAAAGAGAAATAAATGAATTCATGTTCTTAGTAGGAGATTTTAACACAATTTAACACAGAAAAAAAAATAAGGATTTAGAAAATTTTAACAGCATGAGTAACAAACTTGGCCTAATTGGTATACATAAAGCACTGTACCCAATAACTCTAAAAGAGACAGTTATATCATGTGCATATGAATCATTTATTAAAATTAACATTTCTAATCATGTTGGAAATTAGCTATAAAGAAAAACAAGAAAACTGAAAAATGATCATATGCTTAAAAAGGGAAGCAATATACTTCTAAATAATACATGTCAAAAAATTAAAAATCAAAAATTATGAAGTAAAAAATAACGAAAATGGTATTTATTGAAACTTATGATACATGCATAAAGCTGTGTTTAGACTAAAATTTATAACCTTAAATATATATAGGTGAAATCAAGAAAGGCTGAAAATTGATGATCTAATCATCCATTTCAAGAAGGTGGAAAATGAACATAAAATTGAGTCTAAAGAAATAGAAGGAAGGAAATAATAAAGTTAAGAATAGAAATCAATGAAACAGAAAACAAGCATAAGATACAACTGATCAAACAACCAAAAGCTGATTCTTCATATTGAATTACAAGGCTGACTTGTTGTGCTAGTAGAATAATCTCTTATGCTTTCTAAGTATTGAGAATGCCAAATATGCTGCCTTCTCAATTCAAAACCATGAGTAATTGTCTTTACAATTTCTATACTTAATATTTAAATTTTCCCAAATTTAAAACGTACATACTCATTAAGAAAACAATTAGGGGGCTGAGTGCAGTGGCTCACGCCTGTAATCCGAGCACTTTGGGAGGCCAAAGCAAGTGGATCACAAGGTCAGGAGCTCGAGACCAGCCTGGCCAAGATGGTGAAACTCTGTCTCTACTAAAAATACAAAAAATTAGCCAGGTGTGGTGGCACGCACCTAAAATCTCAGCTACTTGGGAGGCTGAGGTAGAGAATCGTTTAAACCCATGAGGCAGAGGTTGCAGTGAGCCGAGATCGTGCCACTGCCCTTCAGCCTACGTGGCACAAAGAGACTCCATCTCAAACAAACAAACAAAAACAATTATGCAACCCAAATAATGGTGTTTTTTTCCGTCAGTCAGGTTGCCACCGGATCACATTTAAGACTGATGAAACATAGTGACTTCTTTTATAGTTGCCATATCAATGACTCTGAACATAAAGGAAAAGTTGGTTACATTACTATTTCCTCAAATTTGAGTCATTGTATCGCTAAATTTCAAACAAAATTATAGTCTGTAACCTTCATACAGTGACTACCTACTTACTTGAGGTTTGCATTTCATTGGCTATTAAGATACATACAATCTTTTAATGACAGGGATACATTCTGATACATGCACTGTTAGGTGATTTGATCATTGTGTGAACATCAGGGAATGTACTTATTACAAACCTAGATGGTATAGCCTACTACATGCCGAGGCTATGCAGTATAGCCTATTGCTCCCAGGCTATAAACCTGATCAGCATGTTACTGTAAACACTATAGACAATTGTAACATAATGCCAAGTATTTGGGTATCTAAAAATTCTAAACATAGAAAGGGTAATGAGTTGTGTGTTATGGTGGCAATGACGTCACTAGGTGATAGAAGTTTTTCAGCTCTTTTATAATCTTATGGGATCACCATCATTGATTGTCTTCCCATCCACTGGTTAAAGACTAACAGAATTCCTACTACTTTCCTTTCTTCCCTCTGGCTTGCTAGAGCACACAACTCTTAATAATATTAGAATAGCCGATTGGCTTCTGCAAATCTCAAGGCTACGTCTGAATCTATTCATAGCATATTGCTACTGGTAATTTGTTCAATGTGAGGAATTGGAATACATCATACACGATTGGTGTATCACAGAACTATGTTTTATCTTCTTTGTAACATGCCTTTTTTCCAGCATGTCATGATCCTTTTTTAGCTCTTAATCTTCTAGGACAACAAAGACAACAAAAAAATGAAACCATTTGGGTGGTCTCTCAAGCACTGACCTCAAAGCTGGTCCCAGAAGCTGGGTGTCCACATCATAAAAAAATAAACACATGCCATCATTGTTGGCACTAATTATGTACTTCACTTGTGTCTCCTCAGAAGAAAAGCCAAGAATAAAATTGCTGTAAAGAACAGGCTCTTTCTCATCACTTAGGGTGGCCTCTTTAGGTAAGGGTAGAAGTCCAGTTCCAGTGTGGTGAGAGATGGTGCACATGGCCAAAGCCTGTGTTGTTTCTAGCACGTGCAGAAGGAAGCGGAGAGAATCTCCTGGGGGCATTTATCATCCTTGACTCATCCACAAATCTTTTTGCAAAAGTTAAGAGAAAGTGAAATATGCAAAAAATATGGAAGAGGAAGCTCAATGACATTACTCAGAATTTTCTTCCATATACAAAATTACCTATTAGTTGCCATCATTTAACATTAATTATATGCAACAAGATTTTTAAATGATTGACTTTTTTTTTGAGACAGGGTCTCGCTCTGTTGTCCAGGATGGAGTGCAATGAGGCAATTTTGGCTTACTACAGCCTCAACTTCCCAGGTTCAAGTGATTCCCCCATCTCAGCCTCCTAAGTAGCTGTGACTACAGGCAAATGCCACCGTGCCCAGCTACTTTGGTAGAGATGGGGTTTCACCATATTGCCCAAGCTGGTCTCTAACTCCTGAGCTCAAGTGAACCACTTGCCTTGGCCTCCCAATGTGCTAGGATTACAGGTGTGAGCTGCTGTGTCCCGCAAATTATTGACTTTTGAAACACTACACTTAGACTACCAGAACTGTAGTATTGGTCAGTCATAAGCAGATCAATCAAATTGGCCTGCTAACTGTAAGTAGTTAGCAGACCAATTTAGCTCTCATATATTCTGCTCTATCAGATTTACTGGTAACAAAGTTAACGCTTAGACTTCCATGTCCTGGGCCAGCTGCATGGGTTTATAATCTAACTAATCACACAGTGTTCCATACTTTAAAAATCTCTCGAATTGGCATAATGCTCTGCTGTCATTATCTTGAAATTTTTAATGGCCATTAAACAAGGGGGCTCACATTTTCATTTTCACACTGGGATCTACAAATTATCACAGCATTCCGGCCATTGATACTATTCATTAGCTTTTATTCTCACCTCCTGCTATTTACATGGGGAAAAGAGATGCTATTTATTTAGTAGCTCTTCAAAATCTGTTTATTAAATCATATGAAGATTAACATTATTTAAATAAAAGGTACAATTTGTGAAATTTATGAAAATATATGTCATAAACCTGGTTATAGCATGCAATATGGAAACAAAATACATTAAATTGAACTGTCAGCAAAACAAGGAAAATGTAGTGAAAATAACATGATAGTTAAAGGCTTTAACATATTCCTTTTAGAATAGTATGGTTTCAATAGCCAAAAAACATTAAGCAAAAACGTAGAGGAACTGAGTTTTCCTCCAGTAGAAATTTATATTTTTCTATATGTCTATGAAAAAAATCAGTTGTGTGTTTACTCACAAAGAAAATTTTAAAATAGAAAAAACAGGGATTTTATAGCTTACATTTGAGTAGCATAATCCAATAAAATTAGAAGCAAATAATGAAAGAGGCTCTCACCAAAATCTTAACTATGTGAATGTAAAGAAGCATGCTCCTGGAGAATTCATGAATCAAAGAGGAACTCAAACTGGAAGTTATATCAAGAGAACCATAAGTAGGAGTACTCTAATTTTGAAAAACAATGGGAGTCAGAAGAAAATTTTTAGATGTGATTGACTTCATTTTTAAGGAACAAAGACCAAATAAAAAAGGCTTTACAAAAAACACATTTTGTCCATGTTTTGGTTTTATACCTATAAAATCTAAAAACTGTAGAGAAAAAATCAAAGTAATTAACAAAAGTATTCCCAAATTAATATCTTTTTTTCTGTCTGGTAATAACAACTGAAAATGGATATGAAAAAAGTATTCCATTCCCAATAGTGATAAAAACCTATTTTAGAAAACATAGAAATAAACATAACAATGTAGACACAGGATTATGTGAATAAAATTATAAAAGCATACTAAACTATATTAAAAAGATATAAACAGATGGAAATAAATAGCATTATTGGACATAAAAATCACATTTAATAAAAATAAATTATCAAAATATTGATACATAGACTTTACGCAACCTCAGTTAGAATCCAAGTTGTTTTGTAGGTCATTGGGGGTGGGAAGTGTACTTAAAATCATCTTTAATTTCTAACGAAGACTATTTGAAGATGTTTATGAAAAGTTTGTAAAAGAACACATTGGGAAAGTATTGGTCTTACCAGATAACAGGATGTAGTATAAAACTATAATAATCAAGTTGGTAGAATAAAATAAATATACCACATATAGACACCAGTGAACATTAAAAAAATTAATGTATGCCAAAGATAGTCGTTCAATTTTTTAGGAAGCATAGGATTTTAATAAATGGCTCTGAGACAAGTAACAAGATTAGTTTATTTGTATAATGCTATGAAGAAATGTTCAAGACTGGGTCATATAAAGAAAAGGAGGTTGAATGGACTTACAGTTCCACATGGCTGGGAGGCCTCAGAATCATGATGAAAAGTGAAGGAGGAGCAAAGACACATTTTACATGGCAGCAGGCAAAAGAATGAGTGCCCAGCAAAGAGGGAAGGCCCTTATAAAATCATCAGATCTCATGAGAACTTACTGTCATGAGAAAATAGGGGAAACTGCCCCTATTTTTGTCTCCACCGAGTCCCTCCCATGATATATCAGGATTGTGGGAACTACAATTTAAGATGAGATTTGGGTGGGGATACAGCCAAACCATATTATTCCACCCCTGACCCCTCCTAAATTTTATGTTTTTACAATTTAAAACACAATTATGCCCTTCCAAAAGTCCCCCAAAGTCTTAACTTATTCTGGTATTAACTTAAATGTTCAAGTTTAAAGTCCTTTTGAAACAAGGCAAGTCCCTTTTGCCTATGATCCCGTAAAATTAAAAAACAAATTAGTTACTTTCTAGATACAATGGGGTACAGGCATTGGGTAAGTGCGCCCATTCCAAATGGGAGAAATTGGCCAAAACAAAGGGGCTACAGGTCCCATGCAAGTCCCAAATCCAATACAGAAGTTATTAAAAATTAAAGTTTTAAAATAATTTTCTTTGACTTTATGTTTTATATTCAAGTTACACTGATGCAAGAGGTAGGCTTTCAAGCCTGGGCAGCTCCACCCCTGTGGCTTTGCAGGGTACATCCCCCCTCCTGGCTGCTTTCACAGGCTGCTCTTGAATGTCTGTGGCTTTCTCAGGTGCACAGTGCAAATTGTTGATGGATTGACCATTTTGGGGTCTGGAGCACAGTGGCCCTTTCTCACAGCTCCACTGGACAATACAGAGGCAAAATGCTGCCTATATCTTTGCTTACTCATAGCAAGAATTAATGTCCATCAACGATAGACTGGATAGGGAAAATGTGGCACATATACACCATGGAATATTATGCAGCCATCAAAAACGATGAGTTGGGGTCCTTTGTAGGGACATGGATGAACCTGGAAACCATCATTCTCAGCAAACTGACAGAAGAGCAGAAGATCAAACACCGCATGTTCTCACTCATAGGCGGGTGTTGAACAATGAGAACACATGGACACAGGGAGGGGAGCACTACACACTGGGGTCAGTTGGGGGGAAATAGGGGAGGGACGGTGGGGGGTGGGGAGCTGGGGAGAGATAGCAAGGGGAGAAATGCCAGATGTAGATGATGGGGAGGAAGGCAGCAAATCACACTGCCACATGTGTACCTATGCAACAATCTTGCATGTTCTTCACATGTACCCCAAAACCTAAAATGCAATAAAATAAATAAATGGGGAAAAAAAAAGTTTTTAATGTAGTGAATTACAATGACTGATTTTATTTTCAAATATTAAATCATACTTATGTTCTTGGGATAAACCCTAGTTGGCCATGATGTGTCTTTACATATTGTTGGATTCCATTTGCTACAGAATTTTAGAATTTGTACATCTTTGTTCATGAAGAATATTAGTCTGTTGATTTCTTTTCTTGTAATGTATTTATTAGTCCTGGCATCAGCATAATGCTGGCCTCATGAAATGATGTGGCAAAATTTCTTCAATTTTCTAGAAGATTTTGCATAGAATGCTATTAGTTCTTTAAATATTTAGTAGAATTCACCAATGAAACTAACTGGACCTCAAAAATGTTCTTCATGAGAAATTTTCCAGATACATATTCAATTGCTTTGATAGATATAGAACTGTTTAGGTTATTTGTTTCTTCTTGTGTCAAGTTGGGTACTTTCTTTTTTTTCTTGAGATGGAGTCTTGCTCTGTCACCCAGGCTGGAGTGCAGTGGCATGATCTTGACTCACTGCAACCACACCTCCCAGATTCAAGCAATTCTCCTGCCTCAGCCTCCCAAGTAGCTGAGACTACAGGCACATGCCACCACACCCAGCAATTTTTTTATTTTTAGTACAGACAGGGTTTCACCATGTTGGCCAGGCTGGTCTTGAACTCCTGACCTCAGGTGATCCACCTGCATTGGCTTCCCAACATGCTGGGATTATAGGCATGAGCCACCATGTCCAGCCAACTGGGTACTTTTTGTCATTAATTTCCCCATTTTACCTAAGTTTTTAAATCATTATGATAATGTTTATATTTCTTTTTCTTTTAATATCTGTATAATCTGCAGTAATGTCACCTCTCTCACAATATTTGTCGTTTGTGTCTCCTCTCTTTTGTCTTCATTGGTCTGACTAGAAATGCATGAATTCTATTGGCCTTTCTAATGAACCACCTTTTTGCTTTTAATTTTTTCTGTTTTTCCCATTTTCTATTTAATTTTAAAATGTCTGTTGTAGTCTTATTTCTTCTCTTCTATTTATTTTGGGTTATTTTGCTTATCTTTTTCTAATTTTTTTTAGGTAGAAGCTGAGTTTGTTGACCTGAGACCTTTCTTCTCTAATATAGACATTAAGTGCAATAAATCCCCCCTTAAGTACTGATTTTGCAACATCTCACAAAACTAGATATGCTATGTTTTATTTTATTTCATTTAAATTACTTTGTAATTTTTCTTTAATTTCTTTGGCTAGTGGACTATGTAGGTATGTGTCATATATTTCCAAGTATTTGTAGATTTTCAGAGATCTTTATGTATTAGTTTCTAATTTAATTCTATTGTGTTCAGAGAACATACTTTAAAGGAATTGAATCTTTTTAAACTTTGATAATTGTTTTATAGTTCAGAATATAATGTAGTTTTATTAATGTTCTATATGTACTTGAAAAGAATGTGTTGTTACTAGAGTGTTCTATTAATGTTAAATAAGTTAAGCTGGTTGATATTATTGTTCAACAATCTACATGCTTAAAGTTTTGAAGAGTAACTATCCAACTCTTCAAGCTTTCTGAAATTGCTGTAATATGGCAGTAAAGAGGGTGTGCTTATCTGTTGCCCATATTTCAATATGTGGTCTTGTCCTACTTCAGAAATTAGAATAACCTATTTCCAAATTTTAACAACTTCAGGGTTATAAGAAATAAATATAAAGTCAGAATAAAAAAAAAAAAAAGAATTACCTTTGTTCCAGTTCCCAGTAAGTTTCTCATTTTCATTTGAGACCACCTTAGCCTGGATTTTATTGTCCATGTTACTATTAGCATTTTGGTTAAAGCCATTTAACAAGTACTTGGGAAGTTTTAAACTTTTCTACATTTCCTTCTTTTTATTAAGCCCTTGAAACTGTTTTAATTTCTGTCTGTTACTCAATTCCAAAGTTGCTTCCACATTTTGGGGTATTTTTATAGCAGTGCCTCACTCCTGGTACCAATTTACTGTATTAGTTAATTTTTATACTGCTATGAAGAAATATCCATGACTGGGTAATAAAGAAAAAGAGATTTAATGTACTTACAGTTCCACATGGCCGGGGAGGCCTCACAATCATGGCAGAAGGTGAAGGAGGAACAAAGACATGTCTTATGTTGTGACATGCAAGAGAGAAGAATGAGTGCCCAGGAAAGGGGAAAGCCCCTTATAAAAACATCAGATCTTGTGAGAATTTACTATCATGGGAACAGAATGAGGGAAATCGCTCCCATGATTTAATTCTATCCACCTGGTTCCTCCCCTCCCATGACACCTAGGGATTATGGAAACTACAATTTAAGATGAGGTATGAGTGTGGACACAGCCAAACCATTTACGTATCTTTTGAAAAAAATACAATTGGATACTTATTTTTCCAATATAAAATTTAAAAATTAAAGAATCAAATAGGAAAATGAATAATACAAATCTTGTAAGAAAACCTAGGAGACCTAACGTCAGTCTATATGTGATGGAGTGCTTATGTACTGGGAGCTAAAACGGAAACAAAAACCAACATATTTTTTAATAAAAATGAAGTAACAATGGATTTAGAGAACATAGTTACAGCATAGATTAAGGCCAAGTGGTAGCTATAATAAAAATGGAGAAGTAAAAGACATAAAATAGAAAAAGTAGGTAAAAATATGTATTTTAACAAATGGGAAACCTAAGTATCTTACAAATATGAAAACATGGTCAGATTTACTGGTAGTTAGTGAAATACAGATTAAAGTAACAATGAATATTATTGCACACTTAGCAAGCTGGCAAAGGATTAATAAATAGGGTTCTCTCCAAAGTAGAAATGCGTGTTGCCACTGCTTTTCTAAAAGCAACTTTGAAATCTCTGTTGAAAGTTAAAAATTAATGCATATGCTTTGATTTAATACCATTCCAGGGAATCTATCCTATGCAAATAAAGCTTGTAGTATACAATGACAGGTGTATAAGAAAGTCTGTTGTACTCTTATTAATAGTGGGAAAAGAATAAATAAATAGATGAAAGCATAAGGAATGACCATCAATTGGAGAATTATGGTATAAATTATGCCACATTCATACTATGTGAAATTTATTAAGAAGAATAAATCTAGTTGAATTGAAGTGATATCCAAGAGATAAGAGATGGACATTCAGTAAAATACGTAAGATGAGTGGTTGTACAGGTATTCATTTTATAATAATGTTTGTAAAAGAAAAATAAGAAAAAACTTCATATTGTAGTCAACAAATGTCTGTAGATGATTCTATAAACATAGAAATGAAGAAGTGGAAGGATACATATTAAGTTGCTATGAATGACAGAATATACGCGGGGTGGAGGAGGCAGGTTATGAGTGTGAAGAGAAGGGAAAGGGAGAGCCGAAAATGCAAAGAAAGGCTGTACTTGAAATAACTATCTGCTTATGATTATGGCCTCTAGCTGCATCCACATTTCTGCAAAGGACAGTTCTTTTTTATGGCTGTGCAGTATACCATGGTGTATATGTACCATATTTTCTTTATCCAATCACCATTCCTGGGAAGCCAGGTTGATTCTATGTATTTGCTATTGTGACTAGAACAGCAATGAACAAACGAGTGCATGTGTGTGTGTGTGGTGTGTGTGTTTGTGTGTGTGTGTGTGTGTGTGTGTAAGAATCCATTTTTCTTTGGGATTAATGGGATACGGGGTCAAAGGTAGCTCTGGTTTAAGTTCTTTGAGAAATTTCCCAACCTTTTTCCACAGTGGCTGAGCTAATTTACATTCCCACCAAGAGTGTATAAGCATTGTCTTTATCTTCAGGCTTGCCAGCATCTGTTGTAATATCTAATGTTATCGCTTATAAATGAGAACTAACCATTGAGCACACATGGACGTAAACATGGGAACAATAAACACTGCAGACTACCAGAAAAGGAGAGGGAGAGAAGGGGGCATGGGTTGAAAAACTGCCTATTGGGTACTATGCTTACTACCTGGTTGCAATATAACCATGTGACAAACCTGTACATGTACCCCCTGTATCTAAAATAAAAGTTAAAATTTTAAAAAAGTGAATCTGCATCATGCATTAATGTAAAAGTATTTCTATATATATACAAATAAAAGTTAAAAGTTAAAAAAATAGGAGACAAGAACCTACTGCCTAATGCAGATCTTCCAAGAGAACTTCTGATTGAAGGCAGAACATGGCCTGAGTCCACCTGGGATCCCAGCTACGGGGCCTACCTTTAGGCTTGTTCCTGTCTCATTTCCTTTTTCTAACTATTTTAATTTCAACATAACCTGGTTTGAATTTCCACAGATGAGTGGGAGATGGAAGAACCTCCAGGAAGTTGGAAATGGTATGAATGTAAAAAAGGCATAAACTGCTTAATGATTTTGCAGTTTCCTTTTGGAATGATGAAATGTTTTAGTACTACATAGAGGTGACGATTGCACAACATTGTGAATGTACTAAATGCCAATGGACTGCACACTTATAAAAAGTTAATTTATGTTATGTAAATTTTATCTTAATTTTAAAAAGGCATGAAGAATGTTATAGACACATATATTCTGGAGTGCCATTTTCTGAACATAGTTCAGGAGTCACAGCCAGTTGGAGGCTTATGCCAAGCAGATGGACACAGATGTGAGGTCATCTGTTTTAACTGTATCCGTATTGTGTTTGAAATACAGTTCTTGCATCTCCCAAAGAAGATGCTATCCAAAGATATCTCATGTTCATTGACATAAACTGTGGGCCAGTGACTAAAATATCACATAATCACCTCTGCAATGTTAATGTATTCAGTTGGTGGATCCTCAGTGTTCCAGAAAATTGTGTTCCATATCTCTTCTGGGATATAAACTCCTCACTAATCTTTTTCTGAAAAGCCACACCTTAGCACAATTGCCCGAAACCCAGAAGATCATTTGGACCTGACATAGTCTTTACAGTTTCCTGATGCTGTTTTATTTAGATCTACAGCTACTTTTGAAATGTCTAATGTGTCAGTAGGAGCAAAAATATCTCTCTTTGGCTTAAAATGAAACCATTTGTGATTCTGGGCTAATATTTCCCACAATTTCATCCATATCATTCAAAACTATACCATCTGGAAAAATAAGACTATGTATCTCAACTACAATTCTTGGGAGGAACTATGTGCCGAAAACTAGGAATCATACAACAAGGATGTATCAACCTTCAGAAGCAACATACCACCTCTGGGCCTCAGTCTCAAACAGTGCCTAGTCTGCGGAATAAATGTTTAGCCTATTAGAGTCAAAAATGTACAGATTATTAGATTAACTAATTAATCTTGTCTCATGCAATTTGCAGTCAGGTATCTGTGCTGGCCCTTCCTTCTGGCCACTTTCTTCTTAGCAAAAACAACACAGGGTCCATGCATTAAGGTCCTGGCTTTGGTTTCTATCTTATCTCATCATCAAATTCAAAGACACAGGTATCATCAACAGACTCCTCCACCTGAGACCCAGCCTCTTCCTCCCTCTGCCTGTGCACATAGGACTGGCACCATGGGAAGGTCTCTGGAACTTAGGTCTTCTAGTTCAAGATTTATGTGCTGGCACTCCTGGTGGTCAAATATCCAATGGAGTATCCTTTGGGAATAAGTACAAAGTTCAGAAGTGTGTGTGTATGTCCAGTGTGTGGCAAAGAACTCACACTCATGGCCACTGATGCTTTACCAAAATGATTATGTTCCTAATACACTAAAGAATAAACTCTCTGCAGCACCTGTAGAAATTCATGCTGATATTGACATCTTCCATCTATATAGACTCCTTAGCTATTTTAGACCAGGACCCACATTTTTATTTATAAACTCTTTTCTACCAACTGAAATTCAATGTTGTTAGATTACCATTCTTAAACCAATAACTAGAGAAGACAAATGATTGCTTCCCAGAACAGTGTCTTCAGCACAACTTACCTACTAGCCAACCAGATATTCTTCCTTCCCACCACTGAATTAACATAAAATTAATCCATCCACTCCTGCACCAGCACTACAACTACCATCAAGATACTTCCTGGCTCCCACTTTCTACCCAATATCTCCAACACAGATGATTTGCCTGGGAAATTCCTTGTTACACATCAATTTACTACCGTAACACTTTTGGCAAGAAAAAATACCTTGTGCAAGTTAATTACAAGGGGAAACCTAGTGCAAATGGAAAATTAAATACATTTTATGGACCTCTTCATTCCAGCCCCTGGATTTTCCTCTCTACCCCTTTGAACTCCCTAATACAGTTTTGCTTATATTAGTTTAAAGCCTTTCTTTCCATACTTTTAACACCCTTGCCTCCATTTGCTTTCACCGCATTCATTCTATATCCTGCCAGTCCTACAACCATTTATACCATCTGACTTCTCCATCTATACATCTGAGTCTCTGGGTGCTTCCAGAAAAAGTAACATAAAAGCACCGATTTATATCATCACTACTCATGAGAGTTTATCTTTGGCTCATTTCCAGTGTTGGAGTTGAAGGCGGGATCTTGGTCAAAAGAGATACATCTAAACTGAGGTTAAGGAAGAGCAGAAATCAAGACCTCTATGAAGGAAGCTAGTTTGCAGAGAAGAGACTAGAACAGGCAAGAGCAGAGAGATCGCATGGAAAGAGGGACAGAAAGGCTGCCTCTGACATTCCAGTTTCATTATATTGTTCTAGTCAAGTTCCCATTTCTTGAGGTATCTTGAGAGGATTTTTGTTCCTGAAAACAAATGATTCCTCACTAAATATAGCCTACACTTCCAGCTAGCTTGGTTTCCACACTTCCCAGACTGGCTATGCCCAAGTTCACCCTGCTGGAAAATACAGTCTCCACTCACTACCATCTTCTCAACTAACTTATGCATTGGCATTGTGATGTAACTTTTAATTTTATATTTAAATGTGTAAATATTTTAAGTGTGTCAGTATTTCCTCCTTGAAATACAAGTTTTAGATTGTATTCTTCATTTCCTTTTATAACCTTGGATCCCAGAACTTTATGACCATACGTAGTTGATCTCTAGGTACTTGCTGAATGAACAAACAAGGAACTAAACATCTCATTCTTTAGTAGTCTTTAGAAAGATGGTAATAGCAAGAAGCTCTGGAGTCTTTGAGCACTCAGGAAGAGTCAGCAATAAGAGGTGGGAAGCCCTAATAACAGAAATACTGAATACTGATGGTGTGTCCTCTTCAAGGAGGACTAGGAGAATGGGCCAGCAGAGTGAGCCACTCCCAGGACCCAAACATGAGGCAGACAGGAATGGTCTTTCTGTACCCCAGGTGTCCCCCTTCTGACCTCTCATTGACATTCAGAGGGTATTGAAATAAGATTGAGCAGAAATATCTAATTATATTTACATTTTAAAGACAGAGGAAGTATATTCGCAGAGTCAAACATTGTTTTACCAGTAACCTTAATAACTGCCATCTAAAAGACTTCACATTCGTTTATTCTGTTTTTGTTTGCTTTGCTTATTTCTGGAACTGTGGTTTCTCTTTAGAATAGCCTCAGGTGGAAACATGTGAATACTTCTGAGTTATTAAAACAACCACCGCAGTCTTCACATTCAAATATGGCAAATATAAAAGGTGGCTTCTATTTCACCAAGCTGTGAAAATAATATTTGGGGGGAAAATAAGAGGAAAGAAGCCTCGATGCATTTGCAAGAAATGTCTGAAAGTGGTCCAGCCCTTTGCTCTTGAAAGTTTTGGCATCTAAAGAGAAACTTTCATGGAGCCACACCTTCATTTGGCTAAATATATGGTTTTAAGACACTAAGCTACTCATTTACAGGTTTCTACTTAAAATTTCAACCACATGTTAAGCACAAAACTTTGTGGTTCTTGAGTTAACAAGTTGCCACCAAAGAAAATATTGCTCTATAGGGTATTCTTCTTGATATGCTTGCAAACATCAGATTGTAGTGATTCCCCTCACTCACAAAGTGAGCCTTTGGATTTGAAAGGCATTGGTTTGCTAATGATTGGTTTCAGGCTGCAGTGTTCCACAAACTTTTTGTTCTTTTTCTATGGTCTGTGAATGATACGCCCCAAGGAATGGTGACTGATATGTTTTTCATTTCCTTCCCTAATTTTCTCACTATAATATTTAATTATCCAAAAGGCAACATACTTATAGATACAATAAAACAGAGGATAAAATGTTTTAATTATATGAATAATGTGTTATATTTAGAGGCATATATACACATATACATACATATATCTAAAGAATACTTTATACGGTTATTTTTCCCTAGGATATGATTAAAGTAGACTTAAGCATATGTGTGAGATAAACAGTCAAGAGATCTAATATAAAACATGAGGACTAAAAGTAATAAAATTGTACTGTGTTTGCAATTCATGCTTTAAAGAAGAGAGTGAATTGATACATAAACAACCAATTCTTTGAGATGTACCAAGATAAAAGAAATATAGATATGCAAAAATTTTAAAGTAATGTTTAGTGTTACATTTAAGTAATTTAATAAACAAGAAATAAAATATATTGAAGATCTATAATAGCAAATACTCCATATGCACTAAACTTATTTCTCCTATAGACCTTAAAATAGGTATCATCCCCATTTTACAAATACAGAAAGTAAGGCAAAAAGGAGTATTAATTCCAATGAAAAAAGTGCAAATAGGTCAATGAGTTTCTAATTTTGCCATTTTCTCTTTCAGCATGATTTAAAGGTGAATGGTGTACTGAAAATTAGTGAGGCAACATCTTAAATGACAAGACTAATTCTATCTAGTCCATTTTGGTTTCCAAAATCCATAATACAAATTCCAAACCCGAAGTCAATGAAGGCTTTGCTGCAGGAGAACAAGAAAAATGGTAAAAATATACTCCAAAAGGCTATAGAACTCTAAAAATTAACTATGATAAATAATGTGTGAGAAAAATGTTTTATAGAGACAATCTGTAAATTGTGTTGTAGATAACAAAATTGAATATAAAAGTTAATTTAATTTAAATTGAGCATAGTATTGTGTTTTACTATGATTAATACAAGTTTCTAATTCACAGGTGCTATCAGTAAGAATTAGCCACCTAAATAAATAAAATGTCAATTCTAAGGGCTCAAGTTATTTTTTTGGTTACACCTAGAATGCTTTATACACTTCTCATGCTATCAAAAGTTAAAGCAGAAGTGAGATCTTCATTCTCCCACAAATTTGCAGCAGATATATTCTGCAAGCTCAAACTACAGTTCTGGTAATGTTTTTCAGACCTCAGTGCAAGTACAAAGGAAATTTGCATATTTCAAAATTTATTTAACACGCAAGGAAATTCATTTAACTAAAGCAATTAAGGAGCTTCCATCTAACTTTCAATTGGAAGTGATTAATCTGCAATGTAATGAAATGATATAAAAGACAACTATCAAGAAAAGAATGTAATAGAATTCCACAATGCCTTCCAAATGATTAATATGCTCAATTAAAATTACAGGCCCATGGACTGATACCAATATTTGGCAGCACCTATCAGTGTAAAAAGACATTTTCAAAGATGAAATACATAAAATCTAATTTCATTAACAGATGTACCTTTGCAGTCAATTTTGGTGATAGAGAACACTAACTTTGAACATATTACAACCTCTAAAGGAAAGTGAGTATACTCTTCATTTCAGAAAGTAAACAATAAAGACATTGGCATTGATTTGGAGATTAAGAGATAATTTTTTGTTCTTAATAACATTGATCGTGAGATAAATGCAAATCAAATCTACAATGAGGTATCATCTCACCCCAGTTAAAATGGCTTTATCCAAAAGATAGGCAATAGCAAATGCTGGCCAGGAAAGATAACACCTGTATTCTGTTGGGGGAAATGTGAATTAGTTCAGCCACTATGGGGAACTACCATATGATCTAGCAATCCCACTGCTAGATATATATTCCAAAGAAAGAAAATCAGCATATTGAAGAGATAGCGGTACTCCCATGTTTATTGCAGCATTATTCACAATAGCCAAGATTTGGAAGCAACTTCAGTGTCCATTAAAAGACGAATGGAAAGAAAATGTGGTCCATATACACAATGGAATACTTACTATTCAGCCATAAAAAAGAATGAGATACTGTCATTTGCAACAACATCAATGGAACTTAATATAATGGAAGACATTTTATTAAATGAATAAAATATCCCAGGCACAGAAAGACAGGCTTCACATGTTTTCACTCATTTGTGGAAGCCAAAAATTAAAACAATTGAGCTCATGACGATAGAGAGTAAAATGATGATTATAAGAGGCTGGGAAAGGTAGTGGGGACTCGAGGGTAAAGTGGGGATGGTTAATGAGTACAAAAATATAGTTAGATAGAATGAATAAGATCTAGTATTTGAGAGCACAACAGGGTGATTACAATCAATAATAATTTATAGTATATTTTAAAATAATTAAAAGAGTATAACTGGAATGTTTGTAACACACAGAAATGATAAATGCTTGAGGTTATGGATATCTCCTTTACCCTCCTGTAATTATTACACATTGTATGCCTGTATCAAAATATCTCATGTAGTCTATAGATATATACACCTACTAAGTACCCACAAAAATTAAAAATTAGAATAGAAAAAATATTTTAAAGATAATTTGTTATCCAGTCTAAAAATCCCTGTTCTCGTTTGTTCTTTAATTAAAGTGTTTAGTCCATCAATAAATAACTACTAATATATCAGGTTTATAACTATCCTTTTCCTGTTTTCTATTTGCCCCCCGTTCTGCTTTCCTCTTTTCTTGCTCTCTCTTGAATCCATCAAGTATTTTTTATCATTCCATTTTTCTCATCTATAAGTATGCTAGTTACACATATCTAATATCTTCTAAGTGGTCACACAATGTGACTTCTTGACTTATTAATATGTGGAATTCTTGCTCCTTACCATACAATATTAAGACCTTAGGATACTTTAAATTCATTTATTTCTTGTTTATCTTTTGTAATGTGTATTTTATTCTATACATATTTTGAACTCTACAAGGCATTATTAATATTTTTGTTGTTATTATGTATATAGCCAATATAGACTTATTTACATATTTTATACTGTCTATTGCTTTTCATTACTTCCTATATTTTCATGTTTCCATCTGGGCTAATTATCCTTCTTTTTTTTAACTTTTATTGTAAGTTTAGTAGTACAAGTGCAGGTTGGTTACACGGGTAAATTTGTGTCATGGAGTTTCTTGTGCAGATTATTTAATTACCCAGGTGTTAAGCCTAGTATTCATTAATTACTTTTCCTAATCCTCCCCCTCCTCCTGCTCTCTGCCCTCCAATAGGCCTCAGTGTGTGTTATCCCTTCTATGTGTCCACGTGTTCTCATAATTTAGCTCCTGCTTATAAGTCAGAACATGCAGTATTTTGTTTTCTGTTCCTGTGTTAGTTTGCCAAGGACTTTATCTTTCTTCTTAAAGAACTTCCATTTTTTTTTTTTTTTTTAGTGCAGGCCCGATGGTGATAAATTCTCTCAGTTCTTATGTGTCTGGAATGTCTTCACTTTTGAAGAACACTCCCACTCAACAGAATTTGAAGTTAGCAGTTATTTTCTTTCAGGACTTTAAAGATAGATGCCATTTATTATTTCTGTAATTGTTTCCATTATCACTGTTGAGAAATCATTGTCAGACTTATTGTTGCTCCTCATATACTTTTTATCCTCTGATTTTAAGACTGTATCTTTGTCTTTGGTTTTCAAGGCTTTACTATGATATATCTTAGTGTGGTTTTCTTTATATTTAATATAGCTTGGATTTTGCACAGTTTTTGAATATGTGGCTTTATGTCTTTAGTCAGATTTTGAAATTTATCAGCCATTTTCTCTTCAAATATTGCTCTGCTTTATTCTCTCTCCTCCTTTCCTTTCAGAACTTCAACTATACACATGTTAGAAATTTCTATTGGTCCCATATATACCTTATGTTCTTTTCTGAATCCTATCCCTTTTTCTCATTGTATTTCAATCCAGTAACTTACTAGCAACCTATATTCCTTCTCACAAATATACTCTTCAGCTGCATCCATTCTGTTGTTAAACCTATCTACTGAGATCTTAATTTTAGCTATTGTGTTTTTGTTCTTGAGTTTTCATTTTATTCTTTTCTATATATTTTTGTCCTCTGATATAAAATTTTTAATGTTTTCTTGAACATATTAATAACAGTTGGTTTAAGTCCATTTATTATGACTGGAATATCTGGGTCATTTATTATTCTAGTCCCATTCTCTAATCTTTCTCTTGGTCCTCCTTCTTGGGATGACTGCTGTATTTGTTTAATATTAGGCATTGTTTGGGAAAAAATGTGGATACTATAAATGCTATTATATCCTCCCAAAGTGGGGGCAAATGAGGTAGTCAAATTGTTTAAGGGAAGACGCTTTATTCTGGATGTAGAGATTATAATGCAAGTTATTTGTAGGCTAAACTGCCATTTTTGAGAGGTCTTTCATATTTGACTTCAAATTATGAAATAATGTAAAATTCTGCTCTGCTCTTCTTTTCCCTCAGTGCACACATCAGTGCGTCTCCAGACAGATTCACATTCTCTTTAGAGAAGAATGTTCAGGTGAGTAGTGGGCTTTGGAAGGTGAACATTCATTTGCTCAGCTCTCGGAGTGTTGCTTGCTGAGAACTCAGCTGAGTTCCTCTGTAGGAATTGCTGAAGGAAATGGCATCACCCAAAATTATACTCACTACCAAGAGCAGCCCACATCCAAAGACCATTCAACCTTGAGTACAAAGACTTCAATCACTTACCTTAATTCAGGGCAAGTCTCAAGGGCCATTACTGCTTCAGAGTTCCCTGTGGAATCAACTGAGGCTTCTGTTGCAACTGAGTCACAGCTCAACTTGTCCATCTACTGATTCCATTTCCCTCCTCCATTTACAGGTATTATATTATTCCTGAAAGCATTCCCCCATCTACATCCTACGTGGAGGTCTCCATCTGGGGAGTGGTGGGAGCATCTAGGTGGGGCTGTCAGCGCTTTTAAAATTCATTTCCACTTATTGTCCCATGGCCCACACCTGCTCTTTAACATCTTGATTTTGAACTCAGAGCTTCTTCAGGATTTCCCAAAAGAAATGCTGCTAATTCTTTACTTTTTAAATTTTCTATTCAAATAAATCCTATCTGATTTCAATCCTCTAGGAATTCTTTAGAATTTTTGACCCACTGATGTCCCTTTCCCCCCGACATCAGACAGGTAATGTGCTAACATCGTTCGTAACAAGGTTTGAGGAAGGCACATCTTACAAATGAGTGTAAAACGCAATCATCGTGCTTACGAACCACAAAAGGATCTGATGACACCTTTTACAGCATTGTTTTTTAAAAAACTGCTTACATTTTAGTGAAATGTTACAATGAAATAAGGAAGACAAATGTGTTCATTCCATCAGCAGAGATCAATGTAATCAGGTTACTCTTTCAAGTTAGAATCTCCTTTTCCTGTGAATTTTTTCATCCAGACTTTGAGGTTTTGTAGCCATACCAAAAGGATCTGCAGAGCTTCAGGCAAAGGACTTATATATTTGAAGGTATTGATTTTTTTACATTTCATTTAACTGATATTTTGAATTATGTTATTTTGAAAATAAAAAATGAAAAACATTATTTTGTTCACATATTTGTGTGTACTGTTTGATAGTTTTGCAATGTCAAAATAAATATAATTCAATACTTTCCACTAAAAATGGCTATTAAGCTTGATGAGAAACTGCATATTTATATATATTCTCTAAATATTTATGTCTGATGTTTTTTTTTACACAAAAGTTAAGGCTTGTGTGAAGAATGGTTACTTGTTATATAATAATTCAAAAGAAGTGGAGGGCCTTAAACTGAGAGGCCCTTTATCAGAAAACAAACTCTAATACTATTTAATGCTACTGTGGGTCGGTGACAGCCATGGCCATGTGCTATATTGTAAAGATTTACATCTGTTCAAATTTTCTGAAAAGTAATTTGATAATCAATTTTAAAACTTAAAAATTTGTGTGATTTCTGATGTAGTAATTCCATTTCTAGGAATATTTGCTGAGGAAATGGTCAGAAATTTAGTCAAAGATACACATTTTTTAATGTTAACATACAACAAGGAATAAAGAAATTATGATATATAGATGTAGAAGAATATTATGCAGCAACGAAAGATTAGGTTTTAAAATATTTTTAATGATCTAGAGAAGCCCTAGAGGTATTACCAGTTACTACTTGACTAGGGAAGGGTAAGGGTTGAAGGGAACATAGGCATCAGAAAGGTACAGAGGGTATTTAATTACATCTATAACTAAAAGATTGGAGAGGCACACACCCAAGTCTTAACCTCAATTAGCTAGGTGGTAAGTTTAAAAATAATTTTAACTTTCTTTCTTGCCCTGCACTATATCTTCTCTTTTTCTCTCTAAAATTAGTAGGTATCAATTGTCAGAAAATAATATTATTTTAAAATATGAGGAGAGCATAATAGCAAGTTTCAGTTGTATAAAAAGTCTGTGGAGGCAACAGATTGCTGGTGCTATGACAAGAAACATGAATAAATTTGGAGCTGCCTACAAGTGAGTGAATAATTATCCTTTCAATTTTTTAAAAAAAATTAAATTTAAATTTATATGTTTTTTGAGACAGGATCTTGTTTGTCTCCCAGGCTGGAGTGGAGTAGCACAATCACAATTCACTGTAGGCTCAACCACATGGGCCCAAGCCATCCTCCCACCACAGCCTTCTGAGTAGCTGGGACAACAGGCAGGTGCCACCATGGATGGCTAATTTTTACAATTTTTAATAGAGATGGGGTCTCACCCTGTTGATCAGCCTGATCTCAAACTCCTCAGCTTAAGCCACCCTTTTGCCTTGGCCTCCTAAAGTGTTGGGATTACAAGCCTGAGCCACTAAACCTGGCTTCAACTGTATTCCCTTGAAAGTTAATGGTCTCAGTTGGGCATTTGAGTAGATCTGCACAGCAGGCAAGCTATTCCTGGCCTCACTGGTTCCACCTAAAAATAGATAAGGTATGGTTTTTATTTGAAAAGAAACCAGATGCTTTAGATATCAGGGCCAATGATGCAAAAGACAGTGCTTTCCTATCAAATACCAAGGCTCTGACTTCTTTGGCTAGGGAATTTTTGCTTACTCAGTGTTGGTTACGGGGTCCCTCAGTTAGGGTCAAGGCTTTTTGATAAGAAAATGTAGATTTGTTTGAATAATCACAATTTTTTTTAAATTTAAAAAATGTGAAAGAGATGACCATGGTCTTCAATGACTGATTCTAAGAGTTAACCAAATGCCAGCCTTTAACATAAAAGAATCTCCTTGGGGAATGCTGAATTTCCAGGAGAAAAGGACCATAAACTGTCCGTTAGATGCAAAATAAAACTCCAAATGACCATTTTAGTTGAATCTTTTGAGTTTAATACTATCTATTGTGATGCTTAGGCACATTAAACAAATCTAACTATTTAGATTTTCACCTTACGAATATGTAAAAGTTTCTCCTGACAATAATGGACTCAGAGGTTTAACTACTTCTGTGCGACTTCTGGATTGAGGTAGCTAGGAATATGTCATCAGGAGAGAAGAGAATTTTCTGAAGTATTTTTCATCTGGTCATTACATATCCACATTAAGAAATATTCAACATCTTTTCATTTTGGGGTTAGATACCAGCAAGTAATAAATTATTATTACTTTTACTGTACTTTATATAAATCTGCAGGACAAATTCCTCTAAGAGTTTAGATTGAAGTTTGTCTATCCTTCCAAAATGTTTGACTTTTGTCATTGCTAACACTGTAGTTGGCTCCCACAAGAGCTGTAATCAATGCTGGATTTAGCCAACAGCTATGCTAAGCATATACTAACAATGCCTACAGAGTGAAGACACCAAAATCATTTTTTAAAAATTTAATGGAATTTAATTTTAGGTTCTGGGTTATCTGTGCAGGATGTGCAGGTTTGTTCTATAGGTAAACGTTTGCCATGATGGTTTGCTGCACCTATCGACCCATCACCTAGGTATTAAGCCCCACATGCATTAGCTATTTATCCTGATGCTCTCCTTCCCCCAGCCCCACCGACAGGCCCCAGAGTGTGTTGTTCCCCTCCCTGTGCTCATGTGTTCTCATTTTTTAGCTCCCACTTATAAGTGAGAATATCTAGTGTCTGGAGGATAATGGCTTCCAGCTCTATCCATGTCCCTGCAAAGGACATGATTTTATTCCTTTTAATGGCTGTGTAGTATTCTACTGTGTCTATGTACCACATTTTCTTTATTCAGTATATTATTGATGAGCATTTGGGTTGAGTCCATGTCTTTGCTAACCAAAATCATTTTTTAAGGGATGTGCTCTTTCAAATTTTGTTTAAAATACATCAAATTAAACATCATGAAAAAAATGTTTATTGAGGTATCTTATAGCTTAAAAAACTTAAATATCACATGGGAGGATATCTTAATCTTTTCAAGGGTTCTACTACAAACTCTTTGCTCATATTTCCTTCTTTGATTTGGTGTCATGAAGCACAGAATTAGCTTCAGTAGCTTCTTTTAATCTCAGTTTTAAATAAGGTGAGAGATATCAATTTACATTTGTGCTTTCCTGGATCATGTGGAAAATATGACTGATTCTTTTTCAAAGTGTACCCTGGGATTTTTCTATGTGATTAGGGAGTGATTCACATGCTGGACTAATGGGCTCTACATGGAATAAGAAAATAGTTCTTGAGAAAAAAAGACTATGGGAGTCCTCCCATTAGTTATTAAAGAAAGGAGAAGGAAACTAACATTTGTGGAATGCTTTGTATATGCCCGGTGTTGCTAAGTGACCACCAACTATTCCCTCTTCTTCCTCTACTTAGAGTGACACCATATTTCCCAGCCTCCCTTGCAGTTAGGTCCTGCCAAGTGACTGAATTACAGCAGGTGGAAAAGAATGGAAATGATTGGTCCTCCCCAAAATAAAATCTGCCACAACATGATCCTATCTCTTTTCCTCCATCTGCTATTTTCATGCTTATGGCCAATGTGACTTGGAAGCCCACATGTTGAAGATGTCAGAACTCCATCTGCCTGACAGTAGGATGGCCTGCCTGGCTAGCCTATAGCGTGGTATGGAGAACAGTTCCTAATCCTATCACTGACCAGAAAAATGAGGATCAGACGTTTATTTTTTAAGCCATTGACATTAGGAGGATTATCCATTGGAGCATGTTCAATTTAGTGCATCAGCTTTTCTTACGTAGGCTCAACCACAGAATCACCGACATAAAACAAACAAAAAAGTTTTTAAAATTTAAATCATCCCACTATCTATACAGTGTAAACTAGTGCTCAAATTGCAGTCTGAATGTATTTCGTCTAATATATACACACACATACATCTATACACACGTATATTTATTTTGTATATATATGTTTATATGTATATGTAAATTACCATATCTCTGATGACATTCTGTGCAAATTAAATTTGGCATGATATTAACTAGTACACCCCATTTAATTTGTATACCTTTCAAGATAGGAATTATTTTATAGATGAGATGACTGAGGGTTGGGGCTCAGCTCAATTAATTTGTCTTAAGGAACTGTGTCATGACTTTACCCAGCTATGTCTGGTTCCAAGCATGCCTTTCCACAGTACGCCTCTACCTGATGTTTATTTACTTCCACGACAGCTCCCAAAGCAGTCTGGTGGAAGTGCTGGGAGCTGATGTGAGAGCACTGCAGTGGAGAGCTTTTGGTGAGTCCTGATGTTTTACTGGCCGAAAAAGCCTATTGAATGCATTGCACCCATCCTTGTTGATCTTCTTTATACTCTGATTCTACTCAAGGCACCCACTTGACTAAAGTTTAAGTGTCAATGCTCTTACTTCATTATAGATTAAATTTAAAATTAAACATCTTGGACATAAAAAGGTGGGTGTATGTATGTCCACTTCAGCTTTTTTATGAGACAAAAAAGTGGAAACAAACTAAAGGTCTATCAGTAAGGAGTAGGAATAACTAACTATGTTGTGGTAACTTTATATAATGGAATACTACTTGTCAATAAAAACAATGAGCTACTGACACACACTTGCAAATGAATAAATACAAAAACTATTATGCTCAGAAAAAGAAGTTGGACTCAAAACTTACCATACAATTCCATTTCTACAAAGTTCGAGAAAAGGCAAACTAATCTAGGAATAAAAATCAGAATAGTGGTTATCTCTGACAAACAGAAACCAGAAAGAGACGTGAGGCAACTTTCCAGTGTAAGGGGAATGCTTTATGTGTTTATCAGGGTATAAACATTTATTAAAACTGGTTGAACTATATAATTAAGATCTATGCTTTTTATTATATGTATTAGAAAAAATAAGTTTGTTTAAGGCTTAAGGTTAATCTGTATTCTAGTGCCTCCTTAAACCCTATCAGCTTTGGAACCCTGTTAAGTGCATCCATCAGCATGGAATATGTTTGGATTACTGCATCAACTCTGCCTTACAGGGACACAAACACAGATCCCCAGGCCAAAGCATGATGTAACTTTGAGGGAAAACCAAAAGAAGAAGTACTCTTTAGAGTTAGATAATCTATGGAGTTAACTTTAAAATAGCCCATAGTTTTCCACTCAGCATTGTCTGGTGGATTGGAAGCTGTTGGGCCACCACTCTCCATGCATGTAGGAGTGTCTGGACATTTCATGTGGGACCACAAGGCTTTCCCTTGCTGTGAATATTGAAAAATGTAATTCCATCTGTAGAGCTTAGAACCTTGGTATGATTCTATCTTGCATGTTCTTCACATGTACCCCAAAACCTAAAATTCAATAAAAAAATAAAATAAAATAAAAAGTAAAAAAAAATGTGAATGTGAACACTATTATAACGTAATAGAAGAAACCTTACAGTAAAGGGGCAGGACATTGATTACTAGTACTCTGGAAACGAAATAAATTCATGTAGGAGTTGGTGAAAGCATTTTTCATATGTCTAAGACAATGAAAAAATATATCTCATTTCAACTAAATTTACACTAAACTCCCACACTAGGATCTTTTTAAAGTTTCCTAGAATGTGTTTCTTTGATTTGGTTTTGATAAGCTTGCTAACTGTTGAGAAATTAAAAAATGTAAAGTGAAGAAATATTATAAAAGGCGTTGTTAGATGGTTTGTTTAGTCATCTCAGAATACGGATATTAAAGTGCTACTGGTGGGCCTCCTCACAAAAAATTATGAACAAAGCTCTTGCTTTAATTACCTTTGTTTCCTCAGCATTCATTTTGCACTGTGCCTTCTCCATAGTAAGTGATGAAATGATGATGGATGGGTGGATGGAGGGAGGGAGGGAGGGAGGGATGGATGGATGGATGGATGGACAGGAGAAAGAAATGTTGAAGCATCTGTTTGTCTGTAATATCAAAGACTAACAAAGAGAAGAACAGGCTTCTATTTCTACTGGCTTGTAGAAATATAAATATGGAGCTTATGAAAAAGCTGAAATTAAGAGGCTACAAATTGATTTCACAGCCATTAGGTACAGAAGTAAGTCTCTAGCTTGCTGATGTTATGTGAACTGAAGAGGAAAATAGTCTTTTGATGAAAAGATAAAAGTTTTGAATAATGTCCACTGTGGGTAGCAGCTATTTCTGAGTGAAAAAGATGACCATGTAATTCTCCAAGAAAGCTTCCTCTCCTCTCCTTTTTCTTTTTCATTTCAATCTTCCTTATTCAATTTTACCTGCAGAAGCTGTGGTCTATCAATTTTTAAAATGTTCAAAAATAATCAATAAAACCACCACATCATTTAAAATTTATTTTTCAATATTTGACTTAATTCCCAGATTTCCTGTGGATTGATTACTGCAATGGTCAAAGAAGTAAACATTCTTGTTACTGCTCTAAGGTTAAAATGCTATTGTCTAAGACTAATGTGTCAACTTGGTAATCTCATATAGATTGAAGAATTTAGATATTTTTACTACAAACCTCTACTCATTCCTTCTTAACTTTAATAAGAAGTCACATTTATTAACTTCTATTCAGGAGAAGCAACTGCAAAGCATAAATACCATTTAGCATCACTCTTCAAACATTTTAGTTTAAGAGTTTAACAATTTCTATTCCATACCTTTTTCCACCCAGAGATTTTATATTGGTCACAGTAATTAGACCTATCTTTAGAATTAATGGAAAAGAAAAGATAATTTAAAGGGCATAATGTTAATCAGAAAGTGTAACTCAATGTTCTGCCATAATCAAAGGCCACAACACATTGTGCTCCAGAAAATGGTATCTCTCATTTTTCCCAAGCATGTCACGTAACTGTATTGCTCTGAAACCTACACATATGGTTTACATCAATTTTCACTTTGTTCATTATTCTGCTTAGAGTGAGTAATAGTCCTGTGAGTGAGTGATGAACTACCTTATCAACTTGGGGCTGACTCTTTCACTGTCTGAGTAGATCTGCAGCACAAAGTTTGCACAATGCAATGGAAAGCCTTTACATTATGATCGAGATATTTATTAAAACCTACTATTTATGATATGGCTTTTAAAAAGCATAAATTACAATAACTGACATATAATGATTACTTCATGAATGTTTAAAATGTCTTTTGTATTTATTTTAAAGTGGATGACAATGGACAAATCAGCCAACATTAAATCTAGCTATAAATTACATAGTAATATCAAGTGTAAGTTAAATGGAAAGTGGAATAATGAAGAGGCTGCAATGGAATATTATGGCTTAGCAAGAATGTGTTTCAGAAAATTGCAATCATTCTTTCTTTAAATTTTGGAACAAATGGCTATATTGTGCTAACCAAACACCCTCTTTCTTCAAATGTAAATTTTATTTTAGGAAATGAATGAAGCAATTTTTTTTCTCCCGTTAGTGTCATGGAAGAGCTTTGTCAAGTTATGAATTTTCTTGTGCCTTTCTTAAGATTAGGCACAGTAAGGTGTTTAATTTCTCCATTAGTTCTATCTTTTTCTACCACCTTCTTTACTCGCACCTGTTACCCCAGCTATGACTGCTATTGTGCTTGTAACTTCTCTGTGTTCCCCTGAACTGGATAGTGGCCGCCATACAAGACAGTGCCTCACTTGATCCACTCTGCTGCCTTCATTGAAGTCTTTTAGATTTGGTTGCTGTCAAATAGCCTATTCTTTTGTGACTCTCCTCTCTAGCCTTGAACAGTTATCTACTACCAATTTTAAACCCCCCAAATTCATGGAAAACTTCTGTTTCTCATGGTGGCCAATGCTTGTTCCACCACAAAGACCAATTCTGGCTTCTCACGGGTGGCAGCCTCTCACTGTCTGATACAGTAGCACCGACAGATGCAAAGACTCTTCCCATTTACCTTAACAAAGTATGAATCTGAATGAGAAGCAGAGCTTTTGAGCTATTACAGGAAAACATAATTACAAGGAGGACTTGGCTCTGGTTTTGAATTGGCCTGAAATTGTAGGCAAATCCTTTGACCCTTACCCTCAATGTAAAACCACACAACCGAGAGAGGACATCATCTGATGCCAGCTCATCAGATTTAAAAAAAAAATGAGTTCCATGTGTTTTTCACAAACTTGAAATTTTAATGAACTCTCCAGTCCATCATCCCATAATTGAACTCAAGATTTTCCTTATACCATGGAAGACTGAATCTGGCCTGTTTTGACTATATAAATGTGAGCCAATATTTCTATCAAGGAATAGCTATTTCTAGATTTTTAGGTATTTCTAAAAATTGAAACGTACATTTTTTTGGAATATAAAGGTTATTCTTCTTCCAGGAGGGAGACTGCCAGGTATCAGGGGAAAACAGGCATTTTAACATTTCTGATGGTGGTGGTGATGACAGTGAAAGAAGCTCATGGTTTCCAGAGTTGTTACTTTC
This sequence comes from Sapajus apella, assembly GCF_009761245.1. Classification (NCBI taxonomy): domain Eukaryota; kingdom Metazoa; phylum Chordata; class Mammalia; order Primates; family Cebidae; genus Sapajus; species Sapajus apella. Next base: position 10,089,261 of record NW_022436985.1, on the reverse strand, counting down.
TTGCTTAATCTAATTTATTTTATTTCTGATATTGGCTTACCCTTTAACTCATCATTACCTTTTATAAATTGTTTAAAACGTTTTAATTTTAAAAACCAAAGAGAGATGTTTGTCTCATCCTTCTCCTCTGAACATAGTCACGCCTGGAGAGTACAAAGGCATAGATAACCATCTTGACTTCCAAAATCCCTCTAACACATGCATTTCATAGGTATTTAAAATTTTGAATGTAAATAACCGATATTTCAATATTTAAAGTGGTGGATAGGAATTAGGAGGAGGACAGAAATTATATCTCTAGTCACATTACGGTATAGTAGGAAGATGTCATCCTCTGCAAAAAGGGACACATACACGAAAGCAGTCATTCCATCAGTCTGTTACTTTAATAAGTTCTTTTTATATGTGTGATACCATGACAGCAATGCAGAAAGTTATTTGGAAATAGAAAAAATCAATTAAGTAACTAGAAAATGTCAACAGAAAAAAGAAAACTAAAGCTAGACATTTTTAGGACAGAGAAAGCCTTGTCAAGAAAAAAAATCAGTTGCAAGAAAATGAGACATACTTAAGGAGATTATTCTTTCAAAGGGGAGAAACTTGCTTGGAATGCACTAGGTCACAGATATCCCTAAGAATCCCCACTGGACATGTTCAAGCAGAAAATGTCACTGTAATTCCCAATAAATGGCCACTAAGTGACCAGCTGGCCCCAGAGGTCCAGTGAATGTTGTAACCTTTATGGTTGATGCAACAGAATAAGCCATATCGTACAAAATTACAAGACCACAACCAAACACTGGCAGTGATTTGTTTTTTGTGGAATCCCAAACTATTATTATTGTCATCATTGCAGAAGGTTCGAAGCAGTGGAAAACCTAGGGAACACCAAAAATATACCCTACCTAGTAACTAAAAGACTATATTTGTCAATTGTGGAATCCCTGAAATGATGATTTCTGAGAACAGATTTCTCAGTTCTTTACCAAAATATGTGCTGATTTTATTAAAAAAAAAGAGAGAGAAAAGAAAAATAGGCACTTTAACACCATAAAATGAACATTCATGAAACATTCAGGTTATTCAAAAAATAACTAAATAATCAAATAATGCCATGAAACCTCTCTAGTAAGTTTGTTTCTGGATGAAAATACAGAGAGTCAAAGAATATTGTTACATAAAGAGCAAGTTCAAAATTATCCGCTAGTCTGTCCACTTGTAGAACAAGGTTTTTGTTTTGTTTGTTCCTTAACTGTGGCCAGTACAGAATGGGGAAGAATTCCATAATGTTTAGTGGAAGGCTGATATGTCTAAGAATGCCAACACATCGTCACTTGTTTTATGTCCTTGAATAAACAGCAATGTCCATTTTCTCAGTAAGAAGATTACTCCAAAAGTTTCTTGGCCAACTTGTGTCTAGAAATTTTTAAGAATATATGTATTTCAAATTTTTTCTTAAGAGTAATCATATTTAAAAATAATGAAACTATTCCACTAGAAAGACAATAATTCCCTATTATGAGGGAAGGGAACCAAACAGAAGCTTAAGAAATCACATGAGTTTACTGCAATTTAGACTCATTTGAAGGAAAATGTAGATGATTTTGAACACCCTCCCCCATAATTTCATTGACTTTTTTTTAACTTTTCACTTGTTACTCATCACATTCTAAGCATTACATAATTGCTTATTTATTGTATATATTATCTGTCTCACTACTAAAATATATGGAGGAATTTTGTCACTATTATATTCCCAGAGCCCAGAATAAAGTATGTAATGACACATGGTAGACTTGATAAATATGTATTGAGTGAAAAAATGAATGAGAATTAAGCCTTGAAATCATCTAGCTCTGAAGCGCTGCTTCTTTAACTTAATAGTTAGTGAGGCCAGGCGTGGTGGCGTTTGCTATAGTCCCAGCTACTCAGGAGGCTGAGTTGGGAGAATTACTTGAGCCTGGGAGGCAGAGGTTGCAGTGAGCCGAGATCGTGCCATTGCATTCCAGCCTGGGTGACAGAGTGAGACTTTGTCTCAAAAACAACGACAACAAAATAACCAATTGTTAGTGAAGGGGTTTGATGAAAACATTAAAATCTTTGGGAATGCACATGCTTTAATTATTAGGACAAAATGTTTCCAGAAAAAAATTTTTGGAAGAAAATCACTTTATTCTAATTAACTCACAAAAAATAAAATCATAATAGCTGGTAGAAGGAGGCCACACAAACATTTGCCGAGTCCCAGAGTTTACGCTGTCTTAATGAAATTCCACAAAGTAAAAACACTCTCTTCCATTTCAGCTCTGAAGTAAGGAGGCCATGAATGACAGAGAAGGGGTTTAACTGACAGTTTTACGCTTTATATCTTCACTATCAATTATAGTTTTATACTGAACTAGCTTGGTCATAACAGCCAATTTTACATTTCTTCAATTTGAACTTCCTGATTGGGCCAATTCATTTGCAAGTCTGCACTGTTTCAGCACCTCATCGAAACTTGTACAGCGATTTATGTCACTCTGGTTCTGGGCATATTCCAAACCAAGGCTGCGGCTGCGCTGACTGGGTTCCTGAGGCTCCTGATAAGTGCTGTAGGGCCTTGCAGGCTCAACATTACTTCCTCCATGGAAGCCTCCAGTTATGGCATGGCCTAGTGTGTTCCCCACAGCAGAGCCCACAGCCATGCCACCTGCCATGGTTGCCATCTGGGCATCAGACCTGGCTATCGAGGTGCAGCAGCAGGAGAGCCAACTGTAGAGAGGGTGCTGCTGCTGATGGTGGAGCTGCTGCTGCTGGCCTGGGTGCAGTTCTCACTGAATGAGGTCACCGGCTGGCCAGAGGAGCCATGTGGGAGGTGCAGCTTTGGCCTCCACATGGCATCCTAGGTGCCGGGTGGTTCAGTGTCTGGACGTGTGAAAATCTGTGAAGAGCTCAGGGGTTTCTGAGAAACAGGAAAGCTGAAGACAAGAAGCACCCCCCCCAAAAAAAATTAATGCCACACTTATCATCGGTGAAATCAAATCGGTATTTGATTAGCCTTTTGTTTTGGCAATTTTAGGTACACCATTTAGAAAAGAGTGTGAAAAACAAGAGATGCTACCGTTTATGCTTGTACAATGGTTGAAAGAGATAAATCAAAAGATCAGAAGCTAGAGTTTGGCCTCAACTATCTAATTCTTCAATATAAATGAAGTCAACAAATATCCCTTAATACTTGAGAGAATTTGCAAGGCAAACTCCTTTTCCCTGAAGGCTAATTTTAGGAAGAAACCTTGTAGCATATTTAGATGGATATTGTGTATGATTTTAAAAAAATATGTCTCTTTTCAGTTGATCTAGAGTCATTCATCCTATTTTGTTAAGAGGTTCAGTTTGAATCAAATGAGTGTGAGCCCCTTGCTCAGGACTGAATATTGTGTCCCCCCTCCCAAGTCTATATGTTGAAACCTTAATCTCAAATGTAATGATATTTGGAGGTGGAGTCTTTGGGAGTTAATTAGAATTAGGTTAGGTCATGGGATGGGGCCCCTCGTGATTGGATTAATGCCCTCATAAAACTAGGAAGGGAGAAGAGATTTATTTCTCACCATATAAGGATACAGGAAGAAGGCAGTCACTTACAAACCAGGAGGAGGGCCCTCACCAGACACCAGATCTGCCATCTCCTTAATCTTAGATTTCCCAGCCTCCAGAACTCTGAGAAATAAATGTGTGTTGTTTAAACCACCTAGTCTGTGGAATTCTGCTATCACAGCCCAAACTGACTAAGACATCTAGAGGATAAATCTGGCAGGTAAGAGAGGTTTAAAAAAATTTTAAACATTTAAAAGTAGGTCTTTAATTTCATTGGCCACAAATCTATTCAGAAAACACATTCTGTAATGGATATCAATATTGTTCCTACAGATGAGCTTTGAGCTTCTTATTCAGTCTCTCAGAGCAAAAAGCAATACTGATAGACCTGCATTCTCGAAGAAAATAATATTGTCCCATTGGGGAATGGTTCTTAGGAGTACAAAATAATCTTAGATATTACAATGGTTTATAGCCCTCCAAAGCTCAACCCTATCCAACAAAATCTTATTCTTTTTATTTTTATTTTATATATATACATATAATTGCATTTTATATGTGAAGAACTTGCAAGATTGTTGCATAGGTACATACATGGCAGTGTGGTTTGCTGCCTTTTTTTGAGACTATAAGCCAATTTCATTGTTTATCATCATGTCATACAAAAATCTAAAAACAATAACAAATTTGTTCAGAAAAACCGAATGAACAGCAAATCAGAGCACAACAAAGATAATTTAAATTTACTATTTTTTCTCATGAGAATTAGGATAATAACCATTTCAAAATACATGTGTCTACCTTCACAGTAGATTTTGTTTGCTGGCTAAAGGGTGCCATAAAATTAAGGCTTTCAGTGCCTCTGTCTGCTCTACTAGCTCTTGGCAAAATGTTTGAGGTCTTCAATAAAAGTAATGTACTCCTAGTGCTCCAGGCTATGCTGAGCTCCACCAGCTCATCCACAAAGGAGTTGTCCACCCCTTGGTATTTAATTTCTCTCCTTAAGTGGACTTTAAATTAAATTTTGGTATTTAGCAGAATGATAATGAAAAAGAAACACTGGAATAGATGGTCTACTATTCATCCTTTGTTAGGCATTATTTCAAAATATTTATTGAATACATGCCCTATTTTAGACACTGTGGCTGAAGATACAAAGACAGATAAAAGCTTGTCCCTATTCTCAGCAACTCATAATCTAGAAGGTATGAGAGAGAGGCAGCCAGCCACAGCAGAGAAGGTTTGGCACCACCACAGGGATGCTATGAAAACGTATGAAGAGGTAGACCCAGCCATGATTGGGATGGGAATTGGGGCAGGCTTCCTGCAGGATGTGACTTCAGAACTGAGTCTGAAGGACAGACCAGAATTAGACAGACAAAGGTAGAACATGCAAAGGCCCTGAGAAAAAGATGCAAGGTGCAAAGAAGGAAGTGAAATATTTTAAATGACTGAGCTTACTGTGAGGGACAGATGTAAAAGGTGTGAGCCTAGAATCGTAAGAGCCAGAACATAAAAGGCTTTCTGAGAAACTCTGAGAAGTTGATGTTGTATCCTGAGTGTATCCCAGTCATGGAAGATTTTAAGCAGAAATTTAAAATCTACTAGTGGTATTTTAGAAAGCTTGCTTTGGCCACAGTGTGAAAAATTGATTGAAGAAAAGACAATAAAGAGGCTCTTGTATTAACTCAGATGAGGCAATAGTGGCCTCAAATAAGATCACAGTAGTAGTGGTATAGATAACAGTAACATTTGAGGGGTGAAGTGTTGACAGGAATGGACAGGCCTACACTGAGCAGGTAGGGGTAAGGAACAGGTAGGTGATTAGGATGACAACCGTACTTTTAGCCTGAGCAAACGGACAAAGAATACAGGAAGAAAGGTAGTTGGAAATTTGAAATAATTTTGGAACTTCCAAGTGGAGGTTTCTATTATAAGTTTGATACATGACCTTGAAGCGAAGGAGGAAAATCTGTATTAACGTAACAGATTTACACATCTGAAGCCACTGAAGCCACAAGAATGAGAGGAGTCATCCAAAGAGAATGCAGAATGAGAGGAGGAAATGGACAAGGACAGAGCCCTGAGAATGTGAACATCAGAAGACAAAGAACAGCACATAGGAGCAGCTGAGAAGCAGCGGGCAGGGAGGGTAGCAGCTAAGAAATAACAGGCAGAGAAAATCAGTGCGTGCAGTACCATGGGTGGAAAAGTAGAGCTTTTGAAAGAGGATGAAACAGTCAGTAATGTGAACTGCTATAGAAACCATGTAGGAAAGTGACTGAAAAGTGTCAATTCCAGTTAACAAACAATAACTCATTGATTAACAAGAAAGAAGTCATTGGTAACCTGTTTCCAGAGCTGTAGAGGCAAAGGTGATATTTCAGTAGGTTGAGGAGTGAGAAGATGGTAAAGAAATTAAGTCATCAAATGTTGGCAAGTTTCAAGAAGGTTGGCTGTGAAAAGAAAGCAAGAGCTATTTGAGAAGCTAGGTGTAAATGAGTATGGGTGCGAGATGGTTTTTGTTTCTTTGTTTTATAGAAGAGACTTGAAAATTAAATGCCAATGAAAAAGAACCAATAGCAAGAAATTGATAATATGGTTGGGAGAGAAAGTTGCCTGGGAAGGCTACAGCAAGATTTAACCTTCATACACTCTTATTCAAGATTCCTAAACCTTGAATAATGAAGATTTGGAAGAAAAGAAATGAATTTAAGAGCTTTCCTTTGGCTACAGGAACCACATCACAGAGAACAGTCTACAAGTATTCTGCCCTCAGATTTATCATCTGCAAATAGTTTTGTCTGTTAAACTTTGACTTCCGTTTTAGAAAGGGCAAGGACTCAACTGAGACGTCTTACTAATTCACCTGATGTCAAATTCTATGGGAACTTCTAGTCTCATGTAGATGTGGTTTCCCTGACTCCACATAAAACAATTTAAACAGATGCAATCCTTGCCCTTCAGTAAATCACAATACAAAACAGATGACATGGACACACACATTCACCACCACCACCACCACCACCACATAAGGACACAATATTATAGTAAGAAAACATGATGGTCTTAAATAAGCATCTATAGAGGTACAAGTATGGTATTTGCTATTTCTGGCTTATGGAATACGTGAAGGTTTTGCTGGGAAATTGGGTGGGGTTAGGAAGAGCACTACTTGACCTTCACATAAACAGGGAAGGCCTGGGACGAAAGAGAAGAGGTAGAATTTTGTTTATTATAAGTTTCCAGGATAAAACCTGTATCTTATATCCCTCACCATTCAGACTTACGAGCGCTCAATAAACAACAGCAGTTGGCTGATTATATAAAGTCCTACGCCTAGAGACTTAGTGATGGAAAAACTAGGCAAAGTTTGAGCAGATAAGGCTGGATGGAAGGCAGAATGCATACAGGAAATTCGTAGAATAAAAGGGGTATGAAATGTTCTTAGACTGTCTAGCAAAGGGTCTAGTGATGGAGGATTAAAGAATAATTATGCTGATGTCCAGACAGCTCAGCAGACTACTGTAAAGATGAGGGTTGGGGCCCAAACTAGACAGTAACTTTTGGTTTCAGAGAGCAAGCTAGATGTGGAGAATATGAGAGAAATAGCAGAGAGTTTAGAAATAAATATAATGTTCACATAGCCAATATTTTAACATTTTTCTGATAGAAAAAAAATTGTCATATAAAATTTTGACATAAAAATTATGTCATTCTGAGCTAGAATCCAAAAAAATCTAGCTTATTAAACTTTCAAATAAGAGCTACAAAGAGACTTTATATGAAAATATGTTTGAAAAAGTATCTATCTCCTTTTTTAGCCTTGGCTATTCATGAATCTTAAATAAAGTATCTTGAAATGTATTCTAGCAAGCAAGGAAGACTAAATGAGTTTGGAAAGGGATCTAGGGTCTAGGTATTTTTAGATTGAGGGAGTTTTGCCCAAAGTCAAAAGCTAGCAAGAAGGCAGCCTGTAAAATGGGAGAAACTATTTGCAAACCACGTATCTAATAAGTGGCTAAGTTCCAAAATATATTTTTAAAACTACTATAAATTAATTTTTAAAACCTAATAATTCAATTACAAATGGGCTAAAGACTTGAATAGACATTTCTCCAAATAAGCATACATTTGGTCAACATGTACAAAAAGATACTCAACATCAGTAATCATCAGGAAATTACAAATAAAAACCACAGTGAGATAACACCTCACACCTGTTAGGGTGGCCATTATAAAAACAAAAAGTACAAGTGGCAAGGATGTGGAGAAAATGGAATCCTTATACGTTGTTGGTGGGAATGTAAAATGTTGCAACTGCTGTGGAAAATAGTTTAAAGGTTCCTCAAAAAATTAAAAATAGACCTACAGATGCTCCTCAATCTATGCTGGGGTTACATCCTGATAAACCCATTGTAAGTTGTAATATCATTAAGTCAAAAATGCATTTAATACTGAACATCATAGTTTGGCCTAGCCTACCTTAAATGTGCTCAGGACACTTACATTAGCCTATAGTGAGGCAAAATCACCTAATATACAGACTATTTTATAATGAAGTGCTGAATATCTTATGCAATTTATTGAATACTGTACTGAAAGGGAAAAACAGAGGGTTGTATGGATACTCAAAGTATGATTTCTATTAAACGTGTATCACATTCACACTATTGTCAAAAAAGTAATAAATAAAACCATTGTGTAAGTTGGGGACTGTCTGCATGTAATACAGTACTTCTGGGTACTTATCCAAATTCCCATATAATACAGGAATGTCTGTATATAATACAGTACTTCTGGGTACTTATCCAAAGGAATTTGAATTCGGATCTCAAAGAGATACTAGCGCCCCATGTTCATTGCAGCTCTATTTACCAGAGCTGGATGTGGAAAAAACCTAAATGTCCATCAGTGAATAAGTAGATAAAGCAAATGTGGTATATACATACAATGGAATATTATTCAACCTTAAAAAAAAGGAAATTCTGAAATATGAGACAACATGGATGAACCTTGGGGACATTATGTTAAATGAAATAGCTAGTTACAGAGGAACAAACATGGCATCATTCCATTTGTATGAGACATTTAACATGGTCAAACTCATAGAATCAAAGAGTGAAATGGTGGTTGTCCAGAGCTAGTGGGAGAGGAAAATGAGAAGTTGCTAATTGATAGCATAAACTCTCACTTATGTGAAATGCTTAAGTTCTTGAGATCTGCTGTATAATATTGTACCTATACCTAACAGTATGGTATTGTACACTTAAAAAAATTGAGACAGTAGATCTCATGTTAAGTGTTCTTTCCAAGATAAAATAAAATTTTTTAAAGTTTGGAAATATAAAAATTAAAAGCTAACAAAAGACAGCATCAAGACTTTAATATTTAATTTCAAATCCTAGAGCCATAGAATTGATTGTAAAGGGAAATAGGCAAGGTGCCTGTGATTAGAATATTACTACTCTAGCCTGGCAAGTAGTAATGAGAACTTGAACAAAGACAGAGCTGACAGGAAAAAAGGGAGAAGGTTAAATTATAAAGGAAACATGAAAGTGGTATTAATAAAATTTGACAATTAAGTATATGTGGCAGGTATATTACAATGAGTGTGGGGTTTGCCAGAATGGATTCATCTTACAGAGCAGCTGGTCATGGTGGGGCAATGAGATGAATCTACGTTCACATACCATCTAAGAGAATCAATTCATAACTGTGTAAATAAATACGAATGTTATAATTATGAGAATTGCAGTAAAAAGTGTTGTTGGGACAGTCCTGATTATAGAAATAGCAAAGTTAGTAAGCATCGGTGATTCTTTTTTCCTAGTACTATTTCTTAGAAAAAATGCTTTAATGAGCATACATGAAAAATCTAATCAATTTAGTAGCTAGAGGACTGTTGGAAAGGGTTTGTTAGGGTTAACGATGTACTGAAAATAAGGCATCACAGTATATTTTTAAATTGAAACAGTCTTAGAGATCACCTATAATAGTTCTATCATTTTCTTAAAAAACTATAGATCATTTTAAACATAGATAAAAGTGGAGATAAATATCATGAATTCCCATTAATTTATCAATAATTTGACATTTATCAATTTATGGCCAATCTTATTTAGTCTTTATCCCCACCCTCAGTTAACTGTTTTATCTCTAAAAGACAACAATTCTTTTTAAAACCAAATAATATCATCACACCTAAAAGTTAACAATAATTTCTTAATACTATGAAATACTCATTAGCATTCAACATTTCTCCAATTGTTTCATAATTTCTTTAGAAATGTCTCTAAAGTTCTTTATAATTTATAGTTTCCCTTTCCTTATTTTCCCTTCTATTTTATTGAAGAAATGAGGTAATGCACCTAATAAAGTTTCCCATGTTCTGGATTTTCCTGAATGCATCCCAATGGTGTTATTTTACATGTTCTTCTATCCTTGTATTTCTCCTAACCTGGTAGATACAGAGGCCTGATCAGATTCAAGTTTACTTATTTGATCAGAATGTTCCATGAGTGTGAAAGCACACATAATGGTTGGTTTCTTCTTTTTGGTGAAAATGCCTTTATTTTGTAAAGGTGGTTTAAATTGAAGTCTCAGAATGGTTAAGAGGTAGAGTCAAGTTAGTGGGAGAGTCAAGATTAAAACCTCAGACTTTTGAGTCTCAGTCTCTACTTCTTTCATTATATCATGTTACTATCAAAAAAAGCTTGCTAAATGACTAGAACACAGCAGGTGCTCTGCTAGGCATTGCGTAAGACATGGTCACACCACTCACAAAATTATCTGAGGTGGAAATCAGGAAGTCATCCTAGGCTTCTCCACTTCTCTTACTTCTACTAAGTCCTACTGACTGTATCTATTTAACATAGCTCTCATTTGTTCCCTCCTTACCATCCCCACAGTCACTGCATTCTTTCAGACTTTATTGTTGATTTCTTGGACCATTACAATTAGCCTTTGTAAGCTGTCCTTCTCCATAACAATCTTGCCTTCTTCAGTCACTGCTGCCTTGTTAACAAAAGATTTTTCCAACTGAAACTCTGAATATGTTATTTTTCTCAGTTTTCATGATGGAGTTTATACCCCTTAGTGTGACTCACAGCTCCCTCCATCACATGGCTTTGCCTATCCGACCAACCTCATGTGTCACTACTTTCACTCATTATATTCCAGTCTATTGAATTATTGAAGTTTTCTGGATATGCCAGCAAGAATATGCAGTGATTAAAAGTGTGGACTCTAAAATTAGATATACTTTACTTTTATCCTTGAATTTCCCCATTTACTAGTTGTGCAATACAAGGCATACTTACCAGCACTGTGCCTTGTATACCTCACCTGTGTAATGGGAATAATCTCATAGAATTGTTTTCTGTGTATGAAGAATGAGTGAAATAGTGCAGGTGAAGAGCTCGCATGTGAGCACTCGCTCAGTAAATACAGGATGGTGTTGCTATGTGGTTTCATATGCTTTCATAACCTTTGAACACATTCCCAAGAATGTTTCTCTCTTCCTTCTTGACAACTTCTCCCTCTTGATAAGCCAGCAAATTCCTACTCTTGTGTAAAGGCCCAGCTCCACTGCTCTTTTGCCAATTAATTGTAAACCTCTCTCATTCCATAGCACCTTGGAACCTTGTAGGTATTTAGGTTACTGAATCCTCTGGCTATATGTCTATCTCCCTTGTACAACTGTGAAATTTTTGGATAGAAACCATAGTTTATTGTTTTCTTCTCACATCTTATGTCATAGTATGATTCAGTGAAAAGCTCCATAATTCAAGGTTTGGTAAATTTGAACTAAATTTATGGGGTTGAATAAAATTGAAAGAATGTATCCAACTTCTCTTTTTATGAGTCTGTATTTTCCAAGTAACTTTTCTGAAAAAAAGATGACTTATCAAAAGAATCTAATTGGGTGATTGGCACACAACTTAAAAATGATGTTCATTAAGTTTTGATTTCTCAAGTAGACTTCACAACTGGAGGAAGAATAAAATGACTGGACTAGGAGAATATGCAAACTGCTGAGCTAGATTTCCCTTTGTAAATTAAAAAATTCATACTTTAGTTTATCAATCCATTCCTTGGGGGTCGGTTGTCATGAATATTTCAAAAACGATGGATCACTCCTGCCAGCTCTAGTCATTTTGTTATAGGAAAAATTAAATATGAAATGAATGGAAAACAGGTGTACAGAGGCCCAAGAAAAAAATGAGCTGACCTCACATGCATGGCAGGAAGGGCCACATAAATGGACAATCTAAAGAGGTTTAATTTACAAAACAAAAGATAAAATCTGCCTCCATTGGTATGATTCTCAAAAGTTCTAACTTTTATATTCAGCATTGTGTTTTAGCTAATATATCTTACAAAGTCTGACTGATTTAATCATATCAACTTTATGAGTCACTGAAGCATATTTCAGGAGAAAACATAAAATTATTGATATTAAAATATTGATTGTTCATTAGCTCCTTTCCTTATTATTAGTTTTTCTTTTCCTTTTTAGCTAAACTAACGTAAAATTATATGACAGTAAGCTTTCCTTTCTTTCAACATAGTGAAAATGTGGATAATTAAGAAAATTTTAGAAGGTTAAATCTTTTGCTATTTATTTGAATTCAAATCCAGTATATTATTATATATATTCGGAACCCAAACTATTCATCTTCATCTAAACCTTCAATTAAATTCCACAATGCAAACCTCTTAGCTCTAGAACCACATTGCATGTTTATTCAACTGAGCCTGTGTCTTGAAAAAGTGTTGAAGTTTGGGGGTTTTCTGGTGAGAATCCACGTTCTGACATCACCTTGGTCATGACAGTGATTGGCTGTTGGAAGGCAAAGAAGAGTTTATAGCCAGCAAAAGCAAGTGAATGAGTGAGTGAGAGAGCAGAGGAAATACTCAATCTGTGCCACTCACTGCTGTGAGCCTGCTTCCTCATCCCAGGACTGCCAGAGGGTAAGATTTAATAGGACAACTTTATTGTAAAATCAGGCACTCCACAGTTTACATCTCTGAACTTGGCTTTGAATTTTTCATTTAAATGATGTTATTGCATTGTGTAGAATGGTTACGTGGTTTAACAATTACTTATCATTAAACTAGCACTTCAGATTTTAGATTCTTTCCAAAAGGCTAAACCTGTTAACCTAGGCATGTAAATAAACTCTTAATATTATGCACAAAAAACTAGAAGATTATGCTTCTTACTTTCATTCTCTGCACATTGTAAATTAACTGTTTGTTTTCTCATTCTGATGCATTCAAGAAAACCTGATTGAAATACTATTTTGCATTTGTAAATCTGCCTAGATGTACACATATTTCTCTATACATTATACCTAGTCTGTACTTCAAGTATATATGTTATCTTTTCAATATATTAAATATTATGTTTTGATGTTTCCTATAGCTCTAAAGTCGGAACAGAAAATATACTGTACTAACTAGAGAAATAAATAATGTTGGTACTTTATCATACTCTTTCCAATAAAAACTTGAAATTAAAACCTCAAAACTCTCCTTTAAGAATGTTTGAATTGCCTTTTGCGTTAGTAGTGATCACTATAGAGGTCTTTGCTATTTGGTGAATCACAAAGTAAATAAAATAAGATTTATAAAGGCAGCCAATTCTGTCTACATGAATTACTTGGTTCTTCTTATTATTATTCTTATTTCTGCCATCTTTTCATCTGGTTATTTTAATAGATTGTTTAGAGAAATTTATGTAATCAAAGCTATTTCTATAGTTCTATGTAATTAAGTTTTTAGCTCTTTAAAATATTACAAATATTCTGACCCTTTTCATAAAGTTCCAAAGCAATAATCTTTCTGCTTGCTGATGTACTTGGCCACAGCTGGCAAAGTTGAAAGCATTATTTAGGCCACCCCAACAACAATCAGAGCTGCCTAAAAAGATGGGCTTCTCAGGGGCAAAGCCTTTTTATCCCCTTGTGGCCAACAAGAACTTTTACTAGGATAGAGAGGACTGTGAGAAACTGTATGGGCACCAAAATCTGAAGACTCACTCTGCCACACAAAAAGAGTGTGAGTTAGGACCCAAGACAGTATCTTTAGAACTTGGTGTCAGATACTCAGTAAGGATGCAATAAATCTTGGCTGATGATGACACAATACAAAATTTACCAGCAGGGTTCAATATATGACATGAGTTTCACACATTTTAAATATTACTTTTCAAAATGTATTCATGGCGAAATTGCCATCACCAATATATTTCGCTTCCAAAATATTGCCAGAGCTATGACTATCTATAAGAAATTGCTAACAATTAAATGTGTATGTAAATGCAAATGGCTGTTAGTAGGCCTTCCACTAAGCTTGCCTAACCTCTATTATGATATAATTTTAAATACAATTTTACTAAATAAAATTAAAATAGGATAGGATTTCACTATCTCCTTTTACTTACAAGGAATCTATGTGGAACTGAGGCTTTTTGCATGGCTGCAAGTCCCAAGATTATTCAAGACCTATTCCCGTTTTGAGAGCTTCATCTTCATTGTTCCATAGAATTGAAATTTTCATCCATGTCTATCACCCTAAGCCTAGAGAGTCCCTAATCCATCCCAGTACAGCCTCACACATTAGCAGATGGAAAGCTTAAATGGAGCTGGAGGCAACTAAATTTGAGGAAATCTTCCCCCGATATCCCAAGACAAAAATTCTGAAGAACTCATCTCACGGAATCATCTTTAGGGGAGTGGTTGCTGGGTGCCACATGCTATCAGAATAGTGTTTCCCGTATTATGGATCCTCTCTGTCTCTCTCTCTCTCTCATCCACCCACTCATACACATACACACACACACACACCAATTATTCCAAGATATTCAGAGGAAAATATCTCCTACTTTCCATTTTACGAACAAACTTTTAGCCCAAAACCTATACAGAAGCTGGAAACTGCTTATAGGGTATTGGTGATTTTTGCTTTTTTGCGTTTGTTTTTAAAACAGAATCTCACTCTGTTGCCCAGGTTGGAGTGCAGTGGTATGAACACGGCTCACCGCAACCTTGGCCTCCCAGGCTCAGCCTCTTGAGTAGCTAGACCTACAGGTGTGCACCACCACGCCAGGCTAATTTTTGCAATTTTTGTAGAGAATAGGTTTTACCATGTTGTCCACAGTGGTCTCAAACTCTCAGATCAAGCGATCTGCCCACCTTGGCCTCCCACAGTACTGGTTTTAGAGGCATGACCCCACATCTGGTCAAGTTTTTAATTGTAAACAAACGGCACGCAACTACACTAACAATTCAATTCACTTAGCTGACACTCTCATGTCGATGATACTTAGAGGGCCCTTACCCCAGTGTGGAGTACCCTACATATTCAAAATCTCTTGCAGTATTGAAAAGGTCTTCCATTAACAAATCACAGAAAATAGGTTAAAACCAAGTATGGAACTCAAGATTATTTAGACAGATGGGTTAAGTCAATCTTACGTTACTTAAATGGAAGGAATAATTTGAAAATAAAAGCAATAATTTAGTTTTAATTAGTCAAAGTGATAATTACACAGAAATGAAAACAAATTAATACTTGGTCTTTGAGTACAAGCAAAAAAGTTATGCTTTTAGTTTTAATATTTTAGTAACCTTACCACTTCATTAATTCCAGAAGCAATCACCAAAATGAAGACTGCTTTAATTTTGCTCAGCATTTTGGGGATGGCCTGTGCTTTCTCAGTAAGTTCTTTATCAAAAACGTACAGTTGTTTTCAGTTTTGTCTTTTTATGTAAAAGAAAAATTATATAATAATTCAATGTTCTTTAAAACAGATGAAAAATTTGCATCGAAGAGTCAAAATAGAAGATTCTGAAGAAAATGGGGTAATTTTAGCATACTTCCTTGGCCTGATTATACCTGCTGTATATTTATTGTGTATTAAACATGAATATATTATTTATTTTGTTTACACAGGTCTTTAAGTACAGGCCACGATATTATCTTTACAAGCATGCCTACTTTTATCCTCCTTTAAAACGATTTCCAGTTCAGGTAAGTATAGAAATTCATTTTTCTTCAGTTTAATTTCTATTATAATTTAAAGGAGATAATTTAAATTTAACTAGAAAGCACCTAAATTCAACTCTCACTAAAGTTCAGTCAGAAAGACTTCATACTATACAAAGTTTGTTTTTAGTGACATAAGGTTTATTTCTAAGTTCTCTTTTAAAACAGACATATACACAGAGCAAAATCATTTGGATCATTTGAGTACAGTCTAGAATGATATAATAAAAACAAACACCATACCACATTGAGTTCTGGTATTTTTGCTAACTAACAGACAAAAGTGGACAGTTTTATCAGTTGTTGACCAATTAGGTCAGTGATAAGGTTACTAGCTGTCCTATGATAGCTGATTCAATACTGTCAGATAGCTGTTTTACATGTGACACGGCAGTCCTTTAATAGACAGGGGAAAAATTGACTTCATAAACATCAGAGGCCATTATTTTTTAAAAACCTTGATAATCAATGGTAGTTTCTGAAGATTTTCTGCATTTTAACCTGCGTGGGTCACTAGAGCAATATGTCATACACTGGAGCATAATTATAACAGTAAAACTGCAGAGGAAAGAAAGAAATTCATGACATGCACGAAAAAAGCTTGTGAGAAACACAAACCATCCCTTAAATTTGTAAACAAAAAGAAAAATAACTAAAACTAAAAATAAGAGTTTCTAATTTTGCTGGGTTACCTGTGAAGAGTGCCACTGAAAACCAGAGGGTGTGGTGTTGATTTTAAATATACAACAAACCAGGATTGCACTATTTTTAGTACTATACAGTTTGGGTTCAGGGCACCAATTATGCACCACTTGACCCAGGACTCCTGAGACACTAAAAGCAGTCAGGATGCTGAAAACACATGAAAACGATGTCTCAGCACAGTGGCTTGGCATTGTATCTTACCATATGTTGGGCTAATCCATCTCTAACCCATACAATGATAGGAAATGATCATTTTAAAGTATTTCTAGCACCATTATAATTATGGGGGATTTGTGTGGCCACAAAAATGTGATCATGAATGAAACAAGAGTTGTGGGTTTTCAGAATTGTATTCCTTTCTTTGGTTTGCCTCAGGCCCATAAATAAACAGTGCACATTTGAAAGTTTGCTTTGTTCTCTTTTTTGAACTAAATGGAAATGATAGTAAATTCAATTCTCTGAATAGCTCCTAAACTTTTCTGAAATACTAGATACACAGAGATACCCAGAGATATTCATTCCCATCTGGATATTTTTACAGATATATATGTATGTTCCAATTAAAATGTCCATAGTGAAGCAATATTAGGAGGTGTTACATTTCTGAATATTGATAGACCTGAGGTTTATAGACCAAGAAGCTCTTTAATATACATTTTTATCACAAATTATATGCAGATAGGTCCATCTCAACTAATGTGGAATTTGTAAGATAGTTGTTTTTAAACAAAATTATATAAAATATACCTCCCAATTTAACTGTCTGATCTAGTATTCATGACCCATTCTCCTAATTTACAAACTTTTATTTTCCTTAAGTGTATTGTGAGGCATTTAGTGCCCAAGCTGTCATACTAAAATACATTAAGCTACATTGGCTGTGAAATTCATGTTTTAATCAAACAAATCTGCATTTATATACAATCGTTTCTTATACCAGTTACAATGAAATGTTTTATTTGAATTGCACTGTTATTAGCAAGCTATCTACTACAGCTTATATGTCTGCTGGACTATAGAAATGAAAGTGTAAGTAAACTTAACATCCTAAGCTTCTTAATTGAGAAAACTGTCTTTTTGTGATTCAAATGATATTTTATTAGTGTGTGAACTCATAGAAGGCAAGAATGTAACCTTGTATTTCTTTTATCAGACTCATCTCAGCTACGATACAAGAGTTGTGGGTTTTCAGAATTGTCTTGCATTTCAGAACTCTCATCTATCTGTGTAGACAGATAAAAGACCTCTTGGAGAATCAATTGGACTTAGTAACAAATTGGTAATAAGGCAAAAATGAAAGACAGGAAAAAAAGAAAATAACAAGGCTTCAAGGCATTTCATACAGCTTTTAAAGTGTTCTCACTGCAGACACTAACTGAAGAGGGATGTGGTTGAGTTAGGGAGACAGCCAGAGGTGAAGGAGCACGTAGTGATTGAAATATCTGCACTGAGAAAAACAGTTCTTATTACATAAATATTCTGTCTTCTATATTTAAGTTAACTAACAAATAGAAATAGTTTAAATATAATACTCTATTCACCTTCTGGGCTAGAGAAGGCACAACCGTTAAGGTTAAGGTCATGGCAGTGGAAGGACAGGTCTAATTATTCCCCTTGCCACCCGAGGTTATTCTTGGCTAGAGGCAACAAGCATTCCCTTTCCCTGGGTGGATGATGTGGCCATCTGAAGAATGAGCCAAGAGGGACAGCCTCAGTAGTATTGAGACATGAATGTTGTCTCACATCTGATTTCTAACCCAGAAGTTAAAGATCCTTCTGCAGCTATATTTTCTAAATGCAAGATAGTTAACTGGGTCATCAAAATCAAAGCTAGTAATTTCAGGGAAGGAAATGACAGAATCTTAGTTTGGATTTACATTTCCTTTTAAAAGGAGAAAAACTTATTAGCTTATAATTATTTTTTATATACAAAATCTTTGGTTTAACTTCTTCTCATTCAATCTTGAACTTGTTAGACAGATGTTACTCTATACAACCCCCTAATTAATTAAAAGAATACATTTTTCTCTCATAAAAGTTTTACTTCACATATATAAATTAACCTCATTTTAGGAACTGGCTTAACTAAATTTAAAGATAATAAAAATTACATGCAAATTAAATGTCTTTAAATTAAATACTAATTTAAATTCAATAGGAGACCTTACTATGTAAGAGAATCATCTACAACAACTTTGGTTTTATAGTAAGCTGAATCATTTCATTTATGTTTTATAAATAAAATTTTAAAATGTGAACTGTATCTTAGCCCAAGGTCTGCCTTGAACTGCCTGGAGAAGTCACTAGTTTTGTAGGCTGCTGATTCATTCTTCATCAAATTTAAAAATTGGACCAGATAATTCCCATGTTCTCTCAAAGTTAAAAAATTCTGTGATTCATTGCTCTAGTTTTTGCATACAAAATGTTTCAACATATTGTCAATGCTTTGGAAGTTGACAAATGGGGCAACCAATTCATATCTTGATCATTGTAAAGTGCCTGTATTTCTCCAACTTAATTTTGCATGTCTGATCTCCTCCTACCTTTCTCATATCAGCATGCAATCTGTTCTTAGTAAATAAATCAGTCAAGATGGTAACACTAATTAGATTGAGTAAATATTTGTGTGTATTTTATTATGATTCAATCAGCAGGAAATTTAAACTGCTGTTGAATATGTTTGTACACAGATATGTGTATACATACATGTATATATATTTTTAGGGCAATAGTGACTCATCTGAAGAAAATGGAGATGATAGTTCAGAAGAGGAGGAGGAAGAGGAGGTAAGGAATTTTACAGTCTTTTCATAACAAAGTACAAAGCACAAAAAATAAATAGGACGCTAGTCTATTATAGTCTGAACTCAGCAAAGAGCCATTGTCACCTTACAAACTGCCCACAATATCCCATTGGATAAGTAGAATATTATTTAAATTAGAGTCCACTAACATGACCTTTTTAAAACGCTATTGCAGTTTGGGGGTGAAGTTACTTATAAATGGTACTCAAAACCAAAAATGTCTCCCTTTTAAGTAGAAGTGTATAAAATCTGATAAAAAGCAACAGATAGTATTATTTCTATTTAGGTAGATAGAACATGATATTAGAAGACAAGTGAATAATAATCCTAAACTCAGTGCAAGATTTATTTTAAAAACTGAACTTTAAAATTTAATTTATGAAGAAGGTAATATGTAAAAACCAATTTATATCCTCTACAATATTATTGTGATTCATTAGCCTTTCATAACCCACAAAATAGGGTTATTCTTTTTAATAAAAATTTCAGGCCGGTGTGATGGCTCACGCCTGTAATCCCAGCACTCTGGGAGGCCAAGGTGGGCATATGACTTGAGGTCAGGAGTTTGAGATCAACCTGGCCAACATGGTGAAACCATGTCTCTACTAAAAATACAAAAATTAGCCTGGTGTGGTGGCATGCTCGGGAAGCTGAGACACAAGAATCGCTTCAACCCGGAAGGTGGAGGTTGCAGTGAGCCAAGATCCTGCCACTGCACTCTGGTCTGGGCAACAGAATGAGACTCTGTCTCAAAAAAAAAAAAAAAAAAAAAAAAATCATATGTCTTTTTGGGTAATAACAAAATTCATAAGTATATAAATATCTTCCCATACAGTTTTATAGATTAGTGTAGTCCCTGGTTAAGATTCATCTACATGTCTTGAAAATTGTGCTACCATGTTTACAACTGACACTCTTGCCTAAGGAAACATGCCAATTAGGATGCATCTTCCCGCATAGTCAATTATAGCTATCCACTGGTTTGGGAACCTTTTAAATTCAGGTATTCTCAGGTGCTATTTATGAATGGACAATGATAGTCAAAAATGGATTATGTCTAAACAGCTATCTTGAAAACAAAATGGTGTGGGAACTTGAAAAGTGACAAATCATTAGTTTGGCATATTTTTAACTATAAAAGTAACATTTCCCGTATCATAATTTATACTAACAGCCTGAAGGAAGACCTTACAAGAATGTTAAGCCAGTACCAGGAAAAATGCCACCCACTAAAGCCCACAAAATTTATCCTGGAGTTCCACATAGCAATCTTACACAATAACCAGACTAGGCTTGTCAATTTGGTTATAGCTATTTGCTGTACAGCGATTGTAAAATTTCCTTGTCAACTAGATTTCCCAGCTAGATTGCATATGTTTTGGGATTGGCTCTTCATTTGTTGTGGTGGTGGTTGAGGATTGAGGGAGATTGGGACTTCTTTGGAGGCTCTGATGAAATCACCTACTCACAAAATTTTGCCAAGGAACTCTGAATATTCCCAGAACATATCTGCAGATACCTCAAGACCATAGGTTAAAATCCCTGCTTTGGGGAAGAGCCATGCTACCCGGTTTTACATCTCCTCATGCTGCCTAGCAAAATTTCTTATACATATATGGTGCCCAGTAAATATCTGGTGGTTTGGTTTCAAAACTTCAGAGGAATAAATGCAACAAAGTTCATTCATTAAAAGTAATAATGGAAAAGTGGATAAATAAAACCAGATGTCTTTCATCCCGAAGAGATTCTGAAACATCTTTTTTCCCTGTTCTCTAAAATTTTGTTAGCAACTTCGGTTAAACGTAGAGTCTCCAGGGATTGCATTTGCATGAGGAGGGTACTTAGGCATATTTTTTATTTGGTGATCACATTTTCTTTTTCCACTCCTAAGCTATTTAATCTCATTAAAAATATTCTACTGAAATATACATAATAAAATTATCCTAATTTTATAGTTCATTGAAATTTCAGAATTTGAACTCATAAGTGAAACTAGCACTCATATAAAAAAGCAGTGCCTGCCTTGTGTTCCATTCCATTCATTAAAAAACTCCAACAAAAGCAACCACTATTTTGACTCTTAATAGATAGATTACTTTGGCCTGTTTTTGTGTATTATAAATGTAGGATCATATATCATTTACATTTGTGTGTCACTTCTTCAGTCAACTTTAGAGATTCATCCATGTTGTTCTGTAGTTGTAGATCATTTATTCTTGTTGTCAGTATTTCATTATGTGAATGTACCAAAACATGTTATTCTTCTGTTGATGGGCACCTGAGTAGCTTCCAAGTTTGGGCGATTACAAAGTGCTACTATGAACTTTCTAGAACTTCCTCTGGTGAACATATAAATATTCATTTCTGGAGGCCATTTCACCTAAAAGTGAAATTTTGGAGGCAAAATATACTAAGGGATATATCAACCTTAGTAAATGGTAACCAGCATTCCAAAACAGACATACTCAGGTAAACTCTCACCATTAGTTTATGAGGATTCCAGTTGCTCCACATTCTCACCAACACTTGCTTCTTTCAGTCTTGTTAGGCAACATAGTGAGTTGATAATATCTTTGTAAGCCCAAATTAGAGCTATTCTTCTATCCAGTAACATTTTTGAAACCTCATACCCGTCAACAGATTAACCTATTTTCCTATTTAAGTCATGTGCAGCAGAACATCCTTAAATAAAGTATCTGGGAAAAGAAACTTTAGTCATGACCCAGCCACCAATAAACTGCTATCTATTTGACCTCATATGAGTCATAAAACCCAATCAGATTTTTCACCTGCAAATAGTATATTCTCCTACTCTAGGGATCTTTCTAAGGATGCTAATGTTAATTTCTCCTTCTACCTTTGAAAGGTCTGTTGGAATAAAGCATAAACATGAAACAATAAACAAACACTATGGTGTTTTTGGGATATTTGACACAATTAGCTTGGAGATGATTTGAGGTAGACTCTGGTAGTACCACAATCCTTCATTGAAATGGTGAAATTTACAAAGCTAAGGAAACGTGTGGTGCTTTAATCACTTTGTTTTAATAATAGGCAGGCTAAATATCTGTTTGTTTTAAACTTTAAAAGTTATCACAATCTATTAAAATGTGTTGAAATGAATTCCATTTTCCAGTGCTTGTTTGAATAAATTCTATATATAGGAAACCCTGACTTTTAATATTAGCTGTGAATTACACTGAGATCAGCTCAATTAGAAAACAATTGCCTCACAACATGGAATAAACACAAAAGAATGCAATATTAAAGATTAATAATAAGCATTCATTTGAAGAATATTAATTTTTAAAAACACCTTCATGCCATAATATATCACTAAGAATTTCTTAGAGTGTTTAGTTTTTTCCTTGTACAGAAAAACGATGTGTCAAATACCTGAAACGCAAATATTTTTTAATTAATAAAATACAAAGCAGAAATATCTAAAACATAACATAGTGTGGTAAGGAGGATTAAATAACTTGGAGTTGAGCTCTTAGAAGTGAGAAGTGCAAATGGCATAAGGGAAGGCAGGCTTTGAGTGATCAGCCAGCGGCAGAATACAAAGATTTTCCAAATAATAAACCTCCGACAAATGATTCACAGCTCCAATAAACCTTGAACTATCTTCGAGGTAGAATAATTTTTCTTACCTTGAACACTTTTACCAGGGGGCTTCAAATGAAGAAGAAAACAATGAAGAATCAAATGAAGATGAAGACTCTGAGGCTGAGAATACCACACTTTCTGCTACAACACTGGGCTATGGAGAGGATGCCACACCAGGCACAGGGTATACTGGGTTAGCTGCAATCCAGCTTCCCAAGAAGGTAACAATGAAATTATTCCTCCAAAATGTAATTATTACCATTCGTAATAATGGTAATATTAAATCTTTTTAAAATTTTTTACTGGAGCATAAGGGTATCCTAACGCTATACACATAGTATTTTATACTATCTTCATTAACTCATTAAAAAAGTGAGAGCATGGGCCGGGCGCGGTGGCTGAAGCCTGTAATCCCAGCACTTTGGGAGGCCGAGGCGGGTGGATCATGAGGTCAAGAGATCGAGACCATCCTGGTCAACACGGTGAAACCCCGTCTCTACTAAAAATACAAAAAATTAGCTGGGCATGGTGGCACGTGCCTGTAATCCCAGCTACTCAGGAGGCTGAGGCAGGAGAATTGCCTGAACCCAGAAGGCGGAGGTTGCGGTGAGCCGAAATCGCGCCATTGCACTCCAGCCTGGGTAACAAGAGCGAAACTCCGTCCCCCAAAAAAAAAAAAAAAAGTGAGAGCAGATACAATTTTCCTATTTACAAATAAGAAAAGATCTTCTCCCAGGCAAGTTCTCTTCCCATGTTATTACACTGTCTTGTACATTATAACAGAAGACTAAGGACACACATCTAGGAATGGATAAAAGGTCCTGACAGATATCATGGCATTTCAGGATTGAGAATTCAAGACAGAAAAAGTGAGTAGCAAAGTGCTAGGAAGAATCTCCCCCAGGAAAGGCATTATCCTTAAATAATCGCACACTTTCCCCATCAAAACCCATGACAAAGGGATTTATCCTGACGTTTTAAAGCCTTCAATCATTTTGTAAATTAAATTGGTCTTAATTCGAATCAGATGCCTGGAACAGGGCTGTCAGTGTAGAATATTGTGTTGGATGAATGATGGCCTTAAATTTTACATTTTTCAAAGCTAGATTTGGGTTTTTTAAAATGTTTCCTTTCAGGTTGGGGATATAACAAACAAAGCTATGAAAAGCAAGGAAAGTGATGAAGAAGAAGAAGAGGAGGAAGAGGAAGAAAATGAAGAAAGCGAAGCAGAAGTGGATGAAAACGAACAAAGCATAAACGGCACCAGTA
Organism: Sapajus apella; assembly: GCF_009761245.1. NCBI lineage: Eukaryota > Metazoa > Chordata > Mammalia > Primates > Cebidae > Sapajus > Sapajus apella. The sequence goes on along the minus strand of NW_022436985.1, from coordinate 10,065,244 downwards.
CCAACAGCACAGAGGCAGAAAATGGCCACGGCAGCAGCGGCAGAGACAACGGGGAAGAAGAAGGGGAAGAAAACAGTGTCACTGGAGCCAGTGCAGAAGCCACCGCAGCGACCGGAGGGCAGGGCAAGAGCACATCTAAGACAACAACCTCTCCAAATGGTGGGTTTGAACCTACGACCCCACCACAGCTCTATAGAACCACCTCCCCACCTTTCGGGAAAACCACCACCGTTGAATACGAGGGGGAGTACGAACACACGGGCACCAGTGAATACGACAATGGGTATGAAGTCTATGAAACTGAGAATGGGGAGCCTCGTGGGGACAGTTACCGAGCCTATGAGGATGAGTACAGCTACTTTAAAGGACATAGCTATGACGGCTATGGTGGTCAGGATTACTACTACCACCAGTGAAGGTCCAGCTTGGGATGAATTCATCCATTCTGGCTTTGCATCCGGCTACCATTTTCGAAGTTCAACTCAGGAAGGTGCAATATAACACGTGTGCATATTATAATGTGGAATGGTACTACTGTTCCAAATTTTCTGTAATTGCTTCTTCAAAGTAACAGGCTTCTTGTCTCTTTTTTTTTTTCTGGCATGTATGGAAAGGTCATTGTAAATCAGCATCATTTATCAAGTGGTATGCCAACTCGTAAGATCAAATTCCATTGAATGGTTTGAGGTTGTAGCTCTATAAATAGTAGTTTTTAAAATGCCTGTGCTATTGCTAACTGCAAAAACATACTCTTTGTACAAGAAGTGCTTCTAAGAAGAATTTCATTGGCATTAATGACGCTGTATACAATAAACGTGTAGTTTCTTAATCGTACTACCTATGCAACACTGTATATTAGGTTTATCATCCTGATGTATTTTTAATTGACTTGTATGTATATTCTAATCTATGAGTTTCATCACAAATAAAAATGCAATCCTTCAAATGTGTTATAATTAAGAAGAGAAGTGAGAGATTCAGAATGGAAAAAGGTGAAACAAATGGAAGACAATTTCACCAAAGGAGAAAAGCTTATTTCCACTATGATTTAAAACTAAGAGGAACTGTAAACATTTTCTTTGGGATATGTCAACATAACTAAGACTTTGCCATGCTTATGGGCAGTGTTATCCATATACATCAGGGGAATGAATGGCTCTTATTAAAGTTGCCAGATACAACAAATATAGGATGCCTATTAAATTTGAATTTCAGATAAACAATTAACAATTGTTAGGATAAGCATACTCCTTGCAATATTTTGCCTTTGTGAAATACGTTGGACATACTTATACTAAATAACTGATTCATTACTTATCTGATGCTCAACTTTGTTATTTATTTATTTAAGACAGAGTCTCGCTCTATCGCCCAGGCTGGAGTGCAGTGGTATGATCTTGGCTCACTGCAATCTCTGCCGCCCGGATTCAAGCCACTCTCCTGCCTCAGCCTCCCGAGTAGCTGGGATTACAGGCACACACCACAACATCTGGCTAAATTTTGTATTTTGAGTAAAGACAGGGTTTCACTATGTTGATCAGGCTGGTCTTGAACTCCTGACCTCAAGTGATCTGCCCGCTTGGGCCTCCCAAAGTGCTGGGATTACAGGCTTGAGCCACTGCACCCAACCCTGATACTCAACTTTAACTGAGTGCTTTGTTTTATCTGGCAATCCTATTTCTACTTGGTTTAATTTTAGCTGGGAAAGACGTGGAATGAATTAGAAAAAAACTCTTACACGACATGTACACACAAAGGAGGGCTGATACAAAGACTTAACGGTGAGTCACATTTTGGTATAAACATGAAAGTAATTTAAAATGGGAGTAAAGAAGGAAAGTAGATCATGAGAAGGAGCAAGAAGAACAAAAATGCATCCATCTTTTAATTTGTTAATTGATAAGACGTATTGAACATCTACAGAGCCAGAGAATGTTCACACATTGAGCATATGAAAATGAAGGATACTGTCTTCGGGATAATTTTAGTCTGTTAGCTACCAGTTGTGAGACTTTACATGCATGATGACATTCATTTTTCCTATTTTTCTTATTATATTTTTGTTCTAAAATTCATTCCTCAAATATTCAAACCACAAATTTAAAAATATTTGGTTTTAAATAATTTTTTCCAATAAGTTATTGGGGTACAGGTGGTATTTGGTTACATGAATAAGTTCTTTAGTGGTGATTTGTGAGATTTTGGTGTACCCATCACCCGAGCAGTATACACTGCACCATATTTGTAGTCTTTTATCCCTCGCCACCTCCCATCTTTCCCTCAAGTCCATTGTATCATTCTTATGCCTTTGCGTCCTCATAGCTTAGCTCCCACATATCAGTGAGAACATACGATATTTGGTTTTCCATCCCTGAGTTACTTCACTTAGAAAAATAGTCTCCAGTCTCATCCAGATCACTGCAAATGCTGTTAATTCATTCCTTTTCGTCTGCATAGTATTACAACATATATATATATATATATATATATATATATATATATATGGTGTGTATATATCATCACTAGAGAAACTGTGGTGTGTGTGTACATATTGTGTGTGTATATAAATATACACATATACATATATGTATATATATACACACACACAAACAATATATATACACACACAGTACAGTTTATTGATGGCCCCAATTTTGCGATTGTGAATTGTGTTGCTATAAATATGCATATGGTCAAGTAATGACTTCTTTTCCTCTGGGTAGATATCCAGTAGTGGGACTGCTGGATCAAATGGTAGTTCTACTTTAGTTTTTTAAGGAATCTCCACTCCGTTTTCCATGGTGGCTGTACTAGTTTACATTCCCACCAGCAGTGTAGAAGCATTCCATGTTCACCACATCCCCACCAACATCCCTTTTTGCTCATTTTTTATTTTGGCCATTCTTGCAGGAGTAGGGTAGTATGGCACTATGGTTTTGATTTGCATTTCCCTGATCATTAGTAACGTTGAGCATTTTTTCTTGTTTGTTGGCCATTTGTATATCTTCTTTTGAGAATTGTCTATTCATATCCTTAGCCCACTTTTTGATGGGATTGTTTGTTTTTTCTTACTGATTTGTTTGAGTTCATTATAGATCCTGGATATTAGTCCTTTGTCAGAGGTATAGAATGTGAAGAAATTCTCCCACTTTGTGGCTTGTCTGTTTACTCTGCTGACTCTTCCTTTTGTCATGTAAAAGCTCTTAAGTTTAATTAGGTCCCAGCTATTTATCTTTGCTTTCATTGCATTTGCTTTTGGGTTCTTGGTCATGAAATCCTTGCCTAAGCCAATGTCTAGAAGAGTTTTTACAGTGTTATCCTCTAGAATTTTTATAGTTTCAGGTCTTAGGTTTAAGTCCTTAATCCATCTTGAGTTGATTTTTGTATAAGGTGAGAGAAGAGGATCCAGTTTCATTCTCCCACATGTGGCTAGCCAATTACCCCAGTACCGTTTGTTGAAAAGGGTGTCCTTTCCCTACTTTAGGTTTTTGTTTGCTTTGTTGAAGATCATTTGGCTGTAAGTATTTGGGTTTATTTCTGGGTTCTCTATTCTGTCCCATTGGTCTACATGGCTATTTTTACACCAGTACCATGCTGTTTTGGTGATTATGGCCTCATAGCATAGCTTGAAATCAGGTAGTATGATGCCTCCAAATTTGTTCTTTTTGCTTAGTCTTACTTTGGTCATATGAGCTCTTTTTTTGGTTCCATATGAATTTTAGAATTGTTTTTTCTTATTCTGTGAAGAATAATAGTGGTATTTGGATGGGAATTGCATTGAATTTGTAAATTGCTTTTGGCACTATGGTCATTTTCACAATATTGATTCTACCCATCCATGAGCATGGGATGTGTTTCGTTTGTTTGTGTCATCTATTATTTCTTTCAGCAGTGTTTGGCAGTTTTCCTTATAGAGGTCTTTCAACTCCTTTCTTAGGTATATTCCTAAGTATTTTTTTTTTTTTGGAGCTATTGTGAAAGGGGTTGAGTTCTTGGTTTGATTCTCTGCTTGATTTCTGTTGGTATATAGAAGAGCTGATAATTTGTGTACATTAATACTATATCTGGAAACTTGGCTGAATTCTTTTATCAGTTCTAGGAGATTTCTGGAGGAATCCTTAGGGTTTTCGGGAAAATATATTCTCAGCAAACAGTGACAGTTTGACTTCTACTTTACCAATTTGGATGCCCTCTCTTTCTTTCTCTTGTCTGATTGCTCTGATTAGGACTTCCAGTACTATCTTGAAGAGGAGTGGTGAGAGTGGCCATCCTCGTCTTGCTCCAGTTCTCAGAGGAAATGCTTTTAACTTTTCCCCATTTGGTATGTTGGCTGTGGGTTTGTCATAGATGGTTTTTATTACATTAAGTTATGTACCTTGTAGGTCAATTTTGCTGAGAGTTTTAATCATAAAGGATGTTGGATTTTGTCAAAGGCTTTTTCTGCATCTATTGAGATAATCATGTGATTTTTGTTTTTAATTCTTTATGGGGTATATCACATTTATTGACTTGCATGTGTTAAACCATCCCTGCATTCCTAGTCTGAAACCCACTTGATCATGGTGGATTATCTTTTTGATATGTTCTTGGATTTGGTTATCTAGTATTTTGTTAATGATTTTAGCATCTATGTTCATCAAGGCTATCAATCTGTAGTTTTATTTTTTTGTTGTGTCTTTTCCCAGTTTTGGTATTAGGGTGATGCTGGCTCACAGAATAAATTAGGGAGGCTTCCTTCTTTATCTTGTGGAATAGTTTCTAAAGGATTGGTACCAATTCTTCTTTAAATGTCTGGTATAATTCTGCTGTAAATCCCTCTGGTCCTGGACTTTTTTTGTTGGCAATTTCTTAATTACAATTTCCATCTTGCTGCTTGTTATTGGCCTGTTCAGAGTATCTAATTCTTCCTGATTTAGGCTAGGAGGGTTGTATTTTTTCAAGAATTTATCCATCCCTTCTAGGTTTTCTAGCTTATGTGTGTAAAGATGTTCATAGAAGGCTCGAATGACCTTTTGTATTTAAGTAGTGTCAGCTGTAATATCTTCTGTTTCATTTCTTGGTGAGATTATTTGGATTTTCTCTCTTACTTTCTTTGTTAATCTTGCTAATGGTCTATCAATTTTATTTATCTTTTCAAAGAACCAGTTTTGTTTCATTTATCTTTTGTATTTTTTTGTTTGTTTCAATTTCATTTGGTTCTGCTCTGATTTTGGTTATTTCCTTTCTTCTGCTGGGCTTGGGGTTGGCATGTTCTTGTTTCTCTTGTTCCTTGAGATGTGACCTTATTTGTGCTCTTTCAGATTTTTTGATGTAGACATTTGGGGCTATAAAGTTTCCTCTTAGCACTGCCTTTGCTGTGTCCCAGAGATTTTGATAGGTTGTGTCATTATTGTTGTTCAGGTCGAATAATTTTAAAATTTCCACCTTGATTTCATTTTTGACTCAATGTGCATTCAGGATCAGGTTATTTAATTTCCATGTATTTGTATGCATTTGAAGGTTCCTTTTTGAGTTGATTTTCAGTTTTATTCCACTGTGGTCTGTGAGAGTGCTTGATATATTTCAATTTTCTTAAATTTATTGAGATTCGTTTTATGGTCTATCATATGGTCTATCTTGGAGAAAGTTCCATGTTCTGTTGAATAGAGTGTGTTTTCTGTGGTTGTTGGATGAAATGTTCTGTACATATCTTTTAAGTCCATTTGTTCCAAGGTATAGTCTAAATCCATTGTTTCTCTGTTGACTTTCTGTCTTGATGACTTGTCTAGTGCTGCCAGTGGAGTAATGAAGTCCCTCACTATTATTGTGTTGCTGTCTATCTCATTTCTTAGGTCTAGTATTAATTATTTTATAAATTTGGGAGCTCCAGTGTTAGGTGCATATATGTTTAGGATTGTGATATTTTCCTGTTAGACAAGGCCTTTTATCATTATATAAAGTCTCTCTTTGTCTCTTTTAACCACTGTTGCTTTAAAGTTTGTTCTATCTGATATAAGAATAGCTACCCCTGCTCACTTTTTGGTGTCCATTTGCATAAAATGCCTTTTTCCACCTTTTTATTTTAAGTTCATGTGAGTCCTGACGTGTTAAGTGAGTCTCCTGAAGGCAGCAGAGGGTGGGTTGGTGAGTTCTTATCCATTCTGCAGTTCTGTACGTATCTTTTAAGTGGAGCATTTAGGCCATTTACATTCAATGTTAGTATTGAAATCTGAGGTACCGTTGCACTTATCATGCTCTTTGTTGCCTGTGTACTTTGGTTTTTGTTTTGTTTGCTTTTGCTCTCTAACTTGTATTTTTGTTTTATAGATTTTGTGTGATTTATGCCTTAAAGAGGTTTCATTCTGATGTGTTTCCAGAATTTGTTTCAACATTTAGAGCTCCTTTTAGCAGTTCTTGTAGTGGTGGCTTGGTAATGTCAAATTCTCTCAGCATTTGTTTATCTAAAAACAACTGTATCTTTTCTTCATATATGATGCTTAGTTTTGCTGGATACAAAATTCTTGGCTCATAATTGTTTTGTTCGAGGAGGCTAAAGATGGGGCTCCAATTTCTTCTAGCTTGTAGAGTTTCTGCTAATAATTCTGCTGTTAATCTGATAGGGTTTCCTTTATAGGTTACTTTCTGACTCACAGCTCATTCGTTCCTTTATCTTAACTTTGGATAACCTGATGACAATGTGCCTAGGTGAAGATCTTTTTGCGATGAATTTCCAGGTGTTCTTTGTGCTTCTTGTATTTGCATGTCTAGGTTTCTAGAAGGCTAGGAAAGTTTTCCTGGATTATTCCTGTTATGTTTTCCAAGATTTTAGAATTATCTTCTTCCTCAGGAACACCAATTATTCTTAGGTTTGGTCATTTAACATAATCCCAGACTTCTTGGAGTCTTTGTTCATTGTTCATATTTTCTTATTCTTTTTTCTTTTTCTTTTTTTTTGAGACAGAGTCTCACACTGTGGCCTGGGCTGGAGTGCAGAGGCATGATCTTGGCTCACTGCACCCTCCACCTCCCAAGTTCAAGCGATTGTCCTGTCTCATCCTTCTGAGTACTGGGATTACAGGCACCCGCTACCATGCCTGGCTAATTTTTTGTATTTTTAGTAAAGATTTCACTATGTTGGCCAGGCTGGTCTCAAATGTCTGACCTAGTGATCCACCTGCCTTGGTCTCCCAAAGTCCTGGGATTACAAATGTGAGCCACCGCGCCTGACCCTTCTTATTCTTTTTTCTTTGTCTTTGTTGGATTGGGTTAATTCAAAGACCTTGTCTTTGAGCTCTGATTTTCTTTCTTCTATTTGTTCAATTCTATTGCTGAGACTTTCCAGAGCATTTCACATTTCTAAAAGTGTATCCAAAGTTCCCTGAATTTTGATTTTTTTTCTTTAAGCTATTTCCTTGAATATTTCTCTCTTTATTTCTTGTATCATTTTTCGGATTTCCTTGGATTGGGCTTCACCTTTCTCTGGTGCCTCCCTGATTAGCTTAATAACTAACCTCCTGAATTTGTTTTCAGGTAAATCAGGTATTTCTTCTTGGTTTGGATCCACTGCTGGTGAACTAGCGTGATATTTTGGGGGGTATTGAAGAGCCTTGTTTTGTCATATTACCAGGGTTGGTTTTCTGGTTCCTTCTCGTTTGGGTAGTCTCTGTCAGATGGAAGATCTAGGGCTGAAGCCTGTTGTTTAGATTCTTTTCCCCATTGGGTGCCGCCTTGATGTAGTACTCTCCCTTTTCCTGTGGATGTGGCTTCCTGTAAACCAAACTGCAGTGATCGTTATCTGTCTTCTGGGTCTAGCTACCCAGTAAGTCTACCCATCTCTGGGCTGGTAATGGGGGATGTCTGCACTGAGTCCTGTAATGTGAACCACCTGTCGGTCTCTTAGCCCATGGATACCAATGCCTGTTCCAGTGGAGGTGGTAGAGGGTGCAATGGACTTCCTGCTGGTCTTTAGCTTTTTTGGTTTAATGCTTTATTTTTGTTCTGGTTGGCCTCTGGCCAGAAAGTGGTGCTTTCCAGAAAGCATTAGCTGTAGTAAAGAGAGGGATAGGTGGTGGGCAGGGCCCTAGAATACCCAAGATTATATGCCCTTTGTCTTCCGTTACCAGGATGGATAGGGAAGGACCATCAGGTGGGGGCCAGTCTAGGTATGTCTGAGCTGAGATTCTCCTTGGGCTGATCTTGCTGTGGCTACTGTGGAGAATGGAGGATTGTGGCTGCCTCTACTGAGTCATACAGATTGTCAGGGAAGTGGGGGAAAGCCAGCATTCACAGGCCTCACCCAGCTCCCACGCAAACCGAAGGGCCAGCCTTACTCCTACCATGTCCCCCACAATATCCCCAAGTCTGTTTCTAGGCAAAGGGTGAGACAGGCTAGAAAACTTGCTCAAGGATATCTGCCCCCCAGCTGCAAAAGAAAAGGGCTTTAATTCTTCCCCTGCCTGTGAACTTTGCACTCCAGATTCACTTCCTCCCCCGAGTTCTGGTCAGGAGGCTTCCTGTCTCACTCACATTGTTACGAAGTTCAGCTAGAGAATTCCTTCTCCCTGTAGAGTTTTACCCACTGCTCCTCTGGCCACTCTCCTGATGGATCCCTGTGGTACCAGGCAAGAATGGGCTGGATGAGGACCCAGCGAGCTCCTTTGCTGCTTCCTCTACCCCTGTATTTCACTCGGCTCTCTAACTTAGCTCCTAGTAAAGTCTGAAACCTGTTCCACAAAGAGACCTTCAGTTTCTCCAGTGGGGTTGTGTGTTTGGAAGAGGAGGGTCAACATTTCCCACTTCCACAGTTGCAACACTCATAGTATTTGGGGTGTCTCCCAGGTCCTGCAGGAGCAGTCTGCTTCCTTCAGAGGGTCTGTGTGTCTCTTCAGGATTGTTTGTTTGTTCTTGCAGTCCATTTAGAGCTAAACTTCACAATGCAAGCCTCCACATGCTGCTCTGTCCAGAGCTTCAAGCTTCTCCTTTCTCCCATCCACCAGGATCCTCTTTGTTTTTTTGAGATGTAGTCTTGCTCTGTCATCCAGGCTAGAGTGCAGTGGTGCAATCTTGGCTAACTGCAACCACCACCTCCTAGGTTCAAGTGATTCTCCTGCCTCAGCCTCTTGAGTAGCTGGAATTACAGGCTCCCACTACCATGCCCAGATAATTTTTGTATTTTTAGTAGAGACAGGTTTTGCCATATTGGCCAGGCTGGTCTCAAACTCCTGACCTCAGGTGATCCACCAACCTCAGCCTCCCAAAGTGCTGGGATTACAGGCATGAGCTATCACACCCAGCCCAATTTTTTCTAACTTTTTATTTTGAAAAATGTCAGGCCTTCAGAGAGTTGGAAGGCTAGAGCACCCTCTTATACCTTTCACCTAGATTCACTCATGGTTAACATTTTGCCGTATTTATGTTCTTATTTCTGTGTGCCTCTTCATATATACACATATCTATTATACTGAGCCCCCACTGCCCACATGGCCATCTGCCTATTGTTAGCTTTCTTCCTCTCCTGCCTCCCTGCCCTGCTCTCTCACCCAGGCTTGCTGGGGTCACTTACCAAGTCAATTAGAGGCACTCAGATCCCTGTCTCAGTGTCTGCTTTTGAGAAAGCCTAACCTGAGGCACTATTTTATAATTATCCAGTTTCAAAGCTGAAATTCAAGAATGTTTCTTCTTTTATTTCCCAAGAGAAGATGCCATTTTCATCACAACATGTTTACATATTCAAGGTAGGAGCTTCAGCATTTTACTCCTTCTGACCATACTTACCCATTTGCACAAACATAGGCAGTGCTTCCCTGGCCCGCCGGCAGCTCACCGCACCAGAAAGAGGAAAAGGTAGGCTGGCAAGACTCAGGCTTTCAAGTTATTTCAAAACCAATAGCAGAGTAAGACCTGAGGTGCATATCATTTGAATTTATGTCTTTTGAAGGCCTTTTAAGAGAGCTTTGAAATCAGCTTAAGACATACAGGTGGACAAAATATGTGTCCTGTTTTTGGTCATTGTTGCTATTTTGTGGAAATGAAATGAAAATCCTGAATGATACTTGTTATTCATCCTAATGTGCCCACCTTGTTTTGTAATGACAGTACCATCTGGCTCCTAATGAAAGGGACCTTGAGGCTCCGTAAGCCTGCAAGAGTGCATACAAAGAGAAGCGGTGGCAACCAGATTTTATAGTCCTGTAAGGATGGCCCGGGAAGAGAAGTAAAAGATCCCTGAGCACCATAATGCTGCAGGGAGCCCTCACTCACAGAGAGATGGCAGCTGGGCACCATAGTCCCAGCAGGCACACCTTGTATATGCAGAGCAAGACTACTTACCAAAGCAACCAGAAATGACCAACCCAGCCCTTACCTGATGCCTAACCAACTAGCCCACACAGTATCTGCCAAATCAACACACAGCACTCTTTCTCCAATGTGAGACAAAGACTGTGAGTCTTGGCTTTATAAAAAATGTCTCACACCACTTTCCCACCAAGTCTCACCTCCCAAAACCTATCCTCTGTTGGTTCCTTCTTGGCAGTAGAACTTACACTCATCACTCAGTGCTTAGCCTCAGAGTCTTTTGTTTGGTGCATTATTTCACATTTTTAAGCTAATGGGACGCCCAATCACCTGATTCATCATGTTTTCCAGGATAACCCATCTAGTTTTGAGCAACTTGGATAACTGGGGTGGGTTTCACAATCTCTACTTCTACCCAAGTGCAGACTTCCAGGACTTTCCCACTCACAGCCTGTCAAGAAATTAAGTGTCCCCAAGCAGGAGTGTGGTTGGTAACTGGGCTACAAAGCTCCGGACTATAAATTCTAGGTTTACACACCACAATTCCATAGATTCAGCCAGTAGGGAGACAATGAAACTCAAATATAGTCAGACAAGTTATTACTTACACAAAAAGCATAAGCAGCACCAGCATGGTGTCAGCGCCCTGCATCCATTATTCCATAGAATGACATTGAACAGAGAGTCCAGATGACAGATGGCACAGGTGGTAGGTCGTTCTGCTACTGAGGAGTCAGCTCTAACCCTCTAACCCTAGCCAAATAGATACACTCACAAAGAACTCTGCAGCTGAACCCTAAGGGAGCAAGGTTAAAAGTCCTGCGTTCAACTGAAACTAAAGAGACAAATGAGAAATGGCCTTGTGGTCATCTCCCACAAGACAGAGAGGTAGGTGGGAACCACCCATGGCATCTCTTCACCAGCTATCTCATCCTTTCTTGTTCCAGGAGGAATCACAGGGTACTTTGCCAAGACTCAGGTTGTATTGCAGTCAATTCTGGTCCCATATGTAATCTGTAAAGACATGGTCTGTACGGACTCATGCAAGGTTGTCAGGAAGTTGTAGCAGAGCAGTTCCCCTCAATACCTCTTCCAGATCTCAAAGTTTGGGAAGCATTGAGTATCCTGGACGGTTCAGAGGGAGGCTGGCCTCACAGGAGCATGGATTGGCTAAAAAAAAAAAAAAAGGTTTAACGCATCCAGGAGGGTGACTCCTACAAGATGATCCATGGCAGACATGCGGGCCCTCGCCAGGCAGTGGTGTGCTCAGTGGCCGCTCCCCCACTGTGTGGGTGGATGGTCTGTAGGTATCAGTGTGGCCACAGAGTAACTGCTTCTCTAAGATGACTGCCCTTTTCCCAGGATAACCCTACATCTTGTCGTCTCATTTCAAGTCCTTCTTGCCTCAATCAACATCCTCTGCAGCTGGTCACAGAAAAAATAGCAGAGGAGATCCATCTTTAACCTGTGGGCATCACTGAACATCCCCCTCTTTTCAGTTTATTATTGTAAATTCTGTACCCTGCATCCTTCGTAGTTGGCCATGTTGATTTTCTACCATGCTTTCTTTAACCAAAAAGGTAAAACAAATAATACTTTTGCAAAACTAAAGCTTTAGCTTTCAAAATGATTGTTTCTGATGTGAGCTTCAAGTCTATTTCAGCAGTTAAAAAAAAATGTTGACTTTCTTTTCATTTGGATTCTTTCTGTCAAAAACTCCAGTCCTTCTCCAGGCAAAGTGAATCTCTTAGAATGATGAGGAGAACCAATAGTGGGAGGGTGAGAAAGGCAGAAAAGCATACATATGCTCTTTTGAAAAGGAAAATATAAAGTAAAGAAACATGAGTGTTGGGTTAAAAAAATAGAATCAACATCAATGGAAAGTAAACCATGAAGCAATCACTTGGACCTTTTGTTTATCCACGTACAGTGCAGCAAATATTTTCTGTCCTAGGTATTTAAAATACTTAGTGGGTTAGAAAGTCATTAACTTGATTTGTTGGTTAAAGAATGAAGGTCCCCATGGAAATTACATTCTGTTATGTCCTGGTCTTTCTCAGGAGGCTTCTCCCTTGTATTTCATGGCTCCCAGGCTCCAGGAAGATAAGACCACCATTAATATGTACAGAGCTTGTCTTATCTCTTTTTAAAATACAAATTCCACCTTCAACATTTTAGTAAGAGGTCAGCAAATGTTCACTAAAAAGCAGAAGTCAGCAAACTTCCTTTTAAAAAGACCAGATCATAAGTATTTTTGACTTTGCAGGCTACATGGTTTTTGTTACAATTACTCAACTCTGACACTGTAGTGAAAGCAGCCGTAGACAATTTATAAACAAATGAACATGATTGTTTTCCACTAAAACTTTATTTGCCAAAACAAGATAGGTCAGATTTGGTCCACAGGCCATAGTTCACTGGTGCCCTTTTAGATTATTGTATAAACTCTGATCATTTTTAATATGCTGTTGTCATTAATCACTTAGGAGAGAAACTGTCAGTGATCTCACTGCCTTTTTGTCTTTTCTTTTTTCTTTTTTGATTTGAAGCTTTGTTCTTTGCTTCAAACTCTGTTTAAAAACTCAGGAAAATTTCAGGATTTTTGCCTTGCTGCAGCTACATATTTATTTATCATTTTTATTTTTTGAGACAGGATCTTACTCTCTTGCCCAGACTGGAGTGCAGCAGTGCAACCACAGCTCACTGCAGCCTCTGTCTCCCAGGCTCAGGTGATCCGCCTGCCTCAGTGCCCCCAAGAGCTGGGACTACAGGCTTGCACCACCACACCAGGCTGATTTTGTATTTTTTATTAGACAAGGTTTCGCCATGCCATCCCAGCTAGTCTCCATCTCTGGCTCATGCAATCCACCCTCTGCTGCTATTCAATAAAATGTTTCTGATAGTTCCTGGACCTAGGCACCTAGCAAGAAGTATTATCTTTGATAAATAATATTTAAATGTAACTTTTTCACTATAATATCTTTCAAAATTTTGTAACAAGAATGATCAGGTATATCTCACCACTTAGACCAGCTGAGGGAAAGCTTGATCTTGGTTCTAGCTGTAGGTTAGTTCCTTAAAATTGACAGCATACCCATTATTCCTACTACATAAAATGGACTATGATCAAATCCAGTACACCAAACATTCTGAGAATAGCCATCAGTGAACGCCCAATACCTGTATTGTGCCCAGGGCATGTCTTGGGCTCACTCTATTCTCCAAAAATGACTGAAACGTTATCTCCCAATCCTCAAGCTATTCTACAGCATGAGGTTGCCACTTCTCCACCAAGGTGTGAGGCCTATTTCTGCAACCGCTTCAATCTGACAGCTTTGACTAACAAGTGGAGAGTAACTGTGCAGCATCCCAGGCTTAGCCCATAAAACTAGCCTGTCAATCTCTGCTTTCAATTTGCATGGGAAGTTTTATACTTAGACCAACAAATCCAGTTAATGAGTTTTTAACTGGCTATTTTTTTCTTCAGTTTTTAAGTTCAGTGGCACATGTGCAGGCTGTGTGGGTTTGTTACATAGGTAAATGTGTGCCCTGGTGGTTTACTGCACAGATCATCACATCACTTAGGTATCAAGCCCAGTATCCATTAGCTATTCTTCCTGATACTCTCCATCCCCCATCCCCCACCTCCAACAGTCCCTCAGTATATTGTTCCCCTCCCTGTGTCCATGTGTTCTCATTATTCAACTCCCACTTATAAATGAGAACATGTGGTATTTAGTTTTCTGTTCCTGCATTGGTTTGCTGAGGATAACGGCTTCCAGCTCCATCCATCGGGAGCTTTGAAAGTGTATATCAAAGCAATTAATCCCAGAGCACAAAGGACATGATCTTGTTCTTTTTTATGGCTACATGGCTACATAGTATTCCACGGTGTCTATGTGCCACATTTTCTTTATCTAGCCTATCATTGATGGGCATTTAGATTGATTTCATGTCTTTGCTGTTGTCAATAGTGCTTCAATGAACATATGTGTGCATATTTCTTTATAGTAGAATGATTTATATTCTTTTGGGTATATACCCAGTAATGCAATTGCTGGGTCAAGTTTTATTTCTGCCTCTAGGTCTTTGAGGAATTGCCACACTGTCTTCCACAATGGTTAAACTAATTTACACTCCCACCAACAGTGTAAAAGCATTCCTTTTTCTCTGCAGCCTTGCCAACATCTGTTGTTATTTTGACTTTTTAATAATAGCCATTGTGATGTGTGAGATGTATCTCGTTGTGGTTTTGATTTGCATCTCTGTAATGATCAGTGATGTTGAACTGTTTTTCATGTTTATTGGCCACAGGAAGTCTTCTTTTGAGAAGTGTCTAATCATGTCCTTTGCCTACTTTTTAATGGGGCTCTTTTTTTCTTTTAAATTTGTTTAAGTTCCTTGTAAGCTCTGGATATTAGACCTTTGTCAGATGGATAGATTGCAAAAATTTTCTCCCATTTTGTAGGTCATCTGTTCACTCTGATGATAGATTCTTTTGCTGTGCAGAAGCTCTTTAGTTTAATTAGGTCTCATTTCCCCCAGAGTATTTTAAATCCTGAGCTACCATCTAGGAAGTTCAGCCTCTTCTGCACAAGCAAGAGGTCCTGTGGAGAAGCACTGTGTCACATTGGATGTGCAGCTTAGTCAAGTTTTTGGATGACTCCTGCACCCCATCTCTGACTGCGCCATCTGAGAAATCCCAAGTGAGAATCACGCAGCTGAGCCAAGTCAACACGCAGAACCTTGAGAGAAAACGATGAATTTGTATCTCAAACTACTAAAAGTTAAGGTAGTATGCTAATAGCAACAGATAACTGGAACAGGAATTGACAAACATAGAGAAAATCTAGGTTTGTGAGAATTAAAGAATTCATGAAAAAAGAGCGAAAATAAAATAACATAATGCACATAAGCATGAAGTTAAAATAAACTGAGAAGACTATATACACCCTAATTTAGTAGGAAAATTAGGGTGTATATAGTCTGTATATACAGGGTATATATAGTATATAGGGTGTATATACATGTTCAATACAGTGAATAGCTAGCTGGTAAAAGTCCGCATGTTCTGTCTCCTGAGGAGAAGATTCTTGGTCTTGAGAAACAAAACGGCAACCTCTGAAAAAGACTATTACGAAAGTAAGAGATATTTTCCCCTTGAGGTCACACAACAAAGATCTGCAGCCACTTCCAGCAACATCACCATGTCCTGAAGGAAAGAACGGGCATCATTATAATTATATTTTAACTACATCCTCTGAGTTACATTTTAAGGTGGAATAAGACATCTTTCTAATATAAAAATAAAAGCAAATTATATTGGCATGTCTTCTCTTTGCTTGTAATAGAGGAAGGGTAAACACAAAGTCCAGAACACAGCTAGCTCCATGCTCTGCTGTAACCCTCCACGATTCTGCATCTGGCTGAAATTTTTATGGTTTCTGTTGAAGTTCCCAAACGCTGAAAGAAAAAAAAATAATAGCTAAAAATAAAAATAATTTGAGGGTAAATGAGAAAGTTGGTTGTAAGTGATGCTTTAGAAAACGTGACCTTTTCAAGCTTAGGATGATTATTGATACTCATGAATGAACACGTTTAAAATGAAAACATTTCTTCTGCTAAAAACAGGGCAAGACTCCCAGCACACTCATCCTAGACTCTATTTTGGAGATCATTGGGAAGTAAATACTCCTATGAAAGGCCTTTACCTAAAGCCTCCACCAATCTAACATCTATATGGTAAAGAAGAGCTTGCTCAACAGGGACCCCTTTGTTCTATTCACAACACTTTAGAGACTTCCCCACTGATGCAGAAGGAGAAATACTGTTTATTTGCAATATATATAAATTAGAATAAAGAGAGTTATTTTGACAAGTTAGAACATATGGAAAAGTATATTGCATATGTAAAACAGAGAGTTATTTTAGTTAGAACATATGGAAAAGTACGTTGTGTAGGTCTGTCTAAAATGATGACAGAGAAATGTGTTACCTTAATAGAGTCAAGAATAAATTGGGGACCATGATAGCAGGGAAAAAAGGACTTCCTACAATACTAAGTTTAGGAAAAATGTAAATAATCCCACAGCACAATTACAGAGAAGATGGGTCCTGGAAATAGGCGAGAAAACAAAACGAAACAAAACAAAAAGCCTATTCTTGGATGAGAGTCCAATAGCTGGAATGGATAGTGTAGGTTCCTAGTTAGCTAACATCTTATATGATTGTTCACACTCAAGTGAGTGGTAAGAAAAGAAAAATCCACCACAGGAGGAAACATGTTCCGTGGAGTTACTTCCATCGAAATTCTCTTTGAGGAGCAACTCTGTGTCAGTTTGACCTAGCAAAGTCAGGCTAGGTGCATCACTGCTGGCAGTGTCAATTTTTGAACCAGGAACCAGAAAAAAGTTCAAGTGTCCATTTCTTTACGTTCTCCGTTGCTTCCTGGTTTCTTTGTTTTGTTTTACAGTTAAATAGAGATGATGTGAAGATACATATATTTCTTTACAGACTCCTGGTTTTAACTTTAGTTATTGGTTCCTAAGAAATGACATCACAAAATTCTTTATTATACAATAACCTTTAGGAAACTTATATTGAGTTTTTTAGGTTCAATTTCAACACATAGGGCAAGTTTTAAGAGGGTAGAAGTAAAATCTCTACTCCACAGAACTTAGGCAAAGGATCATTCTTTTAATTTTTTTCCCCAGAATTTCTGCTCTGTAACCTTATAGCCAGAACAGGCTCTTATTTTTTTATTTTTTATTTTTTTTTTGTTTTTGTCAATTGTAGGTTCTAAATTTAAAACTCAAGTTGAATTTTTTTATTTAGCTTTGAATTCATTTTAGCTTTGAGAGCAGTATATTTAGCTACTGCCAGTTCACCCCTTGGTAGGACTAGTAGCTAGCCCAGTTCTTTTCTCTTAAAATTCTATGAATATTCTTATCCTAGAACACAGGGTTTTTCTAGATCAGAATTAGTTTTCTGTCACTCAAACAAAAGGGAAATCTTTCATACACACTGAAATTCATGTGAAACTAAGAAAAACACATTTGAGAAATATCTGAAATTATTTATAAAATTATAGCAACAAAAAAGGAACGTTTTCTAAGGCTATATCAAGTGCTTGCTCTTTTACCCATCATTCAAAATGTAAAGTTAATGTTATGAAACAGTGTAACAGCTTAAAACATTACATTACGTACACATTGTTATAGAAATTCCTGAATTATTTATTGCTTTAATAGCATATCCAGAGTTGAAAATGAGCATTTTTGTGGATTTCACTTGTTTACCATTTAGAAAACTCCATATTTCTGCTCAGTCTCATAGTTGGCTGAACACTCTTTGTTGCCTTCTTTCCTTGACTTTGGAAGTCAATTTCCCTGTTAGCTCCTTTCTGTATCACCCAAATCCTTTGCACTTTGCTGAAATTCTGGTCATGGTATTCATGTCTAGAAAGATAAACCATTGCATAAAACTTCAATTCTATTATTTCTTTCAATGTTTCATTACTTCTTTTTTTTTTTTTTGAGAAGGAGTCTTGCTCTGTCACCCAGGCTGGAGTGCAGTGGCATGATCTTGGCTCACTGCAACCTCCACTTCCCAGGTTCAAGTGATTCTCCTGTGTCAGCCTCCCAAATAGCTGGGACTGCAGGCATGTGCCACCATGCCTAGCTAATTTTTTAAAATATTTTTAGTATAGACAGGATTTCACCATGTTGGCTAGGATGGTCTCAATCTCTTGACCTCATGATCCACCTGCCTTGTCCTCCCAAAGTGCAGGGATTACAGGTGTCAGTCATCGTGCCCAGCCCCACTTTAACTTTTTAATCACTTGACATTCAAGTCTAGATCCTGTGGAATTGTAATTTTTTTTAGTGAAAACAAGTGTAATAATGCGTGACTTTGTAAGAGAACAAGTTAAAGAAATTCTTAAGATGGTGTTGCTTGGGGAAGCTAACATTACAGACTGACTCTGGGTAGCTGGCAGGTGAAGGTTCAAAGGTCAAAACAAAGCTTATCATTTCGAATGGCAAAGTTTAAAGGAGCATCCCTCCAACTACTAACAGGCATGCGCAAAGCATTCCAGTTCTGTAAAAGCAGAACTACCATTTGATCCAGCAATCCCATTACTGGGTAGATACCCAGAGGAATATAACACATTCCACCATAAAGACACATGCACACAGATGTTCATTACAGCACTGTTCACAATGGGAAAGACATGGAATCAACACAAATGCCCATCAATGGCAGGCTGGATTTAAAAAAAAAAAAAGTGTGGTATACATACACCATGGAACATTAAGTAGCCATAAAAAACAATGAGATCATGTCTTTTGTGCAAACGTGGCTGGAGCTGGAGGCTATTATTCTCAGCAAACTAATGCGGGAACAGAAAACCAAATACCACGTGTTCTCATTTATAAGTGGCAGCTAAATGATAAGAACTTACGAACACAAAGAAGAAAACAGCAGACAGTGGAGTCTTCTTGAGGGTGAAGGGTGGAAGGCGGGTGGATGGAAAATTAACTCAAACTTTAATTTTCCTCTATCCCTTCACTGTCAGGAAAACCTGATCATATTCAAACTTTGAAACCTCATGTGTGTTGATATTTCTACTAATCAGCATTAAACTATTTCATAAATTACTTATGTTGTCCTGATCTATATAATGCTTAAAAGGATCAACTAGAGTTAGAATTTAGATCCTCCTAATTGCATTAATTTAGATGTAGAAAAGGTAACTATTGGGTACTGAGCTTAATACCGGGGGGATATAGTAATATGTACAACAAACCCCCGTGGCATGTGTTTATCTATGCAACAAACCTTCACGTGTCCCTCCAAACCTAAATCAAAATTTTTCAAAAAAGAAGACATGAAGTGAGGGACAGGGGAAAAAGCATCTCTGGACACTCCGAAGAGGATCTGTAGAATTTAGATGTGATAAAAAGAGAGAGCCTGACCTAGAAAAGGCACCATTTCCTCAGGTAGAACTGAGGAAAGACTGTTTTGTTTGTGTTTTACGTTTTGGTTGTCCTCTATTTGTGGAGCTGGAGAAATTGAGAGTTTACACTTCAAACTTATTGTATATCATTTGTAGTCTGTTAAAAGTGTATTTCATTGTAGGTAATTCTTATCACAAAGTATAGGTTAAATAACTCTTACATCATTTTTATTGACGAGTTATAATGTCAATAACCTTTACAGGCATTATGACATTTTTAGACTAAGTGGAAACTCTTAAACTATTACAACAATGATTTTGGCAGCCAGTTTGGGCAAAACAAGAGGGCAGGCAATCGCACTGGAAAGGCTTATTCTAATATAAGTGTGCTACTGGTTTTATTAACAAATTGAGGGTCCTAAATTGTCCATCTTATAAAATTCATGCCTAAATTCAAACCATTTTTCCTCAAACCATTTTCTTCTGTATTTTTTTTCTATATCAAGAAAAAATCAAGTTTATTCTTCCAGTTGTTCAGGACAAAAACCTTGGTGTCATCCTGTTTCCTGATTGTTTTCTCATGGCCCCATCTGGCACCTCAGCAAATCCTATTGCCTTTTTTCCCCAGACATCTTCAGAATATGACCATGTCTCATCATCCTTTCTGCTGCACTCAGGTTCAAGCCTCCATCATCTCTGGCTGGGATTATTGCTTCCTAGCCATTCTCTCTGCTTTTTTCCTACTTCTGTCACTCCTCAATCATGCCTGTGCTCAAAACCTCCAAGGACTTTCCTTCTCACTCAGCAATGTTAAAAGCATTGTAAAGACCAGCAGGTCCTATACCATCTGCCATCTAGTACCCTTCTGACCTCACTTGCTGCTATCCCCCTTGCTCAGTCCCTCCAGCCAAAGTGGCCTCTTCTCTGTTCCCGGATCAAGCCATAAGGCTTTTATTTCTAGGGCACTACTTTTCCTATTTCTTCTTCCTGTAATGGTCTTCCCATAGACAGTCATATGGCTGCAGGCTTGTCTTAGTCTATTCTTGCTGCTTCTACAGATTAC
Source organism: Sapajus apella (assembly GCF_009761245.1). Classification (NCBI taxonomy): domain Eukaryota; kingdom Metazoa; phylum Chordata; class Mammalia; order Primates; family Cebidae; genus Sapajus; species Sapajus apella. Next base: position 10,044,950 of record NW_022436985.1, on the reverse strand, counting down.
CACACACTGGATAATTTATAAAAAACAGAAATTTATTTCAGACAGTTCTGGAGACTGGGAAATCCAAGATCAAGAGGCCAGCATGTTCATTGCCTGGCGAGGGCTGGCTAGCTCTTCTTCAAAGATGGCACCTTGCTACTGCATCCTCCAGAGGGGACAAAAATGCTGTGTCCTCACATTGCAGACAAGCAGAAGGGCAAAAATGGACTACTCATTTCTTCTTGCCCTGTTATAAGGTCACTAATCCCATTCATAAGGGGTCTGCCCTCATCTAAAGAGCCCATCTCTCAATATCATCATCTTGGGATTTAAGTTCCAACATGCATTTTGGAGGGGACACGTATATTCAAACCATAGCAAGGTCTTTACTCAAAAATTGCCTTCTCGTGGAGGCCTTCCCAGGACTTCCTATGTAAAATTTCAACCCAGTGTCCCCACCCAAATGGTTGTTCCTCTCCCACAATACTTTTTCTCCTTAGACTTAGTCTATGTCACTATCTAATCCATTTAACTCATTTATCTTGTTTATTATGTGTCTCCCTAATTGGAGTTTAAGCTCTAGGAAGACAGGGATTTTTTCCTGTCTTGTTTTCTTCACTGCAGTTTTGCCAATACCTGTCACTTAGTCGGTACTTAAAACATTTTTGTTAAATGTTCCTGAATTTCATTTAGATAAAATTGAGATTATAAACTTTCTACATAAAAGGATAGCAAAAATGTTTTCCATTTCTAAAGCCGTTAGGTATTCAGTCAGTCCTAATTAGCAGTTCTGAAATCAATTTTGATTATCTGACAACATGATGTCCAAACTGAGGTATTTATACTTTCTGTTTATCCCAGTTTCTGGAACATTTGATAGCAGCTTTTTACCACAAACACATTTTTAGATTAAAATTACTTTGCCCCCTGTGGTTATCTGTGGGCACTTGTAACAAATTGTTTGCTAGTGCTGAGTGAGCCAGTGCTGATTGGCCATTGAGAACTCTAACAAACTTTAAATTTCAGCAAAAGGCCCAGAGACTGCTAATCCTGCAGAAAGAAGCCAGGTATTCGGAAGGTAAAAGATACCAGGTAATTTGGCTTTCATGTTCTTGATAGCAAATAGCTTTATATTCTAGTTGTTCATGTTTTTAAGATGTGTGCCACCCAGGTAGGTTTTTATTACCTTTGAAAATCTTTTCTACTGAGCACAGCCGTGTAATATTTGGTGCTTTGTTTTATAAAATAGGAAATGTGTTACCATGCGTTAGAAATCATCAACTAAAATTGATGATTTGATAGCAACTTTCTCTTTTTTTAGATTATTAGCATTATTAAGATCCACAGTAACTCAGACTTTAATTTTCCTCTATCCCTTCGCAATCAGGAAAATCTGATCGTACCCATACTTTGAAACCTCATGTGTGTTGATATTTCTACTAATCAGCATTAAATTATTTCATAAATTACTTACATTGTCCTGATCTATACAATGCTTGGAAGGGTCAACTAGAGTTGGGATTTAGATTCTTCTAATTGCATTAATTTAGAAAAGCATAACCTAGGATTTTAGAATATATTTAATAGCTATATTTATTTCTCCAAATACTAGCTTTTATCTTGAGATATGTAAAGATCACAAGAATATTTAGATTATTTTTCCCATAAAAATATGTTCTTCACGAAATCTCAGAGTGATATAAATTTAAAATTTTCATCTTGATTGCTATAGTTGGTGTGGCAGTTAGTAAAATATTATACAATGTTCATCAAAACCAACCCATTGACAATCCAAAGACATGCTGACTTTTTTCCAATCCGATGGCTACTTAAGGGAGCTCACTAGGTCCTGCTGGTATATTTATCAAAACATAAACAAATACCTTTATCTACAGCTAAATGTTAATGTTTTGAACATGATTTTGTTGAGCCCAATATAAAATACGATTTGCCTTTAAGTCAACTGCACATGGATTTTTCTGTAATAAGATAAAAGGATAGAAAGTTACTTAAGGTGGCAGAGTCTTAAGAATACAGGGTCTACAGCCACATTGCCTGGATATTAATACTAGTTCTGCTCCTTAATATTTGTGAATTAGAAGGCAAGTTGTTTAATCTTTTTGTGTCTATTTCCTAATCTATAAAACAGGCATAATAATGCCACCTAACTTGTAGGGTTATTGTGAGGCTCAAATAATTGAATGCATGCAAAATGCTTAGACCCAGTGCTTGGCTCATTTTAATATTCAATACATGTTAGCTATTAATGTAAGTGTTGCAAAAGTTAGTTCAGTCTCCAGCCCATGGATGGCTACTAATTCAGACACGTTGCTAATGAGCATGAGACACAGACTAGGGCGCCAGCCGGAGGCAGATAAGCATTCCCCACAGTGCAATCTGCTACCCTGACAGACTTTAGAGTGTGTTATGAGCTGCTACATCAACTTAATGTCATTTTGAATTACACAAATAATTAAATGAAACAATCTCTTTCTAAGACAAGAGGAAGAAGAGCTGATGATAGAACTAATAAATATGTCTATAAAATATATTTCTATCAACTGACTTTACTGTTTCAATGATATTGAGTAATTTTCATTTTCGCATTGGAATAACTAGACATATGAAAGCTCTTAGATTAAAATGTGCACACTCAGGAATAAGTAAACTATGCATGGTCTGTACACACGTATACACAAAAGGAAATGAACTGTCAAGGGGAAGGATGTTTATATATCCCTCTGTATTTCATCTCTTCTTATGGCTGCAGTTTATAACTGGTAATGCTTTGTGGTAAGATATTGTTGTCTTTTCACAGAGATTCTCAAAGATGCAAGTTTTCTGTGTGGGACTGCTCCTTTTCAGCGTGACCTGGGCAGCACCAGTAAGCATTTACAAATTCAATTTATGTTTCAGATCATCTCTTGCTCTCTTCATTTTTCTTTCAAGCAATGTCTATTCAAATTAATAGCATCTACCTAATTCAGTTATTTTTTAAAGTACCAAGCGAACAGAAGCATCCAGCACTCAACACACTTAACCAAGGAGCTTCTCAGTAAATGTGTGCTGAATTATGAGATAGCACCACGTTGCCTTTTAAGGAAGACCGAAAACAGGTTTTTTGAAAAAAACAGGAGGCAGCCGTGGCATTTCAAATCAGCTGACACTAATGAGTGATACTCGAAGACTCAAATTATGACATGGCAAAATAACCTTTTAATATTTTCCTGAAAACCTTAAGAATTTAACTTGGATGTTTTAAAGCTAACCAACGAGATTCAGTAAATAGATGAAAATACAAAGAGACAAGAACTTTTCTGTATTTCTTGCAACACCCCAATATTGTGGGATCCTACTCATGACTGTGTCTTTATCAGATGGGACATAGTACCCCCAAGCTGAGCCCACATTAAGCCACTATTTCCTTGGGTGTCATTTCTTCCCTCTGACTCACCCAGTTGAATATTCAGGATGTGACCAAATTATCTTGTGAAAATGCTGAGTGTTAGTTATTTTTTGCAGTGCAGACACAGTGCTAATTAGATAATGTCTGAACAGCATCCTAACTTATCAGAATAACCTTTTTGGTTGGAGAACCATGGAAGCAAATAGTCATCCCTTTGCCAATCATACTTAAATATAGGCCCCGAGTGAGTGGGTGACTAGTAGGCTAACTAGGTTAACAAGGATGACCCGGGCAGCAGAGGGCCTCATGGAGGGCAGTGGAAGTTGGGCAGTGTATTCCCTTCTCTGCATATACTCTGAGCCACAAGAGTGTGGTGTACTACAATTGTGTGGGGGCTGTACTGCTCACAACACACATGTGTGAGGCTCCACGCACAGACCTCACTCAATTAAGGCCTAGAGGCTCACATGCCTCTCTCACCGCTCGCGGTGGAAGAATGAGTCTTGCTGACCCAGCGGAAGTCAGCTAGCTGAAGGTTTTATTTTGAGCAACGTATTCCAAGAAACAGCCGGAGTGGTGCTTTCTCATCATTTTCTAGTAAATGTGCTATGTCAACATCGATTCAGTAACCACTGATCAAAAGAGGATGCCAGCTTTCCTCCCCAGAGGCAGACAATGCCATCTCCATTACGGGGCCGCATTCAAGCCCCGGACATCTGCCAAGGGGTGCAGCGGGAGAAGGGGGGAATGAGTATTTCAAAAGTAAGCAGCTCAGCAAGGACATAGAGACAACATTTGTAATTGTGGATGGTTAAATACGATGTTTTCTCCCAGATATATAGATGCCATTTTAGTAATTACTGAAATTTCTTTAACTTATTTTTAAATTTAAATTTAGGATACATGTGCAGAACGTGCAGGTTTGTTACATAGGTGCACACATGCCATGGTAGTTTGCTGCACCCATCAACCCATCACCTACATTAGGTATTTCTCCTAAAGCATCTCTCCCCTAGCCCCCACTCACTGATAGGCCCTGGTGTATGATATTAAATGATAGGTTGGTGGCTTAAGAAATTAGTATATACTGAGCCACTTGCATATGTCTTGGAATTATAAGCCAAATTCCAAATGATTCTAAAAGGGAAGAAAATAAACGTTTATTAGGCTATGCAATTCAGTTACTATTCATCAAGATACAGTTATATTAGAAATAATTTGTTATAAGTCACAATAAATTAAAACTGTACTGAGGTGCTCTATATTGTCAAGTATGTTTCTAAGACATCTCTGTGTGTGTGTTCTGTAGGAAGATGCCTGATCTCCCATACTATCCTTTCTTTCTTTTGCTTCATATCCTTCATATCTGCCCAACTCATTTTTATGCTTTTTTCTTCCTGTAGTCCAATTTCCAGAACTGTTTGCACTGTTTGTGGTCTACGTTTATATTCACATGATCCTATAAGAATCAACATAAGAAATGCAATAAAGGATACAACTATAAAATATGCCTTGAAAGTAATTAATATGAACTTTAGGAACATTTCCTTTTATTACTAAATGTTTTTTCATATTTAGTCATTTAAAACTTTATTATTTTAACCCTGGGACTTTGAGGCAGAAGATTTAAATTAAAATATCTTCTCTACTTCTACTACAGCTACCAGCTGTGTAAGTGGAGGCAATTTTGTTTCTTCCACTGCTTATCTTATAAAGGTTACTTTGGGGCTCAAATGAGATTATGTGTACAAAAGCAGTTTACGAACTGTAAAGTGTTCTATAAATAGAAAGTGTTATTGACAAGTATTGTTATTTTCTAGAATGGAATAGAATATTAAGCAGCTATGCCTTGGAGTCCAGCCATGGAGGAGGTGCTTTCTAAACTTCTGAGTTTATATTTTGAAGATGATTTTATCTGCCAGACTCCAGTCTGGAAAACAAAATCCACAACAGGAAGCTCAGTAGAGGGACTTTCTAAGGGAAACGAGTAAAGTATAAGGAAGAACAGAAAGGCCAACCAGGGGTGGTGAGACCACCCAAGGATCGAAGCTACTACCACCGTTAGGGCTGGAGGGAAAGAAAAAGGTGCTGCTCCTAGGCCCTTGGTTTGGGGAAATAGAACCACAAAGAAGATGCACACAATTCTAGAGATGCAGCCCCAAACAGAGAGAACAGAGGAGGACATACCCTGGCTTCTCCTTCTACCCTCCAGTCTCATGCCAGGCCACCTTCACTCAAACCCAGTCTGAACACAGAGGGCAAATGAACTCAGGAAATGCAGGAGCCAGTTCAGATTGAGCTGGAGATGTAAAGGAGCTGAGAGCAAGCAGGGTGTCTTAGTGCAAGGAGCAGCCTCTCTGCAGGAAACAAAATACAGAAGCTTAAGGCTTCTTCAGGAAGAATACTTTCTAGGTAAATAGGACAGCTGGCTTAGGTGGCCCTCTTTCTGTTTATCTGTTTATTTAATCTTTCCCTTAAGGAGTTCCCTCTTTCATATGATTGATCCACCGTGATGCCTGCTTCCGCCGTAGCGCACCCATTCAAACACCGCCCAGTCCCGCCCGTGGGTTCCCGGTGCCACATCTGAGATAGGCTAGGAGTTTCTAAAAGAAAGAGGTAAATGAAAAATACTGAGAACGAAAGAATTGTTACACCTGTTCCTTTCATAAAACACTTGCTCCCAGATTTTGGGGTCCCTGTTCGACATGCTTTCCTGTGGTATATAAACTTCGGCCGAAAGGCCTGGGACAAACCAAGTGCCTGGGTCTGTTCTTTCTTCATTTCTGGCCTTTCTGCACTTCTGTAGCTACCCCTCACCCTCAGCTACCCTCAGGAAATTTTGACATTCTATGTCAAACCAAGAGAAAGAACTTGTCCTAATCTGCTGGCCGCCTCTATTTTTCCTTCTCAGAATGAAATGTCTGGCAGCAATGAGGTTTTATCCTTAGGTGTGATCCTACCCCTCATGTGAACGGCTATGGTTTGACTCTCTCTGGGCCTTCAGCTCCATCATATCTTAATTCAATATTACAATTACTCAATTTATATAATTAATGCACACATATAATTTAAATCACCGAACTCTGATTTTAGCTCACTTATATTTAATAATTCCCAGTTTGCCAGTGAAAACTTCTTTTTCAGCGGATTCCAATGGCAGCCAACCTCCTTCATCTGGGGTGCCATCCCTCCCTCTCCCCTCGACACCCACTTAGTGGTTGTCTGAGCTTGAATCCAGTTCTGCCGTGGAGACGACATTGTCTCCCTCTGGGGGAAGAAAGCTGGCACTGTCTTTTGTAATACTGAAGCAAATATTAACGCAGTGACTGTGTCCATCTTCTTTCGGTTAGAATGATTTTCCACATTGAATAATACGACCCAGGGAGAGAAAAATAAATGAAATGTTTGTTTGAAGAAGTCAATGAAATAGAATGTTCTAGTGGGTGAAGTTTTGTTTCTTGTTTCCTTTCAGACATTTCGACCACAGACTGAGAAAACTGAGCAAAGCTCTGTGGAAGAGCAGAGGGTAAACAGAACTAGTCTTCTCAAATAACTCTATTTTGGCTCTGTAAAGAAAAACTCAGTAAGAGAAAAGTGTAACTGTCAAAACAGTCCTGGGGACTTCGAGTGGAAGTGTAACATTATACAATGTAAAGTTGGCACTTTCTAGTGAATCAAGTATTGTAATTCACACATCCTGTGTGACAGAAAAGAGAAAAACATTGTGAATAGAGATTTATTTCTCTCCAATGTGATTTCTTCCTTCAAATGAAACAATGCTTTGCCAGGCAACCTTCACGGGGCTGAGTGAGTAAGAATTTGGGAACATTGCTACCAGCAAACAATGTTTTCCCACAATGCACCTGACAAACACTGGGCTCTTGGAATGATAAATAAGGGGGTAAAGGGGAGGGTGACTAACAGGTCTTCATGGGAAATTCTATCTCCACAGAGTCAGCTTTCCGTGTGTATCCAGTTAAACAAATCCTCCCAGCTTTGCATGCCACCAAATTGCAGCTTACTTCTGCCTATCACAGAAAATTATGTTCTAAGAACTAACAATCTTCTGTACTTTATCTCAGCTGAAAATTACAAAGACCAACATTGCCAACTTATGAGCCTGAATGTCCGGGCTGTGACTTTTACCAGTTAGACATAAGACATGAATATTGTAAAACCTGCCTTTCTCCTGGTCCCCTCACCCCCTCCCACCTGAAAACACTTCCACATGCTCCATTTCCATAGAAATTTGGTAATAAAATCGATCCACCCTATGACAGAAAGCAGTTGACAGGCCCTTAGTGAAAACAGATTCAGAGATCTGTAGAAAAGAGAGAATGAACAAGTGGCTGTCTCCGGGAGCTGGCTGACACATACCCTCCTGTGGTGACAAGAAGTACTACCATTTGTCAGAGGCAGAATTCAACTTCACCCAGATTTTGAAGTTTCTCATATGATCTAAAAGAGAGCCCAAAAACTTCTTCGTAAGAGAAAAAACCCATCTTAACATAATGCTGTGTTTTTGTAGATAACATACAAGGGTCACCATGAGAAACATGGGTTTTATGTTTTTAAATATGTTTACATGTCACCTGGGAAGGAAAATCAAACTGACAGTAAAGGTACACTGAATCTCTGAATGACCATTCTTAGCATGAGCCAAACTCTGGACTAGACCTAGAGGAAAATGTAGGGGAGGCCAAGTTTACTTCTGCCTGCTCTGGGGTTTCTGTCTTATGGCTGGCACGTTTGTCCTTCCCCTCAGGCCCCAGGCTCCTTGAGCCTCTCTACTACAGAATTCTGGTCCCAGAATCTTCCTGATCCCATGCCTTGGCCCACATCTCGCTCTGCTTCAGGACCTGCAGCTGCAGGTGTGATACTAGAGGACCCCAGATGCCCATGGACTGCTGTGTTACTGCTTCTGAGTAATGTTTGGTGTTTTAGAAGGAAGTTTTCTTGACATATTCTACCATATGCTTTAATGGTGGGGATCCCAGCAGGGGACGGCAAGGGGAGAAACCATTTTGGCCTAATGAGTGACACATTTTACTGTCTCTTAAATTCATTCCATGGATAACTCCATCTGTGCTGGGCTGCTCAGAAGAAAAAGAATGAGGCCCTTGTCACTACAGTGACAATAATTCTTTTCACTCAGTCCCTTCTTGCAGATTCATGGGCCAAAGGGCTGGAAATAGCTTGAAATGCCATCAGCAAAAGGGCGATTTACTTTTTCCAAACCTGGTTTTATTTCCCGTGGAAGTAACAGATTCCCTTCAGAATGCTACTTTCTTCTGCTATCACTATCCTTTAGATGACATCTCCAAGACTACATCTAACTGTAAATAAGTTAAAATGCACTCAACTGTATGTTGAGTTCTTACTAGTGTGTAAGACATTATGTGAGATGAAATGACTGAGAAAACAAATTCTTTCTCTCCAGGATCTTAGAGCTAGACAAGAAACAAAAGGCACTTACAAAAATTACTGTGAAACAAGACAGAATGTGGGAAGTCCTATGTGAGTAGGACCCAGAAGAAAACAAAAATATCGTGCGTTAGGGGCTTGGAGTAGAAAGAAATTAGTTCCTGGCCTGGTGTGCAGGGAAAGATACATAATGGAAAGAATTGCTCTGGGCCATGGAGGATGAGTAGGATTTGAGCAAACAGAAGTGAGTGGGTGAGGCCATTCTCCATGAAAAGGCTGGTAGGAACCAAGGCATGGAGGCAGAAAAGCAGAGCATAGCAAAGCAGCCAGCCAACTGGTACACAGAGCATCAGACAGTCAGAAATTATTTAACACAAGCAAATGTCAAAAAAGTTTTCTTCTAGTTGTTGATATTCTCTTCAATGTAAAAATAGCCATCATACACCACATGTTAAAAGTTGTTTCATGTTTTCATTTACAAAAGAATTCTACTCAGTCTTCTAACAAAATGCACACAATTCATTAATATACATTTTACTTTTTTAAAAGCAGAGAAGCACCAAAAATAAAAAAACATAACTTCCCACTTCAGATTAGGGACAGAAAAAAAATTAGGAAGAAATTATTATAATCTACTGATTTTAGGTTTAGTGTTTAACTCAAAAGGTTATATTAGCAATCAGTAAACAAGCAAGCAACGAACTTGATTGCAAAGGAAAATTTAAATGTCCAAGTAAACCTTTCCAAGACTCAATGACTTGAGGCAATGTTTAAAATACTTTTTATTTAGTTATACATGACAAAGTTTATTTCTATTTTTTCTCATGGCAAAATCTTATTTCAGAATATACCCATCAATACTAAAAAGTTAATTAACGATAATGTCATAACTTTTACCAATAAATAATTTCAAATTATATTTTACAGGCCACATATTAGCCAGCTTCTTAAAAGTAGAGGGCACTTATATAAGCCATTTTTATTTTGAGATTCAAATGTGAGCTGATTCAACAATTTCCCACTACTTCCAACAGTTAATAAGATACATGTATGAAAGCAGACATTCCTCCAAGCAGAACAGTACCTCTGTTTGAGGGTGAAAAAAGAGAGAGAGTTCAATCAAAATCTGTTTCAGATAACATCCCATCAAGGGCTACAAGCTTGCAGAACACACAGCCCTAGGGTAACAACTGGGCAATACAGGAGTGGAGGGGTCCAGAGTTAGTCCATCTTCATCTGCCTCTCCAACCGATGTTGCACAAATCCAGAGACTGGGAGAACAACTGTGCACCCTGTAATCACACGACTATCATTAATATATCTGGGAAAGAAACTATCGTCCATTATAAGGCTAGACAGAGTTCCATATGCTTTACATGCATTATTTAATAAAAATCATTTAATTCTCTCCAAAATGCTGAAAGGTAGACATCATTTTTAGTTTACAGCTAAAAAAGCTAAGGCTCAGAGAAGTAAAATAATGCTCGCAAGATCACACAGCCCATAGACGGCAGTTAGACAGCTGGTTCTAATGACCATGCTCTTTCCATAGCACAACTACTTTCGTGAGCACTGGACTGAGGGGTTTTAAGAAAGACTGGCAATTCCTGCTTGCTATTTCACTCAACATATTCCCTATGATCCTGGCTTCCCTGGATTTGGTTTTTCTATCTTCTTTGCTATCTTCCTTATACACTTGACCAAATACTATACATGTTAATATTTCAGTCCATTTTAGTTTTTAAGGCTTTTCTGTTTGGGCACCAGT
>NW_022436985.1:9995465-10033973 GCF_009761245.1 Sapajus apella | reverse complement strand
TGTGTGTGTGTGTGTGTGTATATATATATATATATATATATATGATGTTTTTCTTTGACATAATCATAATCCAAGTGGTTACATCTCATTACTGGATACTGCAAAAGCCTCCTACGTGTTCTTTCTTACCACTATTCCTCCTAAGCCCTTGATTTTTATTTTGTCAATCTCCTATGAACTTTCACTAGCTCTTCATTCTCTACAAGGTAAAACCAAATTCTTCACCCTGATATTCCAGGTTCTACAAGTCTCCAGCACTCTGTTTGTCTGTGCAGACTCAATTGGATATAAGGTCTCTGCCTCACAGGCCTGCTCCCACCCTCCATAGCCCTACAGGACCGCTGCCTTTGCCAGTGAATATCACCAGATATTGCTTAGAACATGTAGCATCCAATCTAATTTCTGACATGTTCCAATCCCTCAATAAATATCTCATATGTTGATTTCATATTACTCCTCAATTCAAAGGCCTATGTAGAGATGTATATTCCAGTTCATCCTACAATTTGGGGGTGAAAGGAAAGAATGACATTTAGTCTGTCTATAATTGTTCTGTTGCTCAAGAGCTCCCCATGGAGGGGTAAGGGAAGGTGCAGAGATTAAATTCAATCTGTTTAAACTTAAGGTTATCTAATAATTAAAACAGTTATTAACAAATTGGTCTCTTTAGATAAAAATGCTCAGATCCTCACTCCTCCTCCTTCTCCCTCTAAGATGGCATCCAGGTGTGGCTTACACCATCCACTACGTACCGTGCACCATGTGGACAAACACAACTTACACCATAGTGAAGAGGAAGACTTGGAATCTTCAGGCATGCACAGCATAATGCTGCCTAACCGCTTGCATGCTGCTTGCCCTGCTTCATTCTAAAATGAAAGTTGTTGGCTACCATAGTTTAGGATTCAATCGGTATAGTCTTGACTGAGGCCCAGTGGTGATTCAGCCTCTCTTAGCTCCCATGGGCAATTTAGACCCCTCTCTGTTTGAGTATGACTCACATTTGTCTCTAGTATATATGTTCCATCTGCACTGCCCCTTTTAGAGCCACTTCACTTCCTCTGTGGCAACACCCTCTGGAAACCTCCAGACCAGATGCTCAGACACTTCTCTATTTAGCCCTTGCTACAGAGAAATAGTGAGTGGCATAGGACACAGTCAGTCTGAGCTCCTCCTTCCTGACCACACTGTTCTGCCAAACTCACTGAAAGCTGGCTGCACCCAAGGGTAGCAAAACCCAGGCTATGAAGCAGCATCTTCGCAGATCCTGCCCCTTCCACTCCTTACCCCACAAACAAAAAGAAGGAATTGAAATACAGGCATAAATACTTTATTCTCCTCCTCCACTTTCTCTTTTTCACGCATTATTCTCCTAGGAACTTTTCTTTTAAATGTCAGAAGATTCTTCTATTTGTAGATTTTCTATTTAAAAAGTAGCAAGAAAGAAAGGAAAGAAAAAGACATATTCCTTTAGACAGATGAATACCTCTAATGATCAGAATGAAGGAAAGAAAAGAGAGAGAGAGAACTAATTTTAATATGTGGAATCCATTTTACTTGCAATGACTCACTATTCCCACGATGTAGGTTTATTCATATTATGTCTCAACTGTGTCCTGTTTCCAAACAATTGAATATGCCACTTATTCTTAAAATATTCTCACAGCTTCCCTTCTGCATATTTGAATCTTACCCATTTTCAAGCCTAGCTCATTATGCTTTCTCCGTGAAACCTGATTTGACTATTCTAGAATGACCTCTACCAGTAAACCTCTACTGAGTTAATAGATCCTTTTTATTAAATATCTGGTGGTTTGTTTTTATATTGCCTGAGAATAATTATATTTTTTAAATTTTACATAAAATAATCACTTCGTATTGAAAATTGTACTTTAGCAGGAAGAAAAAAACAAAGATACTATCGGTTTTCACCATTTGGGCAAGAGAAGAAATCAAGAGCTGTCATCTAAAGAAAATATTTTCCAGAAAAGAGAAAAAGATTTGTCCCTTTCTGAAGCCAGGGAGAATAACCAAAGTAGAAAATCCCAAAATCATTTCACAAATAGACAGAGACTGAATGAAGATCATAGTATCAGTAACAAAGAGAATATCTACAATGGCCTGAAAATGTCAGTTTATTCTGAGTCAACTGGGAATAAAGGGTTTGAAGATGGAGTTGACGCTATCAGCAAACTACATGACCAAGAAGAATATGGCGCAACTCTCATCAGAAATAACATGCAACATATAATGGGGCCAGTGACCGTGATTAAACTTCCGGGGGAAGAAGACAAAGAGAACAAACCTAGGAATGTTCTAAACAAAATTCCAGCAAGAATGAACTATGCTAAAGCACACTTGAAGGATAAAAAGAAGCCTCAAAGAGATTCCCAAGCCCAGAAAGGCCAAGTAAAAAGCAAAAGCACCCACCCCATTCAACACAACATTGGCTATCTAAAACACCTCCCAACGGTCAAAAAAATCCCCAGTGATTTTGAAGGCAGTGGTTACACAGATCTTCAAGAGAGAGGGGACAATGACATATCTCATTTCAGTGGGGACGGCCAACCTTTTAAGGACATTCCTGGTAAAGGAGAAAGTACTGGTCCTGACCTAGAAGGCACAGATCTTCAGACAGGGTTTGCAGGCCCAAGTGAAGTTGAGAGTACTAATCTTGACACAAGAGAACCAGGTTATAATGAAATCCCAGAGAGAGAAAAAAATGGCAGAAATACTGTTGGAAGCAGGGATGAAACTGTGAAAGAGGCAGACGGTGTTGATGTCAGCCTTGTAGAGGGCAGCAACGATATCATGGGTAGTACCAATTTTAAGGAACTCCCTGGAAGAGAAGGAAACAGAGTGAATGCTGGAAGCCAAAATGCTCACCAAGGGAAAGTGGAATTTCATTACCCTCCTGCGCCCTCAAAAGAGAAGAGAAAAGAAGGCAGTAGTGATGCAGCTGAAAGCACCAATTATAACGAAATTCCTAAAAATGGCAAAGGTGGTGCCAGCAAGGGTGCAGATCATTCTAATAGGAACCAAGCAACCGTACACGAAGAACAAAGGTTTCCTAGTAAGGGCAAAAGTCGGGACCTGCCTATTCCTTCTCGTGGTCTTGATAACAAAATGAATTCCCTTAATGGCCCCAGTAATGAGAATATAATAACACACAGCAGAAAATATCATTATGTACCCCATAGGCAAAATAATTCTATGGGGAATAAGGGTACACCACAAAGGAAAGCCTCCTGGGGTAGACAGCCCCATTCCAACAGGAGGTTTAGTTCCCCTAGAAGAGACGAGAGTAGTGAGTCATCTGACAGCGGCAGTTCAAGTGAGAGCAGTGGTGACTAGTGCACCTGGAGTTCCCAGCAGGGTGACGCTCTGAAGACCTCGCCACCTGTGAGCTGGCGTAGAGGAGAGCTACCTGACAGCTGACCAGATGAAGAGAGGACAGAGTGAAGAACTGAGTGAGCCAAGAATCCTTGTTTTCTTGGGGGAATTTTTGCTATTTTAATAGTCATGACATAAAATTCTATTAAAGTTATAATGTTTTTAAGAAAAAAAATTACAGATTTATGAAATAGGTAACATTTGAGTAGATGCCATTTAAAAATAATTTGTGAATGTCACAAATGCCTTCATGCTGTTTGCTCTGTAGACATGAAAATAAACAACATCTCTCTATGATAATTTGTATTAAGCGATCTATAAGAAACTCTGTTGTCTGTGATGCTTCATTTCAGAGGTAACCAGCTTAGTTCTGCCTCCAGCAAGGGAAGTGCCTATGAAATTGATCTGCTTGAGCCAGCCATTCCTTTTCCCGCTGACCTCCCTCTATGCTGATAAAGAGATCTCCATATCTTCTTACACCCTTTCCTCTGTTGCACACATTGCACATATCCTAAGGCAAATATCAGCTCCTGAAACAAATATCCATATTATCATTTTTCTTGGTTCTACCTCCTTCCAGACAAAGAGGACAGTAGGGTAGAGGGAGGGCAAGAGGGAAAATTTGAGGAGAAACACAAATGCAAAGCCAAGACGAAAGCTTTGTTGGGGAAATATCACTTATTGTCTGATCCCAAATCATTTCCACACTGTTTCTTTCTCTTGTCCTTCAGTGTAGATGTTTTTCCAGCTAATAGTGGCTTTGTGACACTGTTCTGGAAACTAGACCCAAGTCTCCTCAGTTAGGCAGGAGGGAAGAGCTCTGGAAGGCTTTTGCCTCTCCTGATAAGAACTTATGTAGCTGGTATACCTTTCTCCTTCTTGGCCTTTTCTTGGCTTGACATGAACCTGATGACTGGAGGAGCAGCCATGCTGTGGCCATGAAGGAAAAGACAAAATAATCATAGAGGAACCACTGAACCAGCTCCGCCATCAGCCTCCTGCCTCCAGAATCTTTGTCCTGTGAGAGAAAAAAAAATGCTCTTTTTAAGCCATTGTTTGGAATTTTTGTTGCTGTTGTTATTGGCAGCTGAATTGACTTTTTATTTGATGTACCTTTCCATTGTTAACATTCCTCCAAATTAGGAAGGCCAAGAGAAGAAAAGAGAGAGGTAGAGAACAGGGAAAGAAAAGTGCACACAGTTCCTCTGTAACATGTAAGCTCCCAAACAGCGGAAATCATGACTGAGGCAGTCTGTACAGTACCTAGATTATTAAGTAGAATATGTATGTAGCAAAAGTCAAGTCAATATCAATATATTATGGCACCTTCAAAAAATCTAAACTCCCACATTGGGTAGATAGAGGGTGCTTCATTTACTAAATGAAAGTGGTAATATAAGCTATTGAATAAATCAGACTCTCAATATACACAAATAATAACGGCTGACATAGTTAGCATGAGCAGCACTCTGTTAAGTCCTTTAATCTGCACACCTACTCTATAATATGGGTACCATTATTACCCCCACTTTACAGATGAAGAAACAGACACAGATCTGTAAGTATCTGCCAGTAAGCTACGATTTACACCCAAGGAGTCTGGTTCCAGAGTCTTTGCTCTTAAACAATCACTAAATTGCCATGTATTTCAAAGATACATATACACATACATATATGACTGTGTATATATAAACATATATGTACACACGTTTACATAGAGTATGTGTCTATTCATCCACATATATGAATATGTGTGAGTATATGTGTGTTCATGAGTGCACCCACACACAGAGGGAGAGAAACTTGAAAGAATGCAAAATAGAACCTAAAAACAAGGAATATCTTTTCTTCCTCATTTGTTCCCCATCTTCTGGAAATAACATCAGAATCAGGGGAAGGACTTAACATATCACCCAATGTTACCATCAGAATTCCAGAGTAAACTATTCCTAGTACTTTGCTTTAAAAAAAAATTAAAGACAATCTGGGCAAAACAAAACAAAAACAAACAAAAAACTGACAGTAATCAATGAAGTAAAAAAAGATATATCAGAATTTAAATTGCAGGTTAATAAATTAAAATCAACCTGCTACTTATATTTGAGATTTATATCAGACTTTTACATGTGAAAGTTTGATCACGGAAAAACACTTGGCTTGGTAAAAGAAAAATATGAACTGATGGAGAAAAACAAATGCTTTCTTTGGGTAAATACCGGTGGACCGTTCCAAAAGTCACTTGGCCTAGTCTGCCATCTAGTGGAGAAAGTGCATATTTCAATTCTCTGGTCCGATTTTGTTTCCTCTGTCCAAGCTTTAGGGTTCATGGATATTTCTTCAAAACACTGAAAATGTTCATATTTTTTTCATCCAGTTAAGATAAACTAGAAGTGTGTCAGTATCCATGATGCATTGCCATTTGATGCAGACGTGGAGGAATTAGTCCAAACACAAAGGATCAGAGATCCACAAAGACAGCCAGCAGTCAGGAGTGAGGCCATGCCTTTTCCAAAGCCATGTGTTAGCCATCAAAGCTGCACTAACCTCAGTTAAAACACACACACACACACACACACACACACACACACAGATTTCTGTTTCCGAAATTGGGCAAAGAATTTCGGCCTCACGTAGCTGCCTTATAAGGGATGATGGACATTGACTTAGCCTGCCACCTTGTGCTCAAAAAGTAAAGGTCACTGTACCAGTCCTGGGAGCAGGCTCCAGTTCCGTCATTTATTTACAGCCCTGGTACTCCCTCCAACCTCACCTTCCTGGACCTCTCTGCTTGTAAATATTTACCTTGATTTTAGAATACTAATTAATCTGTTCTTGGCAAGTCCAGCAGTCAGGATAATGTGTCTGACTTTGTCTGAAATAACATTTAGCTCAGTAGAAAAATATTTATTGAACGACCATCTTTTACAAAATTCTTCGGAGATCAAAAAAAGAAGAGATGATCTTGGTCCTTATCAAGACTATAGGGAAGTAAAGAGAAAGTCATACAAAAGGTACAAGGAAGAACGTGTTAAACTATAGAAATGTAAGTAAAGCGAGACAGGAGTTCTGAGGAGATGAACTCTAACTGAAGGGAAGAACCAGGAGATAGTAAAATCTATTTTCCTTAACATATTACACATGTAGACAGGCTACAGACAGCAAGTCTCACAGGTAAATAAGAGCTTAGCAGTGGGCAACCTTAAGTGATCCCATGTTTAGTTCAGAGCTTAAGACAGGTCTCCCCAACCAGAGGATGGGGAAGGAGTTGTGAGCGAGGTCAGGGGATCTGGAAGGAAGAAGACCAGCCCGGAGGAAGACACTCAGCAGGCTTTCTCTGTCTGTGGTCTAGAACAAACATTTTGTTGTCTCTTCACTCTGTCTTTAGGGTCTGCCTTGAACTAAGCAGGAGCTCAAGACAGCATAAGTTTCAAAGACATTATGATGCTTTTATAGAAGTCCACCTTTCAAAAACAACTTCTCTATGAGAAGATAAACTCTGCTAGTCAAGAGAATGATACTTACAGTCATAGGCATTAAAATATGATATTAGATGACCCAAAGGAAAAAGAGAAGAAATAGATGAGTCTGGATGAAAATCAGGAAGTAAGCAATTGGGGCTGAAAGAGAAAGGGTCAGATAAATGGTTAGAAAAAAACTTAATGAGGAAATCTGGAAAGAAAGGAGAACAAAACTCCAATACAATCCTACATCCAGAAATCCAAATGAGCATAATGTCAAAAACAATGAGTGGACACACACAAAAGCTGCAAGAAAATCTACCTGAAGCTATGGTTTAGACTTTTGAGAATAAGAACCAGAAAAGCTGTTTCATTAAAGGAACAATGCTTTATCAATTTATGGGCATGCATTAGTGTAACAGAGACGCTTCCTGTTTAGAAGTGACTCTTGCTGGATTTGAATTTTAAGTAGATTTTTACAACTGTTAGGTTAACGCATTAATAATAGAAGTCAAACAATTTTAAATAATTTTTACTTAAAACAAGAGCCTGAGGAAGATAGAAGTATTAGGTTCGTGCAAAGTAATTGCCATTAACAGTGATTACTTTTGCACCAACATAATATTATGTGAAGAAAGCAAGTTGTCTATTTAGCAAAGAGGTAGTTCTGAGCAGTCCAGCTGGGGCTGATCTTAGAAACACTGCATTAATAAGTGAATGGAGTAATATTTGTGATATAAACCATGAATGGGGTCCAGGGATTTCCATTTTTAACAGGTCCCTCAAATGATTTTAATGCAAGCCAAAGTTTGAAATCACTAATATGGATGTCTTTCCCAGTCACCTTCAGATCAGTCACCTGGGCCTCTCACAAATTTATGGCTAGGCCAGACCTTCCCCTGTAATAACCTGGCATTGCAGGAATGTTTCCGTCTATGATGAAAATAGCTTGTCCTTGTAGATTATCTCATATCAACAAGTAATAAAGATATCACTTAAAGTGAATGTATAAGGCCGGGCATGGTGGCACACACCTGTAATCCCAGCGCTTTAGGAGGCTGAGGTGGGGCAAATCATCTGAGGTCAGAAATTCAAGATCAGCCTGGGCAACATGGTAAAACCTCCTACCTACTAAAAATACAAAAGTTAGCCAGGCCTGGTGGCACAGACCTATAATGCCAGCTACTCAGGGGGCTGAGGCAGGAAAATCACTTGAACCTGGGAGACGAAGGCTGCAGTGAGCCGAGATTGTGCCACTGCACTCCAGAATGGATGACAGAACAAGACCCTGTTTCAAAAAAATTAATAAAAATTTAATTAATTAGTTAATTCGGTGACTGTACATGATAGCATTTAAAAATAGACCTTTACACAGTCTCTTGCGAAACAGAAACTATTCACAGCATGTATATGTGACTTCCCCAACTCACTACTCTGTGGAAAATAATCAGGTGATTGTGGAGCCATAGTGTGCCATCGGTCATGTACAAATCGGTCGTCCTAACAGGATATGATCGTGACTGTTCAAGGTTTACGTGTCTCTGCAAAAGACAGAACAGAAAGTGTGACAAGGAAACAAAGAAGGAACAGAAGGGGCAAAAGTTGAAAGCGCAAGGGTGCAAAAGTCACAATATGCTGACTTGAGACCGAGCTTGCTGCCTCATGTTGCGCAGAAGTGTGAGTTCTAGAAGAGCGTTCCCAATGAATAGAATCTTTAATTAGCAGACTTTTCAAGCAGCAATCCATGAATTTGTAGTGTTCTTCTACAAAACCTGCCTCTGTCCTGGTTCAGCGGTGGTGCTCTGTCTTCCACATAGATCCGGCTGATGAAAGACCCTTCCAGGGAATGGTCCCTCAGTTGCACCATCATGTTATTCATCATGGCTGGATGAATAAAGAAGGGATGTACAAGTAGGAAAGCCCCCCAACATCTGAGCCTACCTGGAGCCAATGGAAACGAGTCTCCAACCTGGTCTTTTGGTTTCCTTTTTTCAGCTTACTCTGGCCTGTTCATCTAACACTTACCAAAAGCATGTGACAGTAAGCTTTGAATCAATTCACATGTATCCTGCTCTCAAAATAATGTTTGTAGTTTTCTGATTATGATAGAAATGAAAAACCCAGTGTATAAAACTATAAAAAAAAGAAACTATCAAGAAAAAATTACACTTTCATCACGTTTCCTTCCAGTTATTTTTCAAAGTATATACTGACATATATTCTAAGAAAACATTATATTCTTTTAGTGTCCTTTTAATGTGCTCTTTTATCACATTACCAAATATTTTCCAATTTTATTATATACATTTACCACAATTTGTTCAGTCCACTATTGAAGGATATATAGCATTTTCCTGGTTTTTCTCTATTATAAATTCATGTTTTTTCAACTTTACCAATGTATGATTGAAAAATAAAAATTGTATATGATGCTTAATCATTCCTTTTAAGTGGCTGCATAAAATTACTGCTTGGATTTACTGTCATTTTTTTAGCCATATCCCTATTGATAGGCATTTAAATTATTTTTAGCTAATCACTATTCATACAGTGTTACAATGAACATCACTGGTGATATATCTTTGTGTACAAGGGTAGGGTAAATTTCTAGCATTACCAAGTCTATTTTAAATATGAGATACAAAAATGCATCACCAAATTGCACTGAAACCAGGTTCTTAGGGCAAGTAGGTAAATATTGCGCATTACATAAATTTGCCTCTGTGACACTTCCGCCTGCACACAATATGTCCCAGGGCAGTTAATTCCAAACACTGGTCACAGGCTAGGTCCAGTGGAGTCATCTGAAGATCGATCTTTATAATAAAGGACAACCTCTGGAGCTCCTTCTCCAAAGATTCCGGTTCTTTAGTGGGTCCTAGGAATCTGCATTTTAGGAAACTTCCAGGTGACACTAATGCACAGCCAGGTTTGAGCATCACTGCCTTAAGAACCCGCGTTTAGCTTTTAAAATGGAAAACCAGAAAACAGTCACTAGATGGCAACCTCGCTCACTTTGTGAAAAGCATTTTGAAACAAAGCAAAGAGCTTTCATTCACAATTAAATTTGGAAATGTCTCCCTAAAGGAATTTTTTTTGAAACATACAATCAGATGCCTCTCTTTTATAATGACCATATCCTATTATTTTTAAATTCCATAATCAAAAACAAGGGCTCTTTTGTTCGAATAGTACACAGACCCCTCTGGAAACTTTTAATCTAGTTTTTGTTTGCACACATCTCCCCTATAAAACTCTGAATTTCCTGTTTCCATAGACAATAAACTGGAATTTGTCTTAACTAAAAAGTCTCTTTCCTTTCTTACTATGTCTGAATCTCATTAAAGCCAGGACCAGCTGTGCTTAGTTTCATGAAGCTAAACCCCCTGACATGAACACTTTGCCATTTTTTTTCTAACGTGCTATATACGGGTGCAGAGATCCTTGGAAGAACCTTAGAGATCATCTGGTCCAGTGCTCACCTAAAGCAGGTTCACTGTGTTTTATCCCTAATAACTGGTTGTTTTGCCACTGTTTACATATTTACACTAACAGGGAGTTCGTTACCTTACCCTACACTTTTGGTGCTAGGCAGAATGATTCATTCATTTTCCACATGACATCTTTCCTGTTTTCTATGCTTCTCCTCATCAAACTAAACATTTTTCAATGACCTTTCATGTGATCTTTCACCACACTGAACTCCAGTTGGCTGGGCACAATATTCCACATATTGTTTGAACATCTCAGCAGACTATGTAATAGTCCACCCTTTACTCTGGCCTCTCCATCCTGTTAATATAGTCTAGGATTGTGTTAGATTCCTTAACATCTACAAAATGCCTGTGCCAGCACTTGGTCCAAAATACAGGCTGAATTCATATCAGTTTCCCTTTCCTCTTATTTAATTTCTAATTATACAAGTACTAACATCTATTTTCTGTTTGCTCATGTGCTTGCTCCATAAAAAACAATATTAGACCAGCTCTGTTCTTTGTATTATGTTATATAATTTATTTTCTGATCCAGCATGCATAATGCTCTATTTCATAATGCTATTTTATTGAGGTTTCTCCAATCTCGGCTTTGTGATCCTAAATATTAACAATTGCTCCCAGTTTTTGAGATGAAGATACTTCCTGAGTGTTCATTCAGCAGATTGTAGGAATGTTGAATAGGGCAGATAGCAGGCCAGGGCAGTGCCTGTAGCATATTGATATTGGCCTTCCTGTAGCCTGATGTATTGATCTATCAATCAATATATTTTGGGTGCAGCTGTTCAGCTAATAATGACTATGGCTCTATTATTAACTAGCTTAGATACGCTCACAAAAGAATTTTCTCAAATGCTTTGCTAATATCAATATGCTTAGCTCTACACCATTTTCTAAATCTACAAGACCAGCAATATAATCAAAAATTCAATCAGGCTGGGTGCGGTAGCTCATGCCGGAAATTTCAGCACTTTGAGAGGCCGAGGTAAGCAGTTTGCTTGAGTCCAAAAGTTTCAGACCAGCCTAAACAACATGCCGAAACCTGTTCTCTACAAAATATACAAAAATTCGTCTGGCATGTTGGCGTGCTCCTGTGGTCCCGGCTACTCAGGAGGCTGAGGCAAGAGAATCGCTTGAAACTGGGAGGCAGAGGTTGCAGTGAGCTGATATTGCACTACTGCACTCCAGCCTGGACAATAGAGCAAGACTTTGTCTCAAAAAAAAAAAAAAAAAAAAAAGAAAGGAAAAAGAAGAAATCAGAATAGTGATAATACAGAAACCTGTGACAATGTAGACTTAAAAATAACTAAAGGTAACTTACACTCTTGGGAAAGTGAAATAGATTACGACCAAATTACAACTAAAATTACAACTGCAATCCCTGGACACATGTAAAACAGACCCAAGAAAACTCTGAAAGGTGGAGAGAATTAAAAAGGTGGTCAGGGACCTTAAGACTCAAGGAATGACAAGGTGTTAAGTTTTCCGGGCTTTTTTTGGTCTCATATCCCAGACTTGGAGCTCAAGATGCTGGCAACCCAGAAACACCAAGTACAGACAAAAAAAGCCTGCACACTCTAGCCAAAAGAACAGGAAGGGGCAGTCCAGCCACGCTGAACACTTTTAGACAATAACCACTCTACTCCAGCCAAACACCACAGAGAAAGCTGTGGCCCCAACCCCACCCACACAAGCCAAGGCTGAGTGAGGAACTCAGACTTCCAGCCTCAAGAGGCCGCCATGAGGTGCCTCAGCCCCGTCACCACCGCCACATCTGGGGTGGTATCACAGAAGGCTAAGAACAGAGCTCGTACTCTCATTCCAGCAAGGCTGTTACAAACTGTCCCTGTGGTATCAATGCAGACCATGAGGACAGTCTGGACTCCATTCCCACCCAGCCTCTTCCTGCTCAGGTGGGGGCAGGGGAGGTCTAGTGGAAAGCCAAGATTTTTACCACTGCTCAGTAGTAACAATGCCTCCTGCCCACGGTGCCAGTGGAGACCATGTGGGGAGCCAGAACTCCCACCCTTTCCTGTAGTAATGAGGAACCCCCAACATACAGGCACACACACACAGAGGTGTCAAGGGAGGCCAAGTGGGAAACCTGGAATTCTACCTCCACCCTTCTAGAGTGCTGTCATAGAAGCAAAAACAGAAGTTAAATAATACCCAGAGTCTTATAATATGAAAGTATCCAGGACTCAATTGATAATCACTCATCATTCAAAGAAACAGGAAGATCTTAAACGGAATGAACAAAGGCAATCAATAGATGCCAACACTGAGTCAGCAGAGATGTTAGAATTTCCTAACAAATTACTGTAAAGCAGCCATCACAGAAATGCTTCAATGAGATATTCGCAAACACACTTCAAACAAATGAAAAAAATAGAAAGTTTCAGCAAAGAAAGAGAGGATCTAACGAAGAACCAGATGGAAATGTTAGATATGAAAAAGACAATGATGGAAATTTTGAAAAACTCAGTGGATGGACTCATTAAAAGAATGGAGGGAACCGAGGGAAAAATCAGTAAACTGGAAGATAGAACAATTATTCAATCTAAACAGAGAAAAAAATAGCCTGTAAAAAACAAAGAAAAACACAAGAGCAGAGCCTCAGGGACCTATGGACTATAATGGGAGATCTAACACTTGCGTCATTGGAATTCTAGAAGGACAGGGGAAAAAAGAGCAGGGCTGAAAAAGCACTTGGAAAAATAATGGCTGAAAACTTTCCAAATTGCCAAAAGACAAAAACCTACAGATTTAAATAGGTGGATGAATGGCAGACAAGATAAACCTACAGAAACCTACAGCAAGCTAGAAAGATCATGCAGATTTCTCCTTTCTGAATAAACAGTGAGAAAATCTGATGCCTCCATTAGCCGAATTACTATAGAGTAAGGACATCTGATCTCTCAAATAATAAAGGATTCTATTTCCTGACCCAATCAGAAGGTTAGCCAAATCTGTCATCAGAATGTTATTACATTTGCCTAAGAGTGAACCTTTCATGCAGGGTGCTTGCTCGAGAGCCTAACAGGACAGAGTGGAGCCTTCGTTGTGCCTGAAGGAACAGGCTTTTGGCTGTTTTTGTCTGTTTGCTAATACATGCTTGAACATGGGGTAGCATCCTGTCTGAGACTTGTTTTCACTGTTAGACACCACCATGGGAGCAAAGCCATGGGAAAAGACTCCCATAGTTCCTGGCCACTTGTCATGATTGCACATGCCAATGCTTATCCGAACAACCTGATAATTGTGGATAGCTTAATTGACTTAGGTGATTCACAACAATGTGGTACCAGGCATCTCTATTAAAACAGGCTAAATAATTACACTAAGCCAGACTTCTTTATTTGTGATAATATATTACTTTTAGGAAAGATCAAATCATGTGATTTAGATGGGGACAAATAAGGTATATACATCAAACACTAACAGCAAGACTTAATTTCAACGGTGGGTTGACATTAGGGTAGTGGGCATTTCCAGAGAGGCCCCTCTATGAACTTATAACAAATACAACAAACGAGAGAGCCTAAAAGGAAAATTGGAGAACGTGAAGACTAAGTGTGAACTATCCGGGAAATATGTTCATAAATATTATTAAACCACCCTAAAACTTAGGGGCTTGAAACAAAAAGCACCTTATCTAGCTCATAGACCTTTGGCTTGGCTAGGAGGCTCTTCCAGACTGGACTGCTCAGCTAATCTCACCTGGGCTCACTCATGCATCTGTGCTCAGCTGGCAGGTCACGTACGGCCTCACTCCCTCACTCACATGCCCAGTGTTTGGCAGGCTGTTGCCTCAGTTCTCCTGCTCGTGGCCTTCATCCTCCAGCAGCCTAGCTCAGGCGCAGTCTCATGACAGTCTCATATGTAAGCACTTTCCAGTGCTCTGCTTGCCGCGTGGTTGCTAATGATCCACTGGCAAAAACAAATCACAAAGATAAGCCCTGAGACAGACAACGACCTAACCAACGAAGGGTGTGACTAGAGGAGGGGAAACGCTACAGCCATTTTTCCTCTCCCTTAAAAAAGAGTGCCAGTCACGCAAATTATGCCAATTTATGTCGATCCTACACTCCTACTGAATAATTTTCTTGCCATGGAGAAATGGGCTTTCTGTTAAACCTTAATACGATCCTGCATATAAATTAATTTGTTTTATGATTCAGATTTGAATGAGTTCAAGAAAGGTATAACAGTATGAATTTAATTCATTTATTCAACAAATATCTATTGAGAGACAACAAGGTACTAGGCATTGAGCACACTGCAATGGACAAAATAAACTAAAATTCCTGCCTTTAAGACTTTACGTTTATGGAGAATACAGGTAATAAACAAGTTATATTAAATAAAATAGATAAGTATCAATATAGCCACAAATGCTAAGGAAAATACTAAGTTGGAGAAAAAGGCTAAGAGCTTGTGGAGAGGGCTAATATTTTGTGTAGAGTGGTGAGAAAAACTCAGAATGAATCAGTGACTTTTGAATGAAACCTCAAAGAAAGTAGGGAAGCCAGCCAAGATCATATGAGATGAAAAAATGTTCCAAGCAGAGGGAACAGCATGTGCAAAGGCCCTGAGGCAGGCATGTGCCAAGCATGATAAGGAACACCAAATATGACTTGTGTGACTGGTACAAAGAGAGTAGTCAGGGTACTAAGAGATGGGGTTAGAGAAATAACAAGAGTTAGGGTCGGGGAGAGTGTGAAAATATAACGTTTAATACATTATAGAAAATAGTTTGGCTTTTACTATGAGTGGAACAGAAAGCCATCAGATTGCTTCAAACACAGCAGTACAATCATCTGACCTCCATTTTAGCAGAATCGCCGTGCTGCTGGGTGAAGATTGGGGCAGAGGCAGCAGACACAAGGCAGGTTAGGAGGCTCTGGTGACAATCTAGGCCAGAGGAGAGGATGGCTGAGAGGAATAGATGTTTGGAGGGAAGTATTTGGATTCCGGATGTGTTTTAAAGGTAAAGTGGATAGCATTTGCTGGTGGATTGGCTCTGAGGTGTCAGAACTAGGCAAGATTCAACAATGACTCCCAAGTTTTCATCCCGAACAGCTTTTGAGGTTGGGAAACCTGTGAGAGGAGCAGGTTTGCAATTAATGGATATTAGAAAACTAAATTAAACCCGAAGTTCTTGACACAAGAGTGGCTGATGCCCTCATCTGTCCTGCAAAGCACACCCACCCAACTCCCAATGCCATCGTTGCCGGAGGACTCGTTTGCCAATGGAGTCTACTTTATCGCCAACATCTCTGGAAGTGCTAGAGAATTAATGCCATCCAGGAGCAGCCATCGGCCAGTAACTGGCAGGATTCGGTGGATAAATACCTCAGTTCCCTCACTTTTTGGCTAGGAAAACTAGGAGGTTGTGTTTTACGCTACTCCTCACGGTGGTAGCTGGCTTGATAATAAGCTCTTTATTGGATTTCTTCATTTCTTTGTCTCATTTCCCCATTTCCTTACCTTCATATCCCCCTCAGTCAAAGTAAAACAAACAACAACAATAACAAGAACTAGTACTTGATCCTTTCTTAGAGTCTGTTTCTTGAACAACTGAAACTAAGATAATACCTATTAGACATCCAAAAGTCAATGCTATGGAAGAAGATGGACCCTTAATCTTTGTGATTTAGGGAACAATTAGGCTAGAGATCTAAATTTTGGAGTCAGCATCATATGGATAGTTTGAGAGTCATAGGAATAGCTGAAATCATCAAGGGAGTGAGTGAAGACAGAAATGCATGAACTAAACGCATGATCACACTAAAGCTTAGAGGTCAGAGAACTGAGGAGGAACCAGAAAAAAAAATCAAAAAGAAGCAGCCAGAGAGGCCAGAGGAAACTCAAGGATATGAAAACACTATTTCCAGTGATTAAATATATTAGTACCTGGGTCTCACTGAAAACTGAAAGAACTAGGATCTCTGCTCCTCCAGACTCACACTAGATGTCTACCTATTTTAAAAGGCTTCTCAAATATTCCTTAAGTATAAGAAGGTTTAACACATGGACACAGGGAGGGGAGCACTACACACTGGGGTCAGTTGTGGGGAAATAGGGGAGGGAGGGTGGGGGGTGGGAAGCTGGGGAGAGATAGCAAGGGGAGAAATGTCAGATGTAGGTGATGGGGAAGAAGGCAGCAAATCACACTGTCATGTGTGTTCCTATGCAACAATTTTGCATGATCTTCACATGTACCCCAAAACCTAAAATGCAATAAAATAAATAAATGGAAAAAAAAAAACATTGACTCTTAGAAACTCCTGTCTTCCCTTTTTGGGGGGAAGATTGGTGGTGTAGGTAGCTTGGCATAAATGAGCTTTTATTCTGTCCTAGTAAGTTCAGGACAGAAAATTTTGCCCAACTATAATTGACTTCCAGTAGCTCATCCTGCAACCTAAGCAAATTGTGCCCTCATAATTAGAGGTGATTTTATACATACATATATACGTGTGTGTGTGTGTGTGTGTGTGTGTGTGTGTTTAATTAGCTGGATATAGACCCTTTTTTCTGGAGCTACAGTTAACCTGAATTGATAACATTAGTTACTAGAGGTTTCATACCCTTGAACTACATCATTAACCCAAAGCAGGTCTGTGGGAACTTCCATTCTTTTTCAGAAAAAATCAGATCAAATCTCAAGGCTTCAGCTTTACTTCAATTCTACACATACTTTTTTTTTCCAGTAAAGACTATATACTACTGAGACTTATTTATTTATTTATTTATTGAGATGGAGTCTCACTCTGTCGCCCAGGCTGGAGTTCAGCGACGCAATCTTGGCTCACTGAAACCTGCGCCTCCCAGTTCAAGCAATTCTCCTGCTTCAGCCTCCCAAGTAGTTGGGACTACAAGCACGCGCCACCACACCTGGTTAATTTTTGTATTTTTAGTAGAGATGGGTTTCACCATGTTGGCCAAGCTGGTCTTGAACTCCTGACCTCCAGAGGTAAGTGATCTACCTACCTCTGCGTCCCAAAGTGCTGGGATTACAGGTGTGAGCAACCGCACCTGGCCTGATTTTTTAATTACTAATACTTATATATACAAATGAAATCTCTTTGAAATAGTCATCTTGGGGAGATACATGCTACATTTCTGAAAATCTTTTAGCAATGCCTTCAGAATCCACAGCAACTGTATTTGACTGTCACATCTTTGTTCCCTCAGGTGGTCTTGATTTTAGAATTCCCAGTGCTGTCAGCATTGAGAGTTATCACTATTTCATAAGTCTCATAAACTGACGCCTACAAAGTAGTCCCAAGAATATTTACAGAAAAACATTATAATACAAGTTTAACAGATTAACATGACCACTTCATAGGCAAAAACAATAAAAAGGTGTTATGATAGTTAATTTGTATGTGTCGACTTAACAGGTCTAAGGGATGCCCAGAGAGTTTGTAAGCATTATTTTGAGAATGTCTTCGAGGGTGTTTCTGAAAGAGATCAGCACTGAATCAATCAGTAGACTGAGAACACAATATCACCCTTATCAATGCAGGTGGGCACCATCCAATCCATTGAGGGCCTCAACAGAACAAAAAGGTGGAGAAAGGGTGAATTTTCTCTATCTGCCTGATCTGGTCCATCCACCTTCCTCTGCCCTGGGACATGGGTGGACCTGGTTTTTGGACCTTTGGTCTCGAGAACTTACACCCGTAGCCCCCCAGGTTCTCTCATGCCTTGAGTATTGGACTGAATCACACCAGCAGCTTTCCTGGTTCTCCAGCTGGCCTCAGCATATAGTGGGACTTCTTGACCTCCATCATCATGTGAGCCAATTCCCATAACAAATCTTCTCTTGCAAATCTGTTTTAGTCTATTGGTTCTGTTCTCTGGAGAACCCTGACTAATACAGGTACGCTGTTATTAGTTGAATAAAAAATAGCAGAGATCCACAGAGAGACCAGACTAGTTATATAATCTGTGAAGCCCAGTACCAATGAAAATGCAGCATCTCTTATTCAGAAAGCAGGGGGAAGTGCTATAAAGTACTAAACTTTTCTTCCTTTCTTCCTTCCTTTCTTCCACATATTTCATCTGCTCAAGCCATGCTCCCGTGTCCCATCAGACTTCAGTTATGAACCATAAGTTTAAAGACAATCAGTAAGAATCTCAAGATGAGAAGAGGAGAGCAAGAAACCCAGCGTGGGTCCCTTCTGTGTGTGGGGTTCTGTGGGACAGCCAGCACTACAGGGGTGACTTCTATTCAGAAAACACCAGCTTCCCCGATGTGTGCAAACATTACAGACTCTGTCTTTACCCCTCCTTTTGCAATAGCACATCTTATATTTTCAGTATTTGTTTCCATTTAGGTAAAAGAGAAAATCCAGGAGGCCAGGAAAAGTGTATTTATTTATTAGGGCAGCACAAGCAGTACCTCTGCAGTGGGGTCAGAGGCAGAGGAGTGCCTGGAGATAACCCCTTCCTGGTCGGCTCACTGAGGCAGGCCAGGAAGTCCAGGAGCTGGCAGCTTATTTTACCTCAAGTTCAAACAAACATTTCCCCTGCAGATGGGTTTCAGCAAACACCATAAAAACCACTTTATACAAAACTTCATGGAAACACAGTGGGGCAAAACCAGCCTCGCCGCCACCCACTCTCTACCCCACCTCACTTCCTTTGCTTCCTGTGGCTACCATGTCTAATTCAAGGGACAGTCACAAAACTGGCTGTTAAACATCTTGAGGTTAATATTCTCAGCGTGTTCTAGGTTTCTGCTAAAATACATTGGTGATTTAGAGGAGTCTACCAGTTCTAAAACCAAGTTTCTCAGACTCCCTGAAGCAGTTCCACGGGAGTGCTGCCTTACCTTTTCCGAGGTAATTTTCTCCCTGGTGGAAAACCACTTAGTTCTCAGTTAAGTTTGGGACTATTATAATTATGCTGCAGAACATTTCCTTAGTTCAGCTAAAGACAGGGTCCTTGTCACATGGCCACAGAAGTAGGGTCACAGATAGTTTGAAGGGTGAGAATAATGAGATTTATTGGGCAAAAAGGAGGAAAAAAAAAAAAAACAGAATGAGAGTCCTCCTAGTATAGGCATCCCACCTCATGGACTGAATCCCAGGTTCCACTCAGAAAGAGGAGGGGCCAGGCTCCTCCCCACTACAAATGACACAAACTTCTGGGGCTCCACCCCAGTGCACACTCCTCCCAGCGGGCAGGCTGGTTGGAGATTCTCTGGGGACCCTCTTCCCACCTGGCTGTCTCAATTATATGCAGAATAAATCTTAACTGTGTCACAATATGAGAAAACAATGTGTAGAGACTATCTGTAAATTTTACCTATTCCTCTCACCCCAGGAAAAAATTGCAGTCAATTTTAACTGTAGCTTTTAACACTGACACACTTTCCTAACTACCTCCAGTATATATGCCAATAATAAGAGGTTTTGAGAGAAGTTACTTTGTTTCTAATCATTGATTACTAGTTACAGCACATCACAGATTTTCTTAAATCACCATGAGGAACTTCTGGAAGTTCCTGAAAGAGCTTCAAAATAAAACAAACCTTTTTTTAATTGACATTAACTACTCAACAGTATTAGGAGGAAGTGGAGATATTATGAAATCAAGTTTTAAGATATCAAGTATTCTTTTTAATTCCTTAAGATTCTTCTGTCACTACTCCAGTCATGTTGATGCCAACTGAATTCAGTTTGTACCAACTATATTTCTCTTTAGTCATTGCTGCTTTCCTCCCAATAAATATCATTCTCTATTGATTAAACTTAAGTTTAATCAATAAACTAAAATGAAATTGATATAATACCATGAAGTTTCGGAATGATCCTGAGGAAGAAACCCTTAGACAAATGAGTTGAACTTTCCAAGAAGTTCTTCAAACAGAGGAGAAAAAAGCCGGCAAACTGGCTAAGGAAGAAATTAGAGCCATAAGGACTAAATTTTCCCCAAAGTGAGCATGAGATAAAAGGTTTTCCAGTCACAATGAAAACAGGATTTGCTAACAAGGTCATGATCACATCAGACAAATTACAACAAGTGGGAAAAAGAACTTTACAGAAAGTCTTGTTTATTTTTAACCACAAAATCTGGAATCTTTCCAAACTACCTCTGGGAAATGCCTGTCTGCCCTTGACCGTGGTGATGTTGCTCCTTTTTCTCTTCTCTCCCTCAATCCTTCCCAGCACTCGCATGTCAACTTAAGTGTAGTAGGGAAGCACTCAATTGCATTTGAATGTTCTAACCATGTTTTCCTCCTTTAACTTGCATAATTGATTCAGGTGATTTGGGCATTAATCATTGGTAAGGCATTGCTTATTAAATGAATGGGAACACTTGTGCTTCTAATTTAACGCAAAAGCTCCATGCCTTTCTGACCTATGCGGTCTGCATTATTTTGAAAAGCATAACTTAGTTATTTGTATTGTAATCCATTTAACAAACAACCTCACTGTAGTTGGTACGGTGCAATAAACGTTCTCTGGCAACCAAAAGACTTTATGCACAATACAGTTAGTGATTTTTGAGTACATTTTTGACTCATCATGCCTAGCCTATCACTCATACCCAATATCTCTCCCCACTAACATTACCTGTTGACAGTGGGAAATGGACCATATTGTTGTTCATTTCCTGTGAAAGAAAAATAAAAATCTCAGGACCCCAAACTCACTATGCCAAAAGGAAAAGTCACGCTTGGGAACTGAACCACACAGAACTGCCTCCCATTTTATTCCTAATTAAATAGCTGCAAAGATAGAAGACCATCTACCTCCCCAGGGGGCCTCCCTCACTATTTGCTCATGAGGAAATTCTCTGTGGGCCTCAAGGTCTTAACCCTAAAACAGTTCTGTTGAGTTTCACCCTGACAATGTAAATGGACAGTACAGGTCAGAGGACAGGACTGCAAGTCATCCCTCCTCTCGCCTGAGACAAATAATATTCTACTTCTTCTTTTGTGTTTACTTTATCTTATGTAAAAATGCAGATTCACTGAGCATGAAATAAATGCATAATTGACGATTTCTCTACCCCCTCCTTTCACGTGTAAAATGTAGATTCAGGGGAATGATATCAAAGCCTCAAAAGAATGCAAAAGCTTGCCCCTTTTATCTGTTCCCCCGTGACACTCTACCTGCCAGCCATCTTTTTCTTTTCTCTTTTCCCTACTGCCCATTCTTTCCCATTTAGACACTGAAGTCCCAAAGCTCCTTGGAAAAAGCATGGATCACAGGTGGTCCTGTGATTTTGTGTTCCTTTTTCTTGTCCTCAACCGTGGCAAAAGAAACCTCTAAAATGATTGAGATGCACCTCAGCCATTTTCTTTGATTTACAATCCTGCTATTTTAAGCTGGTGAACAGAACAAGGTAGACCTCACCTATTTCCCAAGAATGACATCAATTTGCAACATAATCTCCAAAAAATCATTTCTCTTTTTAGAAAACACAGAAGACATGGCTCTTTCTCCATCATTAGAAGACATAGCTCTTTCAGAAGGCCAAGGAAATACATAGGATGCCTGGTTCCTTTGTAGATATTCTGACACAAGTCTTTGGACTTCTCTGGACTGGTGGCATTCACGTCGATGGGTGTTCAAAGATGCATAAAGGACAATGTTAATATCTTTTGAGGCAGCTTTTAAGAACTGAAACACACTCCCTATAGACCAGTCAGCTTAAACGTCTTCTAGGGTAATTAAATAAACTGCATAACCCAAATAAGGTCCAGGGCTCATGAAGCCCATGTCCAGGTGTTGCTTTTGAAGGAACACAATCATCAGCAGTGGCTTCTAAATAATATGGGCTTAGGGAGTTATATTAATTGATGGCTACTAAAGAACCTATCATAGCTGCACTTTTTGTCGAAGTTTACATAAGACTGAGAAAACACTGATTATTCTTCTCAAAGAATTGACTTTTTTGATGCCATCACTGAGGTTTAAAAGTCAAAACTAGTCATGTATAGTTCTAATCCTTACTTGCTTCGTTTGACCAGTGTCAATGGGAATTCTTTAAACAATCCACAGTAATATGTTTTGAAATTTCCTTTTCCCTTCTTCTTACACTCAGTTTCTCTCCCCATGACTCCCTGAGATCTTTCTTATCACCAACCTTAAATGTTTTCCCTGAAGCCTACTGATTTACCACCCCCTTTCTGCCTCTCCTAATTTTTTTTCCATACATAGTAAATCTGGCCTTTTTATTTACAGCTTCTCCCCAACCATATTTTCTTCTCAGGTTTTTAAAGCCTTCCCAATTAACCTGGTCTACATCAATGTTTCTCAACCTTCTTTTCATTATTGCCTTTCCCAAGAAGACTTTGTAGACATAACTCCCTCCCACAGATACACCATATATTTGCTTATGTGCTATATGTATATCATCTGTGTTTTGTACATGAAAAGAGTATAATTTTTTCACCCTTCAAGAGCCAATCCTCCTTCTTGGGAGCAATATCATCTCAGGTTAGAATTCATGGTCTCCAACATAGGCAGGATAAGCAGAGAGGAGCAGAAACTGGCAGGTGAGCAATGCCAGCAAACTGCAAGTTTTTTAAAATGAGAATTCTGATTCTATTTTCTTTCTACACATATATTTGGGCATTTGGGTGTACCACTGTAGCCACTGTTAGTCTTAAGCAAAATGACATAATATAGCCCTCTTTCTTACCTTCTGTCTTGTCTTCTTGTCACCCCTGGAAAATTAGTACCCCTCAGCACTTTATTTAAAACTCATTCTTACTCCTGCACTTGATAAACTCCTAGGCATTCAGCATCTCACTCCCATCTGTGAAATAAAACCAGCTAATCTGGCAAAATTCTTATATGTAAAGGACTAATCTTGCAAAATTGATGTATTACTCCTCTGGGAATCATTTGTGTTTTAAAAGAACATCTCCTTAAAAAAAAAAAAAAGAAAGAAAGAAAAATATCTCCTTCACGAGAATTAAGTTTTACTAGTAGGTCAGCATCATATAAAGTGGCAAGAAGATGACCCAGAATAAAGACATTCTCTAAATATCCCAAAAATCATCAGAAGAGGTCATTCAAGCACCCCTACTTCATAATGCCTAGCCTACCACTCGTACCCAACAACTCTCCCCACGAACATTACCTGTTCTTGGAGGCTGGAAGCTCAGAGGACAAAAAGAATCTTCAATATCTTTGAATTCACTGTATAGCATCTAGCACAATATATTGTATGTCACTGCCACTCAGTAAAGCCAAACTGAACTCCAGGTTCCATCTTTTCCTCATTTTAATATGTAGTCCTACCTTATTCTTCATCCATTAATTAGAAATCCTCAGTCTTCATCCATTAATTTCTATCTTCTCTATGGGCTTGATTAAGGTTTCTATTTGCGGCAGCATAGTAAGACTGTTTAAACTTTTTGCCTCCAACCCAGAGTAAATATTACATTTCACCTCATGGCTAAGTCCACTTACACACACATACTCACTCACTCACAAGACAATATTATGTGGATACTCTGCTAATTTTATTTCATTTCTGAAAATTATGGTTGACCCACTAAATAATTCTCATCATCTAGTACTGAGCTGTGACCTGCAGTTTGAAGAATAAAAGATAGAGGCTGAGAACAGCTATGAGCTTTAAGACAGAGTCAGATGTGGGTCCAAATGCAGCTAATGTGCCCTAAAAGTATGTGATGTTGACCAAGTGATTTAGCCTCTCTAGGCATTGGTGTGCTCTCCTTTAATCTTCCACAACAATTTTTCTAGGTGGCTAGATAATATTCTAGTTGATTTGACCATGAATTCAATATGAACCAAAGGTAAGAAATGACATTACCTGACTAGAAAGTATCATAGGCCATTAAAGTTGTATTCTGGTCAGACTGCACCTGCACCTCAATGGGCTGGAAAGCCAATCGTGTGAGGAAGAATGAGGGCAACAAGGCTGCTTTCCTAGTAAGAGAGACCATAAAAACAGTGGCAGTGACTCCAAAAATTTGAAGAGCTGATAAAGTATTAGGAATAGACATTGTCTATGTAACTAGAGGGCAGCCCTTTTTTAAGTGAAAATTTTGTATGATATGCCTCATTTAAGTGTTGTGAACCACAATAGAAAACTGTTAACTTGGGTGAAGTTGCTGGAACTCACAGAAATGGAGATAATTTAACTTAACACAGGATTATCAGAGAGTAGGAAGTTGATGCCAGTTTCTAGCCTTGCAATGTTTTTAATCAGAAAGAAAGCACTGAATATTCTAGCCGTCAAGAAAGTACTTGAATATTCTAGCCACTCAGAAAAATTATTGTAGAGGATTAAATAAATAATGCATTCAAAGCCCTTTTTGTGGCACATGGCACATAGTCTACATAATGTTAGCTCTTATTATGCATCCTTTGAATTCCTTCAAGAAAGTAAGAGAAAGGAGTTATGTAAACATAAAATATTTGAATTTTAATCATTAAAGTCATAACTATGTTCTATAATTTAATGTTCTTATCTCATTTTAGGGGCTCGGAGAACAATATCCCAAAATACACTGTTTGGACTTCAAACTAAGAGTACCTGGGAGTAACAAACGCAGGGAAGGCTTTCTCTCATCCTTTCTTATCTAACTATGGGAGTTCCTTTACAAGGATACAATCATCAGCCAGGGGAGGTTAGCTCACAGGAAGAGAGGCTAAAGGTTTAATACATTGCTCAGAGAGATTGTACCACGAGCTACAATCTTCTTCAGAGGGCTGCTATCTGACAGACTTCATCTACATAATAAGACAACCTTTGGTTTCAGTGCCTTTCTTCCCCTCACTCTCTAATGGCTTGTCACCCTCACCCTCCAGGAACCCCAGCCCCTATTCTTTTCTGTATGGTATAAAAACTTCAGTCATTTTATTCTTCTTTGAGTCATATTTTATGAGGCTCCCATGCATCTGCACATAATAAATCTGTATGCCTTTTCCCCTACTAATCTGTCTACTATCAGTTTTTTCCAGAGACTCAACTTATTGAAACTCACAGAGTAGCAGAAAATTCTTAACTAGTAGTTTTTTGTTTTGTTTTGTTTTGTTTAGATGGAGTCTTTCTCTTGTTGCCCAGGCTGAGGTGCAGTGGCATGATCTCGGGTCGCTGCAACGTCCACCTCACAGGTTCAAGCGATTCTCCTGCCTCCACCTCCCAAGTAGCTGGGATTACAGGTGTGTGCCACCACACCCTGCTAATTCTTTTTATTTTTAATAGAGACAGGGTTTCGCCATATTGCCCAGGCTGGTCCCAAACTCCTGACCTTAAGTGATCTGCCCACCTCGGCCTCCCAAAATGCTCGGATTACAAGCATGAGCCACCACACCCAGCCTGAAAATTATTTTTTATAACATGTAAAGGGAAAGGATAATGTAAAATAGGTTGAGGAGTAGAAAAAGGGGAAATTATTTGTGAATGAATTAATATCTCCAACACTAGTCAAAATTTATCTTAGAAGAGGATTTGGTTTTATGACTACAATATGGATTTTTCCCAAACAGTAACTTAAAATAAATATGAGAACCCCAAATCATAGGATCATTATGTCTTTGAAAGTGCCACTTAGAGTGAAAATGTCTTATGAAAACAAGCACTCTTGATTTGCTCTGTCCTTATAAATCAGGAAGCAGTTTTCCATACTGATGTAGGAAAAGAGTGAAAAAGTTTCTTTAGATCACAAACCTTATATTGTTCTACTTAGAGGCATAACAAGATTATTCCTGAAATAAAGAATATAATGATGTGTTATATGAAAAATGCATTTTATGAAAGCACTTTAAACAAATGATAATTATAAAGCTGATGGCAAGATAAATCAGGTCTAAATAATATCAGAAAGAGTAAAATCAATGATCATTCATCGAATACCTAAAAACTGTGGGACACTAAAAGAGTGAAGTTGCTCAAAAAGTTAACACCTTGGGGAACCAAAACAAATGCATGTACACTTCTTCAGCAGGGTGAGTCAAGTGATATCTTGAGACAACATGAGAGGTAACAGAAAGTAGTGTATGGCTGACTGGCCAATGCAGGGCTAGCCGTTCAAGGAAAGCAGAGGTTGCCGAGAGTGAAGATGATCAGGGAGAACTTTCTAAAATGAGATCTGAGACTTCATAGCACTTACTCTTCATAGTCACCTGTGTGAAAAAACACTAGCACAACCCAGTCTAAGCCAGGATTAGACCCTGCTGGGAGTAGTGAGGTAGGGTAACCTGAGTATGTTGAGTTTATCATGAATGCAACTCTTGACTGGACCAGGGACATGAAAGGGCAATGAAGCACTTGAAAATTCTGATGACTTCTGTTGTTTACACATTGGAGAAGAATTATATACTGTAGAGTCTGTGGATGCCACTCTGGCATTCCCTTAGGATCCACAAAATTCCCTCCCTTTTTAAATATAGTAGTTGTGAATTTAGGATTTGGTCTTAGACACATGTGAAAATATGACACAAATCCTTCCTGAAGGATAGCTCAAAACACCCAGTTATAATTATGCAAACACTGAAAAAATGTCACAAAGGAAGTAAGAGGTTTACATATTAAATGAACACTAGCATTACCAATGGTGCGCAAATATAATTTAAGTCTATTATAAGAAGGTTCAAGATTTATTCCAATTGTTCCTGCCAAATTTTGTTGTCACTTCATGGTAGGGCGTTTAAAGAAAAGAAATGTGTTGAAGAAAGATTTGTGTTTTATATTATCTAGGGAGCTGTTTTTCTATTAATAATTGTCCCCTGGTGACATCCGGAGGCTTGACAAGAGTAATAGGGAGAATGGGGCTAGTGATTAAGAATTATTTGATTTTTCAATGTATCCTCCTTTGCTCAAGCTTTTGGTGAACTTCCTGAAGTTGACAACTACAGCAGCCCACCAAAGAGGAAATGATTTAGAAAAATAAGAGATCCAGTGCTAGGGAGGATGACTTGCAGTTAAACATAGTATATGTGTGCTTCTAAACTTATTCTGAAAAATTCTTAAAAGTATTAATAACTAGACAAACTAGATATGGGGCTGGAAAGCCAAAAGTGTTGGCTAGTCAACTAACAAATTAATAATTTATTTACTTCAGAAACTCAGAGCAAAATCACAAACACAAAAGAAAGATAACCTCTCTGAAGGTTTAAGCAAACGTCTTTTGTGTGTGCCTAATGTGAAAGAAGAATCGATGGGTCAACAGGTCTCATATTCACAAAGCAGATTCCCTAGAAAGACATCAGAACCATGTTCTCCCAATTAAACAGGAAGATATACTACAACGGTGCCTTTCAAGTCTAGGAAGTTGAGTTGACCATAAACTCAACATGAGTCAAAGTGGAGAAATGACAATACAAGGCTAGAAATTCTCACAGGCCATTAAAGATGTACTCTGGTTAGATGGTACCTGCACCTCGATGGTCTGGAAAACCAATAGTGGGGAAGAATGAAGGCAGTGAGGCTGCTTTCCTCCTAAGAGAGAAGACCAGAGGATCAGTGGCAATGACTTCAAAAATCTGAAGAGCTGATAATGTATTAGGAATGGACATTGTCTACGTATCTAGAGGGCAGCCCTTGAAAGTGGAAATTTTATATTACATGCCTCATGGAGTGTTGTGGACCACAGTTGAAAACTGTTAACTTGGGTGGAGTTTCTGGAACTCACAAAAATGGATATAATTGGCCAGGCGCGGTGGCTCAAGCCTGTAATCCCAGCACTTTGGGAGGCCGAGGCGGGTGGATCACGAGGTCAAGAGATCAAGACCATCCTGGTCAAAATGGTGAAATCCTGCCTCTACTAAAAATACGAAAAATTAGCTGGGCATGGTGGCGCGTGCCTGTAATCCCAGCAACTCAGGAGGCTGGGGCAGGAGAATTGCCTGAACCCGGGAGGCGGAGGTTGCGGTGAGCTGAGATCGCGCCATTGCACTCCAGCCTGGGTAACAAGCGCGAACCCCCGCCCCAAAAAAAAAAAAAAAAAAAAAAAAGGATATAATTTAATACAGGATTAAGGGAAAGTTGAAATCTTGTAAGAAGTTGACTGATAATAGTTATCATGCCAGTTTTTAGCTCTGCGATGTTTTTAATCAGAAAGAAAGCACTGAATAAGAGTATGATATGTTTACCACTGGTCTCTTTCAAAAGGTATATTATTCGGTCATTCCTTTGAAATCTAAAAATACTCTGCTTCTTGAATGAATAAAATATTTTATTTAGACATAATAGTGAAGGAACCTGTAGGCTTTACTTTGATTTAAAAAACAGCACACTGCTTTTGCCAGTTGCAAAATCTGGAAAGTTATAAGCAATACCAAGCAATACTGTTGGTTGCTCTAATCATAAGACTTGGTGCTTCTATTTTTCCCCTTCTCTGCACACTGCCTCGACTTGTTGCTCTTTCCTTTGCTAAATATAACTGGCTTCCTGCTATTTTCACAGCTGACTGAAGAATTTCATTAGGATGGTGGAAAGCTAACACCATCACACTGATGAATAAAATGGTCAGCTGATATCTCTCCTTGCTCCAGTGGAAAAAATTACAACCAGAGGTGCTGGGTGACAAAATTGAATTCATTAAAATAACCAATTAGTGTAATAAGCAAAAAGCAAAGCCTTCTCACTGTTTTCCCCTAGGTAGACAGTTATTAAAATCTCCGGGTAAAAGCACAAGAAGGGATGTCCTCTCTCCTTAATTTCAAGCCCATAGTCTTTTAAAATATTGCAGATTAGTCTTCCCTGACTCTATGAAGTGCAGTGTGTCTCTCCTTTACTGATGAAGACTGCACATTTCAGTGACTTCTCATTGCCTGCAGAATGAAATCCATAACCCCAGATCAGGCTTCAAGATCCAGATGTAGCTTTCTATCCTTACCTGCCTTTCTCCCCTACATAAACCCTTCACCCCAAAACAGTCTTTACACCTTTGCCCAAGCACACTTTTACATCCCTGTCATCTTTATCTGAACTGCCAGTCTCGCCTCTCCCACCTAGCCCAATGTGCCAAAGTCTAGCTCACATCTTTTCCAACTCTGCCACCGCCGGGTAGTCTCAAACCATTCCCTAGCTAGAACTAATTTGTTCCTGTATCCCTTACATAGTATCATATCCAGTGTTTTCAGCTCCTTTCCATTGACAGGGATCATTGATCCAAGGAGCTAAAGTTCCTAATTGCTACCCATTGTCACTGGTTAATTGCCTTCTGCAGTTAAGAGTGAGACTATCCCTCATGATGTAACAATTTCCAGTGATAAGATCCTGCATGTGAACTAAATGTCCTTATGGAAATATTGAACTCACATACAATTTTTCCCCATCTTACCTAAAGCTATAGATTTTTATATTTTACTTTTTGTCTAAAAAGTAATATACTTACTTTTTATAAAAATTATAGAATTATATATAATTCATAGTAATAGAATACCATTTCCTACCTGGAATTGGACCACAAAAGGTGAGTTCACAGACTGTGACTCCCTATATGAGTACATAAACATTTACTTAATACTTTGTACAAATTGTATGGTAGGTCATCATACAAATATAAAATCATTTATTTAGTAGGTTTTCTGCTAAAGGAAATCGAGGAGTTACTTTTTCATATTTTTTAAATTATAAGTAGTACTATAATAAACATTTTGTTTATATTTTCTTGGACATTTATAAAAGTGTATCTATGGAGTAAATTTCTTAGAAGTGGAATTTCTAACTCAGAGATTTCTGCATTTTTGATACTGAGAGATTGCCAAATCATGCTTTTTAAGAAATTCCAACTCTCTCCAATCAACAACCTTTACATTGTTTTTCTGTTTACAATAACAGTTGAATTAAAAATATTAATGTACCACATTATTAAAAAGTAATACATTACTTTGGTTCTTATATTCCATAACATTAATTCTAAACCCAGGTAGAAGTGTCAAGAAACTTCTTGGTAAAAATCTATGAACTTGAATTCAAAGTTATATTTAAAGATTTGTGAAAATTTGAGAATGCCTTAGTGACTAGGTAAATATGAATAGGGCCCTAATTCTTGTTAGGACAAGGAAGAACAGAATGTAAGCCATTCTATTGCCAAAGGGAGATGAAAAGTCAATGAGCTAAATACAATATGACCATTCTGCAACCCTAATGAATTAATAGATCCTGACAACTGTCATCAATACCTGTTAAACTCACAAAAGAGAGACAGCCAGACATCATGTACCTCTTGATGAATCTACACAAAACCAGCTAGGAAATGGTCATGTACAAAACGTCATGTCTAAATTTGACGTTTTGACAATATCATTAGATGCAATCAGCAAAATCAGACAAATTGCCCATTTCTTCAACAAATTGCAAAAACAGAGAGAAGAGAGAGAAAACCTATAGATTAAAAGACATTTAAAGAGGAATTATCTTGGCCCAGTTGACCATTGAACAACATGGGGATTAGGCATGCCAAGTCCCAGTGCAGCCAAATACTCCTGTGTAACTTTTAATTGCCCCATAATGTAACTACTAATGGCCTACTGTTCACTGGAAACCTTATCAATTGATTAACACATATTTTGCATGTTATATGTACTATGCTTTTACAATAAAGTAAGCTAGAAAACAAGAAAATGTTATTGAGAAAATCATAAGAAAGATAAAATTTATTTACTATTCATTAAGTTGAAGTGGATCATCATAAAAAGTGGATCATCATCTTCATGTTGAGGAGGTTGAGGAGGAGGAAAAGGAAGGCTTGGCCTTGCTGTCGCCAGAGTGGTAGAGGAAGAAGGAAATTCATGTATAAGTGGACCCACACAGTTCAAACTGTGTTGTTCCACGGCCAACTGTCTTTGGATCTTGATTCAAACAAACAGTAAAAATAAAATATAAGATAATTGAGGAAATTTAACATTGATTGGTTAATTCAGAAAATTATTATTTTCAGGTGTGATAATCATATTGTATTTACTTAAAAAGTCCTTACCTTTAGAAATATGTAGTAAACTATTTATAAATGGAATGCTACAATGCTTAGTATATGCTTCAAAATAACCTGGATGGGAGTTCAGGTAGGTCTGGGAATGAAAGCAACAAGATTGTATTAAAGATGATCATTGCTGAAGCTGCTTGCAAGGTATGTGGAAGTTCATCGTACTATGCTCTATATTTTCTATATGTTTGAAATTTTCTATAATCAAACATTTAAAAACAGAAAAATTTTGCATTAAGATGTCATAGAATATTTCTTACTAACTGCTAAGATCCACTTAAAGAGGATGGTTTTAGAAAATTTGAATGCTCCTACACAATGGCCACAAGTTCACTAAATTACTGGAGGCTCACTTCCAAGCCCTCTGCCTGTGATTTTAGGCAAGAGTAAGAACAAGAGCCAGATGGTATGGAAAACATACTTACAAGTGGGTTCATAAGCCAAACGAAAGCTGTAATTTAGTGGAAGGAACTGACAGTCCTCTTTAGCTTTCAAAATGTTTTTGAACTCAGAATGGGACATGTATAGTGCTCCAACACAAACGTGTAATCTTGGGCCCAGACAAATGGATGCTCTTGTGGACAATGTAGAATTTGTCATCTTCACATGGAATTTCTTTGGTTGCGCCATCTTACCACATCCTTCCTTAGAGGGTCCTCTTTTCCTCTTCCACTTTGTACATCTTCCACCCCCTCCACCTTGTACCAAAGGAAAGAAAACATTTTATTTTCCTTGCCCAGCTATTCAAACATATCACTGCAAGAAACTATGCTTTAAATACACAATACATTGAGTTACTTCTGGCCAGTCTTATTTATTAATTAACTTTTTACTGCAGCCAAAGTCAAGACTGATATGTTTATCAGAAGACTTAAAGTCATGTCTCTCTACAGGGTTAGTAGAGCATTCACTGTTTCTTCTTGTTTGTTTTCTAATTGAAACCACAACATGAGTGACCTTCAAATGCACCTTTAATTTCCATTCAATTATCATATTACTCCCTCAACTTCTCTATTTCATTAAATATGTATAAAGTTCATTTAGAAGTCTTAGGGTTAGAGACCAAAATGTGTGTTATAAATATGTATATTCCAAAGGACAAGACCATGGGATGTAACCAGAAATGGTAAATTCTGATGTAACAACAGAATTTCTATTTAGTTTTTACTTTTTAATGCATTAGCTGGGGCAAAAACATTATTTCAGTCTTGATGCCAAACATTTGAAAGTTATAATGAACCTAGCTATCTCTTTATTCTGTGAACTACTACCCACCTGCCCCTCTAAATCCACTGTAGTATTCTCCTGGTCTAAAATCTATTACCTGAAAATGTTAGAACACATACTAACATATCAAAAGCACTCCAAAAATCTGCAGTAAACTGTTTAGTACAACATTTCCCAAATTTACCTGTCCTTTTACTTACAGTATCTATTAACATCCTAAGAGCACATTTTGGACTTGGGAACCTCCTCTCAATCATATTAGAAAGATTTTGGGTCAAGGGAAAACTAAGTAAAAAGGATAGAATGGATGAGTAAGCTATATTTTTGAACACTTTCATGGGTCTTTTATTTTGAAGATGAATGCATGGGCTATTCATTTCTGTGAAGATGGAATCAGTGTACTTTTTCCTACTCCTCTCAGAACCAACAACTAGGAACCTTGCACATTATCTATAAAATAGACATAAGGAGACTGACAGGTGGAGAGAATCAGGAAGACAGGCTAGGGAGCTTGGGATCTGAGACACAACATGGTGGTGAGTTCCCTCAGTTTTCTTTTTGTCTTACATACACCGACTTGCAGCCGAAAAAGCCAGAAACCTAGAAAAGCAGACAGGAACAGATTTGTAACTCTCAACAAAAGTCTGCTCTCTCAACCAATGAGGATGAGGAAAGGCGATATCTAGCAAGACAGAAAACATTGTTGTGTTTTTGAGACAGGGCCTTGCTCTGTCACCCAGATTGGAACGCAGTGATGTGATCATGGCTCATTGCAACCTTGACCTTTCAGGCTTAAGTGACCCTCCCACCTCAGCCTCCTCAGTAGCTGGTACAACAGGTGCTCAGCATGATGCCCGGCTAATTTTTAATTTTTTTTTTAGAGACAAGGACTCACTATGTTGCCCAGGCTGGTTTCAAGCTCCTAGGCTGAAGTGATACTCCCCACTTGGTCTCCCAAAATGCTGGGATTACAGGTGTGAGCCACCACACCGAGCCAAGACAGAAAATATTTGCACAATAACTGTTTACTCCAATTAAATACCACAGAAATACAGTCACCCTCCTCCTATAAATACCAGCAGAGGCCCTGTGGAGAGCCAAGACTTGCACCCTGGAGAGAGGTGTCACCAGACACCACACTCCCTCCACCAGGTGTGGTCAGAAAAGACTAAGTAGGGATCCAGGACTTTCATCCATCAGCCAGTAAAGATCCCAGCACACGCGCTTTCTCATGGTGTCCACTGGAGGCTGTGTAGGGTGCCTGGACTTGGACTCCCCTCACCCAGCAGTAATGAGGCACCTTAAAGGAGGCCTGGTGGAGAGTTAAGACTTTCACCACTGCGCAGTGGTAATGATGCCACTAACCCATCATGTCAATGGAGACCACATGGGGAGCCAGAACTCCAGCACTAAGGAGGAGCCCCAACACCTGTCAGAGTCTTCTTATGTTGACTTTATATATAATGTCCAATGGAAGCCACTTGGGGAATCTGGGAATCTGGGCATCTGGGCTTCCAGCTCCACCAGACAGTAAGAAGCAGAAGTTTCCTCTGCTAAAAAACAAAACAAAACAAAAAACAAAACACACACACACACACACAAACTATCAAAATGCCAGTTAAAACTGAAAGTTTGAAAAAGACTCAGAGTCTCATAAAATAATATGAAAATGTCCAGTTTTCAGTAAAAAATTACTCATCATACCAAGAAACAAGCTCTCAAGCTGAAAGTAAAAACACAATCAATAAATGCCAACATGGAGATGATCGAGATGTTACAAGTATCTAAAAAAGATTTTAGAGCAGCTATGATAAAAATGC
The DNA here is from genome assembly GCF_009761245.1 of Sapajus apella. Classification (NCBI taxonomy): domain Eukaryota; kingdom Metazoa; phylum Chordata; class Mammalia; order Primates; family Cebidae; genus Sapajus; species Sapajus apella. Next base: position 9,999,646 of record NW_022436985.1, on the reverse strand, counting down.
GTCAATGAGCAATTACCAACACACTTGAAACACATTTTAAGAAGACAGAAAACTACAACAAAGAAATAAAGATATAAAGAAGGTGGGCATATCACTAGGTCAAGAGACCTAGACCATCCTGGCCAACATGGTGAAACCCCATCTCTACTAAGAAATACAAAAATTAGCTGGGTGTGGTGGCACGCACCTGTAGTCCCAGCTACTTGGGAGGCTGAGGCAGGAGCATTGCTTGAATCCGGGAGGTGGAGGTTGCAGTGAGCCAAGATTGCGCCACTGCACTCCAACCTGGTACCTGGCAACAGAGCAAGACTCTGTCTCAAAAGAAAAAAAAAAGACATAAAGAAGGCCCAAATGAAATTTTAGAACTGAAAAATACAGTAACCATTGGTTATTCAAGATAAATAAGATTTTCGATAAAAACCTTGGTGAATGAGCCCAACAATAGGATAAAGGAGACAGAGAAAATAATTAATGAACTAGAAAATATAACAGTATAAATTACTCATTCTGAATCACAGAAAGAAAATAGAATAAAAGGGGGGCGCTTTGGGGAAGAGTGAGACTATTACAAAAGATCTAAATCTGTGTCATTGAAGTCTCAGAATGAGAGGAGACACAAATAATGGTTAAAAAGAAAAACAAATTTGGCGTTTGTTGAAAATATATTGGCTTCCATCACTGTCATTCATTTTCTAAGAAGTCATAGAATGTGGGGAATATATAAATTGTCACAGCCCAGAGTTGTGTTCATACTTACAGGTAATACTGAAAAATTGTTCTCTTTGTAAATCCTGGAAGATCTCCAACCTTGGCTACCATCTTCAGTAGTACTATTATTTTTTACTATGTATTATTTAAAAACTAATGTCAACAGTCATACAAATTTGCCAACTAAAATCAAGCAACACAATAACATTGAGTACTCTGTTGAGTCTTTCACAAAAATAATGTTTTTTTTTTAAAAAATGAGCACTTAGTATGTGCCTATTGTATGTATGGTTCATCTCATTCTAGAAATTTAGAATTGAATTCAGATTTCCTGGCATTAACACGAGTTGTCTGTAATTGTTACACTAAATTTTTCCACTATGTACTCTGAAGCATAGACTTGTTCTCTTGAAGTTGGCTGTTTTCATATCTGCCAAGTTTCTAACACAATGAGAAGAGGCACTGAGGATGTGTGTATTCTGTGTCACAAGAACTCTTGAATATCTTTCTAGTCTTGACGTTGGCTGGATGCCTCTGCTTCCATGCAGATGTTGTAAATGCCCTGCAGACAGGTCTCATGTTGATCTTGTTCAGCTCGATTTCTTTGATATATGGTAGATCCTAAGTAAATGTTTGTAGAATGAGTGGAAAGCTAGAAGGCTCAATGAGAGAAAGGAAAGAAGGCTAGAAAGATGAATGGAAGGTAGGTGGGTGAAAGGAAGGAAAAAAAAGAATTTTTATTTTGGTATTTCTTCCTTGCATTAACTACTAATAATGATTAGTAGTTATATTTTTACCATTCTTAAGTGGATATATTTCTGAAGATCTGGGTATTTGGGTATCCCAAGATTTGGGGAGATTTGTAAAACAAAATCACACAAATATAGACCAGTTGGAAGGGGATGGAAAGAGATATTATAAATGATAGTAAAATCAGAATTATACAAAATATAATTTTTTAATATTTCCAATACTCATACTTATCACAAATTAATAGCTAACAATGTGCTTCTAGGAAGATCTCTCTTCCTGAAACTAGTGTTAATAAATAGATTTTAAGGTATTTTGTTTTTAAAAAAACCCACATTTGGCAAAGACATAAAACTACAGAGGCTGATTAAACCCTATATAGGATAAACCCAAAGAAATTCATATATGTTGTATTGTGAGATCTATATGTTATGTCTGTATATTTCATACACATATATAAATACACACATCACACACATATACATCTAAATAATTGTATTTACATATTAATAAGTACATATACTTAAATTATAAATCTCAAGATGCATACAGCAGTTTTATAAATATATTTTATATATATGGTATGTGTTTATATATGTATATATATGTTTATGTGTATACACACACATGCATATAGTTCTGGAAAAAGAATAAGGTATATTCCATGTCACACCTACACATACTTTAATAAACCAAATGATAAGGAGAAAAAAGCACCAAAAAAATAAATGTTTTTATTAAAGAAACCAGCATGTCATAGAAGTTTCATTTAATACTTACAAACACCTTATGAGATAATCATTACCACATTTATTTCACCAATGAGGAAACTGAGACTTAGAAAAAGTAAAAGAATTTACCTAAGGTCATGAAGTCAGCAGATATCAGAGATGAAATTAGATCTCAGGTCTTCTTCCCATCTGCAAGCCTCTGCTATTTTTATCACACTAAACCATGTTATTCAGGCAAATAATAAAATTTTAATTGTGGAAAGGTATTTGGAATTTTCCAATGGCTTTTGCGCATGTTCAGTCTTCAAAGTGATCCCACACATTTGGAAAGATAGACATTATTCATTCTACTTTACACTTAATGGAGCTAAAACAGCAAAACGTTAATGACTTGCCCAAGGTCAACTGATACATCAGGGCTAAAGCCAGGGCCGAAAGCCAAATCCCCAGTTTCCTGAGCTGGAGTTATTTTTCACACCGCATTCCTCCCAGTGAAGCTATAAAATAACAATGTCATTGCATCCCTAGGAGCTGTCAGAGGAAAATCTCACCAGCCTTGGGAAGTGGCATTGGGCAGGGAAGGGGGGATGACATGGCTGTGACACAGAACTAACTGGAGTCTTCGAGGGGAGGGAAATCCTTCCTGCAGGTGAGGCAATAAGCCACATCCTTGACTATTTGTGTGAACATCTAGAAGGGTTCCCCTAGTACCTTCCACAAGAATTTTTCTTTGGCCTAAACTTGTAATTTTTGGTTACAGCAAAATATTTTTCTGAGAATTTTAATTAAATACTCTTTCCTTGACTTCTTGACCTGCCAGTGTTCCTCAGCCCTGCACACTTTTAGATGCTTCCCTATAACCTGGAAGAGGCAATCTTTTCAGGATATTGTCACTATTCACAGTAGCAAAAGTCAAACGGCGATAATAACAACAGAAGGATAAGATGAAGACAATGAACAGAGGGCTTACTCTATATCTCACATTACATCAAGTTCCTTACATGGATTACCTCATTAAATCATCAAAACACACTGTGAGGTAGGTGTTATTATCCTCATTTTGCAAAATTAAGAAACTGAGGCATAGAGAAGTTGGGTAGTTTGCCTAAAGCCAAACAACTTGCAAGTAGCAGAACCAACAATTAACTCCAGAGACTCAAACCTTAACTCTGCTGTATGTGACATTATTGATTACCTAACAGTTGCATTCTTATTGACCCTTATTAGGTAAAACAACTACTAGTATTAATGATACTAATAATCATAGTTAACATTGATTGAACACACATCGTGTAGCAAGCACTGGGCTAAGGCCTTACATTTACTATACCATTTAATCTTTGTCAACATTTCCATGAGGAAGATATTATCAATATTACAGTCAATTAGCACAGAAATGTTAGGTAACTTATTCAAGGTTACATAGTAAACAATTGGTTTGAATTCAGGAAATCTAACTAGAGTACTGTCACAATTTTTTAAATTTAAATTTTAAAAGAATCTGTGGCCTATTCATAGAACCAACCTTACTCATTCAAAGGTTATTTGAACATTTAAGAGTGTAGTGCTCTCCGAAGAGAATACGTGGACACATGTTGGGGAACAACATACACTGTCATGGGGAAGGAGAGCATCAGGAAGAATAGGTAATGGATGCTGGATTTAATACCTGAGTGGTGGATGATCTGTGCAGCAAACCATCATGGTACAGGTTTACCTGTGTAACAAACCTGCACATCCTGCACATGTACCCCAGAACTTAAAAGTTGAAGAAAATAAATAAATAAAAATAGAGGGCCAGGAAGTGGCTCACACCTGTAATCTCCAGCACTTTGAGATGCCAGGGCAGGAGGATTACTTGAGGCCAGGAGTTTGAGAACAGCCTGGACAACAAAACAAGAGTTGGCTCCACAACAAAAAGAAAAGAAAAGAAGGAAGGAAGGAAGGAAGGAAGGGAGGGAGGAAGGGAGGGGGGAGGGAGGGAGGGAGGGA
>NW_022436985.1:9983209-9995365 GCF_009761245.1 Sapajus apella | reverse complement strand
TTTTTTTTTTTTTTTTTTTTAATGACAGGGCATCTCTCTGTCACCCAAGCTAAAGTACAATGGTTCAATCTTGGCTCACTGCAACCTCCGGCTCCTGGATTCAAGCGATTCTTGTGCCTGAGAAGCTGAGATCACAGATGTGCACCGCCATGCCTCACTAGAATTTTAAAAAAAAAAAAAAAAGCGTAGTGTTCTAGCCAGCTAAGTGAACTAGTTCTTAACAAATCCTGAAGACATATCTAATAGCAATCATTTACGAAACATTTCAACAGAAAAGTTTCAGTTTCCATAGGTGGTAGAGCTCCAAGACCTCTGCAAAGTACCCATTGACAGCAAATTTTTCAAATCTCCCCATCGGCCCGTCCTATCCCACATCAAAATTTGCTTTTTACTTAAAAGTAGTAGAACATCATCTCATCTACTCAAAAGCAAAACGAAATGATCTGAACATTGCATAAGCTGTTACAGCTAAGGTGTTAAACCTGCCTAAAGCAAACAAAAGTCAGCTTTCAATTGTGTTTGAATATTAAGGTTTTTAGAGCCTGGACCTTAAGATTTCTACACTTTTAAAGACAGCAGGAGAAACACATAAATGTACCAGTAGTTTTCTTTTGCTCCACGCAGATGGGAGACTTTCTCTTAGTGGGAACAATGAATTTGGCACAAAACTGCATGAATCATTTGATTAAGCACAAGTGAATGCCAAGCCTTCTGCTGGAGAAAGAGGTTGGGGGATGAGGAACAGCCAGCTGTAAGTCTTCATGTAGAAAATAGTCTTTAGTGGGAGCTTTGCAACTCAGCACTCATTAAGATGAAGTCAAGGATGGTAACTCGGGGTTGGGCACAGACTGACATTTTCCCTTCGGAGTGGTGAACCTGCACTCCAGGGCTAGAGAGAGGCACACCCATCTGGAATGGTACCTGGCTTGCCACCCTCAAGGAGCCTAGAAATAGTTGATGTCTATGGATGTGGAAGGCTGGCAGATGTTTCAAATATCCTAAACTTGTATCTACTGATAATCTATGTGGAGTTTCATGGTTTTCTTTCCTTTCCACATTATAATTTCCCTCTGTAATTTGTGATACTTCTATAAAGTTATTCTAAAAAGAACTTAGGGGCTTGTGTCCACATTTGAAGACATCTGCAAGGGGAGAAGGAAAGACTGAAAAGTCGGTGATGAGATGGTAAGAGAATGAGTATGCATATGGGAAGTGGCCAAGGAAACCAACTACAGTCAGAACAGAAACACCAAGAATAAAAGAATCTGATAAAACGACTGGATTCCCATAGTCATGTTTGATGGGAGCCTGGACTATCTGAGTATTAAATAGGAGACTCCTGGAGGCATCTTAGATAGATTTACTTATTTTTTTCTTATCTTAAAAGGTTTCAAATTATTTTTATGATGAGCAAATAGTCACCAAGAGCTCCACTATCTACACATAGTTGACTTGGGAAGAACAGGATATAAAGAAACTAGGAAGTACATATGGTTCAGAGTTTAAAAGCCTTGGAATTCTATCCAAGTTTTGTCCTTCATGTAGCCACTCTGAACCTCAGCATCATCAACAGCATGAGACCAATCATACCATAGCAGGAGCAGCCGCGGGAAACGGATCTCTCTCTCGAAGGAAACAGATCTCTCAAACACCGAATAAAGGAGGGAAGAGTTTATTCAGCCGGGAGACCAGGCAGCAATTTCTCGAAAGCCCAGCTCATTTAACAAAGGAAGGTTCTGCCTTTATATAGGCTTATACTTTAGATGTTACACGTGGAAGAATCTTAGGTTTATAGCTTTAGAAATCACATATGAAAGGATTCCAGTTTACAGTTTAGGACTCACATGCAAAAATGTCTCTGTTTACAGTTACAGGAATCACATATGAAAGGGTTCCTGTTTGCAGTTTTAGGACTCACATGTGAAAAGGTTTCTTTTTACAGTTTCAGGAATCACATATGAAAGGGTTCTGGTTTACAGTTTTAGGACTCACATGTGAAAAGGTCTCTGGCTCGATCTTGTTTTAAGTAAAAATAGTGTCTTCCAGAGAGTTTCCCCAAGACCAAGTGCGTTATTTTCAGGAAGGATATTCAGGAGGCGCCAGCTGGCCTGCTCTCTCTTCTATTGAGCTGCACAATGGATGACAGAGGGGGAGGGAATCCCAGATGCCTGGGTCTCCTTCCTCACCACCAAGCTTTGTATGGCTGCCAGGATAAAATCAAGTAATGCATATTAAGTGATGGAAGATTGTATTAGTCCGCTCTCACACTGCTGTAAAGAAATACCTGAGACTGGGTAACTCATAAGAAAAAGAGGTTTAATTGGCTCATGGTTCTGCAGGCTGGACAGGAAGCATGGCTGGGAAGGCCTCAGGAAACAATCATGGCGGGAAGCAAAGCAGGAGCAGGCCTCTTACATGAAAGGAGCAGAACCAAGGGGTTGTGGGGCAGGGTGCAACACGCTTTTAAAAGGCCAGATCTCGCAAGAACTCACTCACTATCACAACAACAGTACCAAGAAGGAAATGCATCCCCATGATCCAATTACCTCCCACCAGGCCCCACCTCTAACAATGGGGATTACAGTTCAACATGCTATTTGAGTGGGGATGCAGATCCAAATTATATCAAGGATTTTAAAGGCAGAAATAAAAAGCAAATCTAAACAATTAAGAAAAAAAATCCTTACAAATATTTATTCAATTTTATGACAAGTCCATTAACATGGTTCTATATATCACCAGAGGCAATAATGAGAAATATGTGCAAGCCCACTTCTTTCCAAAATATATATTCTGTATTACCTGAATATTTCCTAGCAGACATTAGAAAAAATAAATGCTCCTCCCCAAAGTAAAAAGTGGTCAAATGTCCATTTCTTCTTGGTTCTACCAATGCAAGAGGAAGAACTGTTCTCTTTTAGAAAAAAAAAATAACATCCTTAAAAGGCATTAAAGAAAAAGGGAAAATAGGTGGCCATGAATCTTATTCTGGTCAAGTGCACTTGCTTAGATATCTTATGTAAGTCTTGTTTTTTACACTCTTTCTTTACCTGAACTCCCCAATACCTACACACACACAAAGAAACATTATCTCTCTTCCATTCACACACACACACACACACACACACACACACAACTTTACTCACAAAAGAAGCAGAATCATGGCTTTTTTTTTTTTTTTTTTTAAGTAAATTGATCTCTGCAAGCCATCACTTCATTGTGCCAGGAACTGGGTTTTAAACCCTATCTTCTCATCTCAGAATTGATTTGTGTTTAAAGGAAAAATAAAGCAGGAACAGGGACATTTCCTTTTTCGTGCTCATTTGAAAACAAAAACAAAAAACTAATGGTGAGGTCCTGCCTGGTCTAAACGCTTTCCAAAGGAGACAGTAAGCTCTCACACAAACAACTAATAACTTAAAATTTCCCCCTCTCTTGTCCTCATTCAGGCTTAAAACATTACCAAGCATTAATTTTAGTGTCCTGCCTGGTTATTAAATCACAAACCACACCAGCTGGTGAGAAACGAAGAAAGAAAAGAACTATTATTCACAGTCTAACCAGACAGTCCCACAAATAGCTCTATAAAAGTCAACTAAGTTATAACTTTTCTCTCCCTCATGAGTCAGAAGAGAAAGGTTCTAACTATCCAACTATGCAACTGTGGGGTGGGAATTATTAATTGGACAAGCAAACAGAATTTATTTAGAGATAAGAGATTAGCAGAGAAAGTATGCTTGGGTTGGTAAAGATTTGCCTACATTTTCTCTTCTGATAAGAGGGCAATGCAGAGACCAGAGAGCCTGAGACCTGACCAGGCTCAGGCTGCCACACATGACTCCACACCACAGACGGTTACACTGTGTCATTCTACCATGTCACCGTGCCTTTCTTTCTGCCCTGTCCAACCCCCTACCCTCATCTACTATCTATGTCTTCTCCTTCCTTCCCTCAGAAATTCTCCACTTTCACCCTCCATTAGGCATCTCCCTCTCCAAAGCTCTCAAAATATTGTCCATTTCTATTGTATGGTCTACCCTCATTTGTCTTTTTTAGTGTTCGCTGGGCACATCTTCCAACTAGACTTTAGTAAGACCTATGAGAAGGATGAACCTAGCTTTTCTTATCCTTTAGTTCTCTCATGTGCTTTGAACATGAAATAAGTATACTACCTTCGTTAAATTGTTTTCTAATTTATGTTCTTTTGTTAGTTCATCCTTTCATTTCCACCCTTGTCCCCATACACCATAGAATAAAGCCAAGAATGAAGCTGGAGTAAGGGCGATGAAGTGTGAAGTGGCATGAGGCAGGTGGAGGAAGGAGGGTAGGAGGAAATCTTGGGGGAGAGGAACAGGGATAAATGAAGTCAGAAGTGTACAGCCAGATTTCCCTAAACTTGAGCCCAGGAGGCAAAGATATAGAAAACCCAGATAAATTTCATGACAGAGCAGGTATTTCCTAGAGCAGAAGGGAAAATTGCCTGGCTTTCTAGGGAACAGTGAAGAAGAGATCAAGCTTCACAAGGAAATATAACATCCAAAAAGATGCTCCTAGGATATAACAGAGACACAGTAGTGTGCTGTGATTAGGCAGGCAGACAGTTAGATTAGCACAAGTTCTCCTCTCCAAGCTCTCAAGTGTGAGAGAGCATCCCAGAAACTCCAGTGTACGCCAGAGTAGAAACAGAAGAGAGTTGTCCAGAGGGCTGGAAATCCTGTGGAGGGACGGCCATGGTAAATGAGGTCATAAAGCAGGCCAGCTGGATTATAGACTGCATGGATGACATGGCAGAGATGCAAGGAACCTATAATGCCAGCAACTCCAGGTAGGGTTAAGGCAGCAGAGGAGGACCACTGGGCCTGACCCAACCAAGAGAATAGGTCACACACATGTTCACCAGCTGCAGATTTCGTCAGAACTCAACAGGACATTCACCATCCATCAGAGGCCCCAGCAGAGAGTATAAGAGCAAAGGAATTATCTTGCTTTAACTACGCAAGTTAGTGCTGTAGTCAAGTTAAATGGATGTCTGCAGGAGGAATCTCCAAAAAGGAGTAAAATTTCATCCTAGTTCCCGGGACAGAGATTCTCAATTAAAAGAGATATGGGCAGTACTACACATTTTCATTCCATGTACGAAATGAAGACAGAATTCATTCCAAGAGGCCACATATACCAAATCCAATCAGGGTTGAATTAAATTCATCATAGTGCCACATTTTGCTGTCACTTATTTTCTGACCCAACACTTTGCCTAACTTGTGGTAACCTGCTCAGGGAAATTACATCATATTCTCAGAGGTAGAAAGGTCTTGTATACACAGAAATCACTATTTAAGGAAAAGAGTTATAAACTGAGAGTACTATAGGTTCAAGGCCATGGATTTTGCAGGCTGGAAAAAGTAGTCATATGCAGGTGAGTATGTTCTCCCCCACCTTAAAGTAGGGCCCTCTTTCTCCTTCCACCAAACCAAACAAAAACACACAGACAACAGCTACTATTTCAAGCGTTAGCTCCCAAAATGCAAATTTGCCTGACAATTTCATGGGTGACAGAAACAAAAGTTTCTATCATATGCCAAACAGGAAAAAAAATGATAATAAGCCCCACTAGACATTTCTATTTTCTTCCAAATTCCTTGTCAGGTGCCAAGTTCAGATTTCTTCCCCTGACTCAATCTTTCCCCAAGACAGTCTTCAAAATCTCTTCTAGCACAGTTCACATCTTTCCCTAAACTTGAAAACCACATTAGGAAAATAAATCCTACATTCTAAAATGAACCCAGTGGTAATTGAGCAAACATCTCTTGCTCTTTCATCATCAAGGTTTTCTTCCTCATGCCTCCACCCTAAGCAGAAGTCTCCATCCAAACATAGTGGATTTATTCACAGGAGTGCCTAATAAAAATACATTAGATGCTGCCTGTATATTTATAATTGTGTCACATGCACACAGTTGCAGAAATCTGGTTCATAACTTAGGTGCGAAATTTAAAATTTGTAAACTGATTGTATGTTCTCATCTGCCTTACTTTGTCTCCCGTCTAATGAGACATGAGACACAATGTTACATGGATCCTTGATGCTAAGGGATATGTACTCAAGGCTCTATGTTAGTGCCATACTGAAAGGCTAGGCACAATCATAGATACTTAAGTACCACTGATATCACAGACCGTCTTCCAGCTACAGCCTTGATTGTTTTCATACACACATTCTTTCCATCCATATCATATTTTCATTTCACTCAATTTTTTAAACACATCACAATTTTTACAATGCGATCCTATACCTAGCTAGTGACTTATTCTCTTATTGGTCTCCAAATCAGAAACAAGGAGACAAAATAACTTATCAGTATTCCTATCATTTTCTAACATGAGATATTCTTTGAAGTTTCTGGCTTTTGCCCTTAAATAAAGCTAAATTGGAATGTAGTTTTGCCACTTGTTAATTTATTGGTCTTGGATGAGTAAGAATCTGTCTGAGTCACAGTAAAATAATTAATAAAGGTCGTTATTACTTGGAAGAACAACAATAACAATTGAGTGCCTACCGTAAAGTTTGTGTGAAGATTTAACAAGACAATAAATTTAAGTTTCTCAGCCAGTGCCTGGCACATAGCAAGTCAGTACATATCAACTGTTATAAGGCAGGCACTGGGCTAAAAATTTAATGCATGCCATTGAATTTAATCCAGACAACACCCCTAGGACCTGCATAGTTTACTGTCTCCCTTTTAACCAATGAGGAAACTGAGGTCTAAAAAGGTTAACTCACTTGCCTAGGATCACACAGTTGAAAATAATGAAGGGGAAATTAAATGCCAAGTTTGTTTAACTCCTTATCTGTGAGGTGGGGATAATTCCTATCCTGCAGTACTGTTCTCAGGATTAAATGAGCTAATACTGTAATATGTAGCATGTAATACTCAATATGTTTTCATTTTCCTTCCTGTTCTGCCTATGTGTAACTACTGCCTTAAAATTCATCCCATCAAATTAAAAATTATTAATAACTAAGATTAGAGCAGAATTGAAGAAGACAGAGACACAAAAATCCTTCAAAAAAATCAATGAATCCAGGAGATAGCTTTTTGAAAAAATTAACAAAATAGTCCGCTAGCCAGACTAATAAAGAAGAGAGAGAAGAATCAAATAGAAACAATAAAAAATTGTAAAGGGGATATCACCACTGATACACAAACTACCATCAAAGAATACTATAAACACCTCTACCGAAAAAAACTAGAAAATCTAGAAGAAATTGATAAATTCTTGGATACATACACCTTCCCAAGACTAAAGCAGGAAGAAGTTAAGTCCCTGAATAGACAAATAACAAGTTCTGAAACTGAGGCAGTAATTAATAGCCTGCCAATCAAAAAAAAGCCCAGGACTAGACAGATTCACAGCTGAATTCTACCAATAGGACAAAAAGCTGGTACTATTCCTTCTGAAACTATTCTAAACAATTGAAAAGGAGGGACTCCTTCTGAACTCATTTTATGAAGCCAGTATCAACTTGAAAACAAAACCTGGCAGAGACACAACAAAAAAAGAAAACTTCAGGCCAATATCCCTGATGAACATCGATGTGAAAATCCTCAATAAAATACTGGCAAACAGAATCCAGCAGCACATTAAAAAGCTTATCCACCACAATCAAGTCAGCTTGATCCCTGGGATGCAAGGCTGGTTCAATATACACAAATCAATGAATGTAACCTATCACATAAACAGAACCAAAGACAAAAACCACATGATTTACTCAATAGATGCAGAAAAGGTCTTTGATAAAATTCAACATCCCTTCAAGTTAAAAACTCTCAATAAACTAAGTATTGATGGAGCCTATCTCAAAATAATAAGAGCTATTTATGACAAACCCACAGCCAATATCATACTGAATAGGCAAAAGCTGGAAGCATTCCCTTTGAAAACTGGCACAAGACAAGGATGCCCCCTCTCAGCACTCCTATTCAACATATTATTGAAAGTTCTTGCCAGGGCAATCAGGTAAGAGAAAGAAATAAAGGGTATTCAAATAGGAAAAGAAGAAGTCAAATTGTCTCTGTTTGCAGATGACATGATTCTGTATTTAGGAAACCCCACCATCTGAGCCCAAAAACTCCTTAAGCTGATAAGCAACTTCAGCAATGTCTCAGTATACAAAATCAATGTGCAAAAATCACAAGTGTTCCTCACACCAACAATAAACAAGCAAAGAGCCAAATCATGAACAAACTCCTATTTACAATCACTACCAAGAGAATAAAATACCTAGGAATACAGCTAACAAGGGATGTGAAGGATCTCTTCAAGGAGAACTACAAGCCACTGCTCAAGGAAATACGAGAAGATACAAACAAATGGAAAAACATTCCTTCTTCATGGATAGAAAGAATCAATATCACGAAAATGGTCCTACTGCCCAAAGTAATTTATAGATCCTATGCTATTTCCATCAAGCTACCATTGACATTCTTCACAGAATTGGAAAAAAACTACTTTAAATTTCATTTGGAATCAAAGAACGTCAGGTATAGCCAAGACAATCCTAAGCAAAAAGAACAAAGCTGGAGGCATCACACTACCTGACTTCAAACTATACTACAAGCCTACAGTAACCAAAACAGCGTGGTGCTGGCACCAAAACAGACATATAGACCAATGGAACAGAACAGTGACCTCAGAAATAACACCACAAATCTACAACCATATGACCTTCAACAAACCTGATAAAAACAAGCAATGGGGAAAAGGTCTCCTATTCAATAAATGGTGCTGGGAAAGCTAAATAGCCATATGCAGAAAATTGAAACTGGACCCCTTCCTTACATCTTATACAAAAAATCAATTCAATGTGGATTAAAGGCTTAAATGTAAAACCCAAAACCATAAAATCCCCAGACGAAAACCTAGGCAATACCACTCAAGACATAGGCATAGGCAAAGACTTCATAACTAAAACACCAAAAGCAATTACAACAAAAAACAAAATTGACAAATGGGATCTAATTAAACTAAAGAGCTTCTTCACAGCAAAAGAAACTGTCATCAGAATTTCTTTTCGTAGAAAATTTTTGCAATCCACACATCCAACAAAGGTCTAATATCCAAAATTTACAAGGAAGTTAAACAAATTTACAGTCAAAAAAACAACCCCATCAAAAAGTGGGCAAAGGATATGAATAGACACTTCTCAAAAGAAGACATTTATGCAGCCAACAAACATACGAAAAAAAAGCTCAACATCACTGATCATTAGAGAAATGCAAATCAAAACCACAGTGATATACCATCTCACACCAGTTAGAATGGCAGTTACTAAAAAGTCAAGAAACAATAGATCCTGGTGAGGCTGTGGGGACATAGGAAATGTTTTATACTCTTAGTGGGAATATATTAGTTCAATCATTGTAGAAGACAGTATGGAGATTCCTCAGGTATCTAGAACCAGAAATACTATTTGACCCAGCAATCCCATTAGTGGGTATATACTCAAAGTAATGTAAATTATTCTATTATTAAGACACATGTACATGCATGTTTATTGCAGCACTATTTACAACAGCAAAAACATGGAACCAACCTAAATGCCCATCAATGATAGATTCAATAAAGAAAATGTGGTGCTTATGCACCGTGGAATACTATGCAGCCATAGAAAGGAATGAGATCATATCCTTTGCAGGGACATGGATGAAGCTGGAAGCCATCATCCTCAGCAAATTAACACAGGGACAGAAAACCAAACACCACACATTCTCACTCATAAATGGGAGCTGAACAATGAGAACACATGGACACAGGGAGGGGAACAACACATGCCAGGGCCTGTTGAGTGGTAGGGGGTGAGGGGAGAGAACTTAGATGATGGATGGGCCACTAGGTGCAGCAAACCATCTTGGCACACGTATACCTACGTAGCAAACCTGCACATTCTGCACATGTATCCCAGAACTTAAAGTAAAATAAATAATAAGTAAAAATAAATATTAATGTTATATATAATAGTATTGTTACCCCCAAAAGGCTTCGATTTTGTGAAGGAATTTTTTAAAGTAGAACTATTTATAATTTCATATACAGCATGTCAATATATACCCATGCATTGCCATATTCACAATACACACCAAGATAAATGCAAACCCCAAAGTTTGCCATTTAGTCATCATCGTATTAGACATTGAGATGGTAATCCAATTAGCAGTTTACTCAGATTAAACACACTAAGCAAGTCAAGATAAGAATGTCAAGATTAAATTATGATTTAGAATTGTTTTTAAAGGGCTTCTTTCTTTCCTTTTAAACCATTCTAAAATCAACACATTTTCACTTTCCCCCAGCATCCAGAGAATTCTCAGGCTATTGTTTAAGTTCTTTTTTTCCTGAGCTCAGCCCTGTGTCCTATTCTCAAGTCTGTAATCGTTTCCGGCTACCTATTAAATGACTTAAAAATCTTTCATCTGACATTCAAAGTCAACCATGATCTCACTCAAAACGAATTTTTCTGCCTTAATCTCTCTCCCTGGTATTTGTTCTACCCTCTACCAACTATTCTATAAAAACACTCACTGGCTGTCTATTCTCATAGGATTCTCTTTATTTACAATATCTGCCTTCCTTAACCCAGTGGAAAGATATTCCTACTGACATTTTTGGTATTTTCAAATGTTCTCCATAAACATGCTGTACATTTTTATTGGATTTATTCCTTAATACACCACAGATTTTGTTGCTACTTTGAATTGTATTTTTGTTCTAATACATTTTTAGATAGATCACCACTGGATAAAGAAATATTATTGGCTTTTATGTGATAATTTACCTCTAGTCAGTATGCCAAACTCTTTTATTAGATCTTTGCCAGTTTTTATAGAGCACATATTACTTTTATAATAACAATGTTTTCAAACATATTTAGTCCCTATTTAGCTACAAGGACTAAATAGATGAATAGTGAATAGATACAGGGACTGTATTTAAGTGCTTCATGTAGGTAAACTCATTTAATCTGACTGAAGTAGGTTTTCATTTTTAACTTGTTTACAGATAAAGAAAGTAACAAAAAAACAAAATAAATAAAATTACTTGCAAGAAATCCTGGCTGGGTGCAGTGGCTCATGCCTGGGTTCCCAGCACTTTGGGAGGCCAAGGCAGGTGGATCACCTGAGGTCAGGAGTTCAAGATCAGCCTGGCCAACATGGAGAAACCCCATCTCTACTAAAAATAGAAAATTAGCTGGGCATGGTGGTGCATGCCTGTAATCCCAGCTACTTGGGAGGCTGAGGCAGGAGAATCACTTGAACCTGGGAGGTGGAGGTTGTGGGTGAGCTGAGATCACACCATTGCACTCCAGCCTGGTCAATAAGAGGGAATCTCCATCAAAAAGAAAGAAAGAAGGGAGGGAGGGAGGGAGGGAGGGAGGGAGGAAGGAAGGAAGGAAGGAAGGAAGGAAGGAAGGAAGGAAGGAGGGAAGGAAGGAAGGAAGGAGGAAGGAAGGAAGGAAATAGGAGGGAGGGAGGGAAGGAAGGAGGGAGAGAGGGAGGGAGGGGAGGGAAAATAAATCCTCACATTAGCAAGTAAGAAGACTGGGATTTGAGGCCCATTAGCCTAGGCCAAGTGTCCACACTCCTAACTTGAGGGTATTTTGCCTGCTTTAATAAAGAAGGTCCAGTCAGAGAGACCTGCATCTTCTGATTTGCGCAAGTTGCCACCTCTCCATACTACAATTTACTGAACAGGAAAGTGAAGATCACAATAGCTACTTTACAGTTTTTCTAAGAATTCAATAAAAAATTATGTGATAGCATCTTGTATAGGGAAACATAAAAATAGTAGCTACCAATACCATCATTCCCTTTTCTCTCCAAAGATCCTCATCCATCTTTGTCCCATTTCTCTGTTCCTGACCTCCTTACAATTCTGTATTTTTCTCTTGGTAGTTATTGTGTTCTTCCTTGCCAGCCAGGTATTTGGTACCAGTCTTCTCTGCTGGACTGAATCCTCCTTGGGGACAGGAGCTATACCTCATGTATCTTGGTTTCCCCACAGCAGTGTCCTATCTTATAGAATCTGCTCAGCAAATATTTGCTGTATGTTAATGAATTTTCAAATTCACTGGTTTTGAAAAATGTGAATGTATCTCTGT
>NW_022436985.1:9896782-9982809 GCF_009761245.1 Sapajus apella | reverse complement strand
CCCCCCTCCTCAATTACCTCTGAAGCCTTCTCCTCTTTCTTCACCTCTGGCTGAAGCCGCCACTCTTGTCACTGATTCAGTGAATCACAGAGAGGTCACCAAACCAACCAGGAGAAAATCTGAGTTAAAGTAGGAGACAAAGATGTATGTTCCCTTTTTTAATTAGAGAAAAAGAAAAGGAAGTTCTCCAGTGGGAAGTTTCTACAATTATTAATAGAATTGGTTGAACTTTATAGTAATTTTTTAAAAAATCTTCTTGTTCAGGTGTATGTACACAATGCACAGGGCTCAATGGGTCCCTCGCTGTCAGTGGAGGTCATTATGACTCCAAGTGAGACTTTCAAGGCCCAGCATGATTTGGCTACATCCCACCTCTCCAGGCTTATTTCATGTCTAATTTCAAGATTTATTACCCTCCACAGTCTCCAGTCAAAATACATAGCTCTCAATTCTCCACACACGCCCTGAAGGTTTGTTTGTGAAAATACCAACCCCTCCCTAACCAGAAA
This sequence comes from Sapajus apella, assembly GCF_009761245.1. Taxonomy (NCBI): domain Eukaryota; kingdom Metazoa; phylum Chordata; class Mammalia; order Primates; family Cebidae; genus Sapajus; species Sapajus apella. The sequence goes on along the minus strand of NW_022436985.1, from coordinate 9,982,300 downwards.
GTATTTTCCCACCAATTGTAAATATGTGAATTAAAAAAAAAAAAAAAAAGCTGTTTGCCTCAGGTAACTTAAAAGACATCTCCCTGACATGACTTTACTGGGAGGTTATTAAAATAAATAAATAAATAAATAAATAAATGACTTCAATGGAATTTTCCACTCAATTTGGAAGAACCTAACAGCATATACCTGAGATAATATTGTTCATAAGTTAAGCTTAGGGGCTTTGAGGAATGCTGGCTCTGCTACTTCCTAGCTATGTGACTTTGGTTAGAATATTTAACTTTTTCGAGCCTTAGTTTTCTCATCTGAAAAGTAGAAGCAGAAATCCTCCTCTCAAGATAGTTATAAAGAAGAGTTAAAATATTGCATACAAATGAATTAAAACAATGACATGCACCAAAGAAACATATAATAAATAGTATGTATTATTATTAACAAAGAAGCGATACATCTTAGAAGCTAAGAATAAAACCTTCAGGACCAGGTCACCTGGATTCAAGTCGCAGTTCCTAGCTTACTAGCTTCCGCTGACTAGCTGGAAGACTTGGGCCCATTGTTAACCAGTTTTGCCACAGTTTCCTCGCCTGTAAATGGTGACTAGACTAGTACCTTCTTCAGAAGGAGTTACAAGGATTAAAAGAATCAACCTATACAAACAAGTGGATCTGACAAAGTGAGGGAAACATAATTCTCAGCTACTTAGAGCACTGCTATTATTATATATCAACAACTACTATTACCAGTATGTTTAAGAGAATACTGTCATTCCTGTAGATTTGAAGTTTTGATAGACAAAGAAAAGACTCAAGGTTTTCAACCTAGAGATCTTTTTTTGACAGATTATTCTAAATAAGAGAGAAAACTCTATAATGGCAGAGTGGTAGATCCAGAGGTACCATTACTGTGGTATGGCCAGTGACACATGCCAACAGTGTCACAGACTCACATGACAGAGCTACCAGCATCCAAGGTGAATTCATATTGTGAAATGGGCGTCTTTGAGCATCCTCATTTCTCACTGACTAGTAGGGTTCTCCACTGAACAATGGGCAGAAGGTGGTGCTTAGTAATTCACATTGACACCATCTGTGTGTCCTAAGACCCCTTATCAACTTCATCTTTAGTAACTGATTATCTAAGGAAAGCAGGGCTCCCTAGCACTAGCTTCTAAGCTGTACCAGGGTAATCCATACTTTCCAAAGAAAAGTAACAGGTTATTAAAAGAATGAGAGAGTAAGGCTGGAATTCAGTGTCTATGGTTAATAAAATGATTCCTTATTTTATTATTTTATTTCCATTTCACAGATAAACTGAAGCAAGATAAAGTTAAGTAAGTTGTCTATGGCCAAGTAACTCAGAAAAAGCAAAAGACAGGCTATAAATATGCAAACTCAAATCCATAGCCTATGCAAATCCAACACAAAGAGCAAACTTTTTCATTTTTTTGATTGGTGGGAATTTCTTGTTAGTAACTTCCAACAGATAAAACACACTGGAAACATATGTTCAGATAAGAAATTCTTCGTATTATTTTAGAGTCGAGTAAAACTAAAAGGTGGGCCAGCTGCAGTGGCTTGTGCCTACAACCCCAATACTTTGGGAGGCCAAAGCAGGTGGATCACCTGAGCCCAGGAGTTTGAGAACAGCCTGGGCGACATGATGAAACCCTGTCTCTACAAAAAATACAAAAATTAGCCAGGTGTGGTGGCATGCACCTGTATTCCCAGCTACTTAGGGGGCTGAGGTGGAAGGATTGCTTGAGCCCATGAGATTGAGGCCACAGTGAGCTGAGATCATGACACTACACTCCAGACTTGGCAACAGAGTGAGACCCTGTCTCAAAACTAAAAATATAAATAAATAAATAAATAAATGGGGTCAGCTACCTCAGGAGCTATCCTTTCTGAGGACTTCTCTGAGGTACATTTTGTTGGCCAATAAGAAATGGAGAGTGAAAGAGAGGGTACAGGAGCAACTTTTGCCCTGCTTTCCATGGAAGGTTCAGTTTCTGACAAGAAGAATCAGAATGGACATGTTTAAGGGTAGAGGCTTTGGGGATCACTGAAGTCTATAGGTAATTTGCAGGTCGTTTTATGATTCTACTGTCACAAATGTGCTTTTAGAATGCTTCGAGTTTCCATCACTACCCCCATTCCCCTACTTTACCAAATTTTTTACTTCTCCTGAATTGGTTTCATTAACACATTCAAAAATTCTCAGTTGTTTGAGTTGGTGAAGAGAATAACTTTGAAACATCTCATTTTTCAAAAAGACAACACCTGTAATTTACCTTAGGTTTGGAAGCTTTCTCAATAAGCCCTGCTAAGACTTACAAATCTTAAAATAAACCTTCCATTTTAAACTTCTAAGGCGCTATATTTATTTATAGCCTCAATCATCATCACTTGAAGCATTAATCCACTTAATGGATGCTGTGTTAAAAATTAGAAAGAGCTCACAATTGTCTTGTCAGAAACACTAATACAGACAGAAAATGGGAAAGACAATAAACAGAAAACCCACGAAAACTACTTCCAAAGTGGTATTATATTCAAGCAAAGTGGTGACAGCATTTTGTGTAATGGTGAGTGAAGCCAGTTAAGGGCAGGTTTATTTCAATCAGTCCCATGTCGGTGGAGATGGCCTCATTACCATCTCTCCTTGGCTAGGAAGTGCTTCATAGAGGGAAGCAGAGTTTAAGGAAGGAAAGGAGGAGATAGAAGTCATCTATTCAAGAGATAGAAATGTCACCTAGAAAAAGTTTCAAAAAATAGGGGACGAGTATTATTTTGAAGAAAAGGAACTCTAAGATTGCCTCAGAAGACAAAGAAGTTGGACCCACTTTACTGGACGCATCACCTCACTATGGGATCTCATCCTGCTGTGTTCATAGCTCCTAGTTCAGGGTGTTAGCCCTTTTGGTATATGGGCATTTTCTGAGTAAATTAATTCACTTTCATTGTCCATTTTTCCATAATTCATTCCTGAATCATGAGACCACTCTGTGTTTAATATCAAAAATAACTATTTCAGGGTATATTAAAGTCTCTCTCCAGAATTATCATTTTCTGTATACATGTAGGCAACACCTGCTGTAATATTTTCTATTATTAAATTCAGTTTTCTGCACTGAATCACTTTCTGCCCAACAATTTCAAGTTCACTGAAGCCAAACAGAAACAATTTTACTTCTTTGTTTAATCTCCATAATACCTGCTCTATGCTCATAACACACAATAATACATCTTGGTAGAATAGATTTACTCCCTTCAATGTTTATTTCCTTCAATGGAAACCCTAAAGTTTTCCATTCTAATTTATAAATGTTGCTGTGCTTCATATTTCAAGTGATTGTTCTGAAGAACAGATTAAATCGAAATGCATGAATTTAACAAGAGAGGGAGTTCAGGACATAAAAACAAAACCATCCTTCTTGCTTTTAGTTCACATATCAAATCTCGTGATTGTATAATCAGGGCATACGTAGTATGGAAAAGTTCCCTTTGCAAAGATACTTTTTTCCTCCGAGGAAAGAAGATATATAGAGTAATTCCAAAACAGAGAAGTTGAAATCTACTAGAATGGAATATTCATTATTGCAAAATGTTCACTATCTCTTCAGAATGCTCTGCTATATAGAGATAACCAGGAAGTGTAGACTCTGAGCTATAAATATCCTCAGCAAACCATGGAGCATCTGCTTTTAATTTGTGCCTGGGTGGCTTACACATTAGACAGGAAAACATGCCTGGTTTTAAGAGGTTTGAACAGATGCCATAGAGTAAGTGCCCATTTCCCAGAGTTTGTTGTCATTTTGGTTAGTGAACTCCACCTACCAAAACAAAAAGGATCCCTGTGTCTCAGAGGCTCCCCTTTAAAGAAATAGAAAGAAGAGCAACCCTTTTTACCAGCTCTTCCGTACAGATACATTTAAGTCCATGATTCACAAAACACTTTCAACACTTTGTGTATACTATACTTAAGCTGATACATATTCCATTCGATCATTTTCATGAGTAAATGTAACGTCTTAACAGCTTGAGATTTAGTTGGATCTTAAATCTGGGCAGCAGTTATCACTGTGTAAGAAAAATTGGGTCAAATTAGCAACGTGCAGAGCTTCTCTTGGTCTCCTCATCCTTCAATTCTGCCTGATTTAGTATGTCTTCCCACATTTACACTGTGGGCATGCAGTGTCAAGAGACCAAGCTGTCGAACCAAGGGATTCCTTTGTTTCCCTCATGAGGAAAATGAACTTCACAAAATGAGCTTGCAGAAAGTCTCAAATTTCATGAAGTAAAATCTTTCATGATTGAGTCTCTGCAGGTATCAAATTTGTTTTCTTTCTGAAAAGCAGTTTGACCAATAATTAGGTGCAACAATTTCTCAGCATGGAGCTTAAATGGAAGAAATCTTTCTAAAAAATAACTGTGATTTATATTTCCTGACTGAGGTATGCTTTACATTGATTCCGCAAAATATTTCGCTTTTCCTAGCCCAGATCTTGAACAGCTCTCCCAAGACTTTGACCCTTCTCAACTCCTTGTAACCAAGCAACATTATTTTGTCTTGGGCTCTGGGGGGTATGTATTTGTGGATTAACTATAGTTGGTTAGTATTGATTGAAGACTCATTATATAAAGTGTTGAGTAGGTTTAAATGGGCAGAGAATACAAAAGGTGCACAATAAATCCATTCCTCAGAAAGCTCTGTCCTATGGTTGATTACCAAGGCAAAACTGACATCCATGGCACAATTCTAGGATAAGTAGAATCCATGAAAAAAATCGAAATCTTCCATAGGCATTTAGAGAACCTATTAATGTGAACTGGGGCAGTCATAATGGGTCTTGGGAGAGTTTAGACTTGATCTGGACCTTAAAGTGTGTAGAGATTTGAGTGAGTAAAAGGAACTCAAAAGATATTTGTGGGCAGATGCGGTGGCTCATGCCTGTAATCCCAGCACTTTGGGAGTCTGAGCGAGGGGAATCACAGGTCAGGAGTTCGAAACCAGCCTGGTCAACATGGTGAAATGCCATCTCTACCAAAAATACAAAAAATTAACTGGACGTAGTGGCGGGCACCTATAATCCAGAGTACTCTGGAGGCTGAGGCAGGAGAATCGCTGGAACCCAGGAGGCAGAGGTTGCAGTGAGCCAAGATCATGCCACTGCACTCCAGCCCAGGCGACAGAGTGAGACTTCATCTCAAAAAAAAAAAAAAAAAAGACACTTGCTTCAGATGTGCAGATGTGAAAGCATAGACCAAGAGATGAGATGTTGTTTCCGAGAAACAGTGAGAGGTAGGGCTGAAGAGATGACGGCTTGCTTTTTCAGATTCCTGAGAACTATTCATGAAAGCTCTTTTGTTACCTGTTTTAGCCTCTTGACTCTCGCTGAAGGACCCCACATTTTTTCACTAGGGCAAGAAACTAAGACCCTCAATAGCCTGCATGAAAAAGTAAAGTCGAGAATTTAAGTTCCCTAGCAAATAATATTTTTTTAAAATGTGTTAGTGCCTTGGTGCTTTATCTAATCTTTCAGGTATATATATATATATTTGAGATAGAGTCTCACTCTGTTACCCAGGCTGAAGTGTACTGCTGCAATCTCGGCTCACTGCAACCTCCTCCTCCTGGGTTCAAGTGATTCTCCTGCCTCAGCATCCTAAGTACCTGGGACTGGAGGGACATGCCACCATGCCCACCTAATTTTTGTATTTTTAGTAGAAACAGGGTTTTGCCATGTTGACCAGGCTGATCTCAAACTCCTGGCCTCAAGTGATCCACCTGCCTCTGTCTCCCAAGGTGATGGGATTACAGGCGTGAGCCGCCGTGCCCAGCCTCAGGTCTACTGTGTTTTTATAATACAGAAAGCTACATCTGCATAATTAGTAATGACTGTCAACCTCTATTTCAGATATGAAGAACAATAGCACAGACATAGGAAATATGGCTATGAAGTCACAGAAGTGATTATTCTCTTAAATACAAAAAAATGTCTAGCTCTCAATGGTGTTGACAACTTCAAAGTAGAATCCTTGAAAGGCTATGTGATTATTCCAATGATGCATCCATTCTTCAAGTCAGTTTTAGGATCCTTTTTTAAAAATTGCTCCGGGAAACTGCAGCAGAGTCCTTAGAGTATCTCCCCGAGAGGAAAGCTCTCCATCCTCACCTCCTGATCTCTGCATCAGCACCCACCTTGCATGCAGATTCTTCCCTGCCTAAATACGGGCATCTTCCTTTATTGTACCCCTGCCTCTCCTCTGCCTTTGTCTTATCTTTTGGTTTTGTCCCTGCCCCTCAATCAGACAATGTAAGACAAGGCAGAAGACATGTGGCTTGAATCTGAGAAGACAAACTAAACTACAAGGCAAGAAGACAATGCAGTGAAATAGAGAGAGCTCAGAGACGCAGGAGAATTTAAAAAGATGTCATGTAAACAACAATCACAGCCAAAAATACTGTGGGGATTGGGCAGCTAGGATACTGTAGGAAATGGAAGGAGCGTATCGAGTCATAAAGGGAAAGCAGCACAGACACCAGAATTTGTAAATTCAAATTATAAACTGAACACAATAACGATTACTGGTATGTCCATTGACTCCTAGTTTATCAGGCCGATTTCTATTCACTTTCTCTGAAGTCAGTCTATCTCTGCAAAACTCTCTTCTAATCTTTTGGGATGCAGAATTGGAGAACAAACGGAATACTGTGGAACCCAAGAAACAAGAGGAACAGAAGGGCGTAGCAGGAGAGGCAGAATTGCGGTTGGCAAATGAGAATCTATAATAAAGTGTCAAAAAGTATGAGGTGTGAAAGAACAGGGATCCAAGAAATATTCCAGAAGGGCCGTAAGTATTCACCTTAATGCATTTCAAAGTATGCAATGAACAGATTGATTAACTTTTCAAATATGTTTGGTTAAGAACTGTGGTCCTTGGACAGAACAGCAGACTGAGACTGGACCACACATAGCAGCTTCAGTGAGGTGACATGAGCAGGTGCAACCGCTACATTGCACAAGGCCTGTAGGCTGTGAGGTACTCACAAACGCTTTCCCGCAGGGCAGGAGTGCAAGTGTTGCTGTTGCTGGCCAGGCATGGAAAGAGGCACTCAGTCCATTTCCCAGTCTATGAGAGCAGACTGCCGACCACCAGCGGGCAAAACAATCCCCTAGATGCCTTGAGCATTTTGAAGTCTATGGAAATCCCAGGGCAACCCGAGGACTAAAGAAATCTACTGGGGAAGCAGCTTTCCCTGGCTCTTCCTAGACTCCGGTGGTTCCCTGGCAATGTTTGGTGCCCCTTGGCTTAGAGGTACATCATTCCCATCCTCCAAGTTCACAGATCATCTTCCCTCTGTGCATCAGGCTCTGTGCCCAAATTTCCCCTTTTTATAAAGACACTAGTCATATTAGATTAGGGCCATTTCTAGTGACTTCATTTTACATTAATTGCCTCTGGGTAAAGACCCTATTTCCAAATAAGAGTACATTCTGCAGTACTTCAACCAACAATTCTACCTCTAATTCTACAGCCCCCAGCAAAAAGACACATTCTTTATTGATGTTTGTAAGAAATAACTACTTACCAGGCCACTCTGTCCTGTACTTATAAATCATCTTTAAGGAAGATAACTTATGCATTATTTTACTACTGCTGTCATTTTTCTCTATGGTTCATGAGGAAGAGCCCTAAAGAGATGAAAGAAAAATTGTTGAGTCAAATTTTTCTTTAATGTGTGGAAATTTTTATCACTTTGAAAAAAACCTGACAACAGTGGAAAATTCATAAAGGAGCTTCAGTATGTTACCAAACTAGATTTTTATTCTCGTCATGACCAAAGGTGTGCCTTATGCCTTTATATTCAAGTGTGAAATCACTTGAATATAAAGGCATAAGCAACTAGATGTGATGAGAAAAACCTGATAAGGCACCGGGAAATGTAAAGTCAGCTCTACTATGAGGAAGAGCAATAGTAAATGGTTGAGCTCAACGAATATTTGTTAAGTGCAACTATGTGCAGGTCCTATACTAGGTTTTGAGGACACAAAGTTGAATGTAATGTGGTCCTAGTTTTAAGAAGCTTAACTCCCTAAATTGAGAAATAAGATAAACATAAAAATACCTATAATATAGGATATTTTTATTCCAGTAGAAGAAAAGGGAAAATTAAGTAGAACCTTAAAACAAGTGTATTTCCAAAAGTCAAAATTAAAATAATGGCGACTAAAATGCCTGTTTTCAGTATTCCATGGTATTTTTAAGTACAGAAATAGTTGTATTTTTGTGATGTAATACCATAACTTAGAAGAAGTCTTACTCAAACTCCCTGGCCTCAAGCAATCCTCCCACCTCGGCTTCCCAAAGTCCTAAGATTACAGGTGTGAGCCATCACGTTTGGCCTGTAACTTAGGATTTTTGTTTTGGGTTTTTTTTCAAGTCGGAGTCTCACACTGCCACCCAGGCTGGAGTGTAATGGCATGGTCTCAGCTCACTGCAATCTCCACCTCCTGGATTCAAGCCATTCTCCTGCCTCAGCCTCCCCACTAGCTGGGATTACAGGTGCCTTCCACCATGTCCAGCTAATTTTTTGTATTTTTAGTAGAGACGGGATTTCACTATGTTGGCCAGGCTGGTCTTGAACTCCTGACCCCTTGATCCACTTGCCTCAGCCTCCCAAAGTGCTGGGATTACAGGAGTGAGCCACCGCACCTGGCCCTGTAATATAGGTTTTTAAACTGTAATTTCAATCTTTCACATCTTGAGAGATGCCCAATGATTATAAGTGGCATTAAATTTTTAAATTGAATAAAGATGCACTCGTTTGAAAGCATTTCATTCCTCTATAATCCTGAAAGCTAACCCATCATTCCCACTCATGGCCTGTATACACGCCACTCCTCCTGTATTCCCATTTCCGCTTTGACAGCCCCATCCCCCACAGCACCCAAATGAAAATTCCAACCTTTTCTTTGCTCCACTGGGTGGATACCAAGTCCTATATAATCCATCTCCTAAGAATCTCTGGAAACTGCCCCTGTTCTTCGTCCCCATTGGCCATCAAGAGTCCTATCTTTTCTTGCCTGGACAATATAATCATTCTAAGTAAATTTCTCTGCTTCATTGAATCTTCTTCCTCCCCACGATTATCTACTTTCCCATCCTGTTACCAAGAAGACTTTTCCATAATGCTATATGATCACATTATGGCCCTGCTTTAAAGCACTGAGTATGTCTTCATTATCTTCAATATGGAGAAAAAACTCTTTTATAGCCCAGTTCTGCCCCTCTCTGGAGCTTCCACTCCTACTGTGTTTCCATGCATGCTTTGCTGCAGCCACACTGACTGCCTGTGGCACCCGGCACACCCTTTGCCCTCTTACAGGCCTTGTCATGCTGGCCTTCTGTCTAGATTGCCATTCCCTGCATCCCCTCCTGTATTCATCTCCTGTTGCTGCTGAAACAAATCACTGCAAGCTTAGTGGCTTAAAACAGCACTCACTTATTTTCTTACCATCTACGGGCCGGAAACCAGAAATCAGTTTCACTCAGCTACAAGGTGTTGCAAGGCTAGTTCCTTCTGGATGCTCTGGGAAAGAATCTATTTCCTTGTCTTTCCTAGCTTCTGGAGACCATATGCATTCCAGGGCTGGTGACCCCTTCTTGTTCACTACTCTGACCTCCTGCTTCCATTGTCACCTTTTCCACTGTCTGCTCCTCTGTTAGCAGATTTCTATCTCCTTTTTATAAGAACATTCATGGTTACACAGAAGCCCACCCAGAAAATCCAGAACACTCTGCCTCAAGATCCATAATTTAATCACATTTGCAAAATCCCTTTTGCCATAAAAGATAACATTCACAGGTCCTAATATTATTAGGCCTGCTTCTATCCAGGAGCCATTATTCTGCCTAGCACACCTATCTTTTTCTTCCTCAGCTTTCAGGAGCAGCTTAAACATTTTTTCTTGTCTGGGAAATTTTCTAACATCCTCTTCCCTCCCCAGTCCCATTACTTCCTCCTACTCCCTCCAGAAATTCCCACTGAGTACCTCACTAAGACAGCCAACTGTCTGGATTTGCTTGGGACTAAGGGGATTCCCAGGACACAAGACTTTCAGTGTTAAAACCAGAAAACTGTCAGACAAACCAGGTCGGATGAGTCAGTTACCCTAAGTCCTCACCTTTCTTTCCACATCACCCTCTTTGCAGCACTCAGCACACAGGATTGTTAAGTTACAATTCTCGGTTCTCTTGCCTTTCTCCTCAGTAAGGCTATGGGTGGGAATGTGTTTATTTCGTGTTTCTGATGCTCGTGCCTTCGTTTCTGGGATGTGCCAGATGCTCCGTAAGTGAATGGAGTTTGTGGAGTAGCCCTGTAACAGCAGACAATCTAGGCAAAGTGGAAATTTTCCGTCCTGTGACTAGAACAAAAAAAAAAATTAAACAGAACATTAAACACCGGTATGATGTGTTGTGTTCTCTTGGGCACCTTCTTCTTTGATTTTCTCATCCACACTTGCAAATTTGAGTAAAACTAGACACAGTGCTTTGCACAAGCCCAAATATTCATAGTTCTTGACAGAACACACTGTCTTTGAACAAACAGAGGCTCTACTATTTATAGCTGATTGCTTCACCGATTGTCTTGCCTGCCTTATGAATGCCCTTTGCCACGAACAAAGCAGATTGAAAATAGATTTGGGGCCAGGTTCTGGGAGTCTTCTAACATTTCTCTAGTCTCTTAAACACTTGCACCCATTCTTAGACTTTGCCTCCTGAATGCCACAGCAGCTGAGCACCAGGCATGAGACTCTCTTTGATATCCCTTCTCTCTGTGTGCCCTCCAGCCAGCTTTGTTTACCTCTAAAAAAGTGTCCTTGAGCAAAGGTGCCCTGCAACTTAGAGTTAATGGAAAAGCAACTGAGGTAAACATTAAAAAGCGAGACTCAAAGACATCATTTAGCCTGAGCCATCGATTTCACAGTCCCGGTTCAGAGAAAAATCATTTCTATTGCTGAGTAGGGAAATACATTTATGCCCTGAAGCCAAGTGTGTCTATAATGCTTATGAACAACCACATGAATGGAAACCCTGGACAGAATGAGGGACCAGAAAAATTAAATACGCATTTTCTATCACCCACTTTTAAAAAGAGAGAAACTAGGAAGTTGAAACCTATTTATGCTATGCATTTGTAAAGACAGAAACTGTATAAGAAGTTATTCTGAATGAATGAGAAAATAAAATGTGAAACTTTAAAATGACAATCAATTATATTTTATCAGTATATTTCCAGATATTTAATGATGAGCTATGCCTTTCATATAGAACAGAATCACATCAACCAAAGTGAAGAATTCAGCACAAAAGCAGTTAGAGGGAAATATTTGGGAGGCTACAAAAACATAATTTTGTAGATAAAAGTAAATATATTATTTTGGTTTGGAAAAATATTTCAAATTCTACTTAAGGTTTATAAATGTTTTCTGTAATGTATGATAAGGGGATCTGAAACCTCTCTGAATGAGGATAACTCCAGAGGTCATGACAGATGAATGACTCATCTACCCAGATGCAGCCACCAGAGCCCTGATTTGAACCCTGGGCACACAGCTCTTTATACACACCCCAACATTTGCCTGCAAATGTGTCATCACAGCTATAACTTCACTTCCAAATTCACTAAAAAATCATCTATCAATGCACTAATGACTGTTTTTTATACTTAGTGAGTTCCAAGTCGGCATTTTAAAACGTAGATTTCCCTAGCTTTATGTGCTCTCCAGGTATAAGGACATAAAGCTCATGGAAATGAAAAGGAAAAGCAAATGTCCCCTTTCTCCTTCCATGGGATCTTGCTTTTTGGTCACCCTGTTTTATCAGATTAAAATGTAAAATGAGACTAGTGAAGCTGATTTAAATAATTTCTCTTTAACCATGAGAAAAACTGGAGGGCCTAACTAAGGTCATGTTAAATGTTAACTTCTGCCAAGAATTTAGGCTGAAGTTTCACCAGCAGAACAGGAAGTTGCATTCTCTAACTGCAGTCAACTTGCCTCTATTGTCTTTACAGACCAGCAGATAGCATTAAAAATCCAGAATTGCTAAAAAACCACAAATAACTTCTTTCTCTGTCTTCATGACATATTTCATGTTTTCTTTTTCGTCTTTTTGACCCTCACGCTAGGTTGATATTTTACTTCTCGAGTCCCTAAGATCTTACTTTACAGCTTCCAAATTTTAGAGTCGGAAGGGACCATCATCTAAGGCCGTGGTCCTTGAGAAGGCTGTAACCTTACGGGGTGAAAGGGAGAAAAAAATATATTTAAATCAGCTTTGTTAGCTGAAAAACTTACTGACTTGTTTTCTCTTTTTATCACAGATTAGATAGAACTTTGTCCAAAATGAACATGGATCCACAGACTTTAGCTTGGGAACCCTGATCTAATTTCATCCCCTAACCTTCAGCTGAAGAAATTAAAATCCAGGGTCACTTGGCCAACATCACAGACTTCATTGCTTTTGAAAGGAGCCAGGCTTCAGACACTCAAGTCTCTTGACTGTGTAGCATGTATTCTATCATACTGGCACCGCACCCCCCAATGCCCTACCCTCAAACAAAGCTAATGCTACCATTTTTATATACCACTCACGGTAATCTGGAAAATTAAGTGAAATTATAATGCATTCTAAGCCCAACACTACCAAACATATAATTAGATTATAAAAATTAAAACTTTATTCTAGATCTATGATTATAAAATTAAAATAATTTCTTAATTTTATAAATTCTCATATTGACAAACAAAGTAACAATGTCATGCAATGGAATAATTTCATCCAAATTGCAGATGACACAAAATTAATGCTTTACAGCTATTTTATTATGAAGTTAATTAAAAAGCATTATATAAAACTATGTGGATGTAATTATCTCAAAAATGACAAGGTATATTAAAATATATGTCTAGTTAAAAGACTTAAAGATAATATTCCAAAATAACAATGGTTATGTTTGATAGTAATATTCTGGATACTTTTTTCCTTTTGAATGTTTCTATCACTTCACTCTTTTTAAAAATATTCATTTTCCTTCTGTAATGATAAGAATCAACTACATTTTTAAGTTCAAAGAATAAAAATAAATCCAATATCGTGTTTGTGTGTGTTATGCCAACATGCCTTTTTTTTTAAGTAACACAGATGTCTTCATTCAAATAAGTTGACATTTCACTCTTAGTTTCATCTCGGTTAGCTGGTTTGATGAAAGTCCAAATCACATGCCAATGGATAAACTCACTGGCCCATATGACCCTGCTCTGAAAAAGAAAAGTGTATAATTTTGTTTCACAAACTTTGCGAAACAACAACTTTTGGGGTGAGAGAGGTACTAGAAACATCCTTTGACCAACATTTATGTGAAATGTATGTGCCAGAAATTATAATGACAGGAAAAAGGAGTTTGGCGTCAAACATTTTAATAAATTATAATATGTACTCTAGAAACACTTCCACCAAAAGGAAAACATCCATTTGAGTGAATGTGTAATTTCTGTTTTTATAATGCAATGTAGGGAGATTATTACAAAAAAATGTATGCAACCATGTGACATTTAATGCTTAAATATAGAAAATTAGTATCTAACTTGTTTGCAAGTTAATAGAACTTTAGAAATCAACCAGAAAAATTATGCATTTAATTTCACTTTCCATAATTAAATATGTCACACTTTTTTAAAAGCTAAAACAGTCAAAAATTTTACAAGGATAAAAATGGAATTAATACTGTCAAATTCTTTTCTGGCTTCATCTGATGTTAAGCATTTAACAGATGCCTGGCCTTGTTTAAAAAAACAAACAAACAAACAAACAAACAAAAAAACCTTAGAACACAGAAATAAATAGCCTCCAAGGGAATTAACTTGGTTTTTAAAAACATATTATTCATTTTAACTTTTTTGTAAAAATCATTAAAACACACATGAGACATAAGAATAGAGAAGAAGATGGTGATAACAATTGAGATTATAGATGATCCCCAATTTATGAAGGTTCGACTTAGATTTTTCTACTTTACAATGGTGCCAAAGCCATATGCCTTCAGTACACTCCTCAGCTTATGATGTGGTTACCTTTGGATAAACCCATTGTAAGTGGAAAGTACCATAGCTGAACTTTACTTACAATATTTCCCACTTACAATGGCAATATCTACAATCAAGATATAACCCCATTGTAAGTGAATGAGTATCTATATTTGAAGGCAAGCTTCAAAAATCCAACTGTAAGTGGCTTAAAGAAAATGAGAATTCATTGCTTCATATAAATGAAGAAACAAGAGGTCTGGCTTCAGGTATGGCTGGATCTGAGAACCCACATGACATCTCTAGGACCTGGTCTCTTTCCATCTCCTGAATCTCCTTTTCTCTGCTTTAATTCTGTGTTACTTATTGTTCCTAAATGCAAGCAACAGAAACCAACTATGGATAGTTTAAGCAGAAAACTAAATTTACTAAAGTATTTTAGGTAGCTCACACTACCTTTGGAAAGATTGGAGAATGAAATTTGGGGACTTGTAGCCAGTAACTCAACTGCAAATCATGTTAAAAAACCATCTCACCGGAGACACCATTGTTAGCATAACTGGTCCCAACAGTTCTAATTCTAGGCACTGGATGCTCCTGCTAGAATTATGGCTATTGGAATAAAGCTGCTACTGCCTCCCCAGAATAAAGTCCTTATTTACCTCATTGGCTTCTGATTAAAAGTCTGACAAGAGTGGGACTGATAGCAAACCCTAGAACACATATACGCTAGGGTAAGAAAGACTTGAAGGTAAGAATCCAGCTTTTATAGACAAAGGTGGTCTCATAAATTGGGGAATTCATTAACACAGAAAAGTTGTTCGAAGGTGCTCAATGGCCAAAAAAAAAAATAACGAACATATGCCACGGCTTTCTTTCCTCAGGTATTATATGCTGCCAAATGGCTGCCAGCAGTTCCAAAAACCCCCCAGGTCCAAATGGTACAATGAACACATCTGTGGTGCTTCTCCAAGCTGACCTGGCAAAAATACTCGTTCCCCACTGGCTCTGACAATGTTTCATGCCCAACTCTGAACCAATCACATGGTCAGAGGATTGGTTGAATCCCCTGTCCATTCCTGAAGCTGAAGGCAGTGTTATCCCTGCTTGAAGCATTTGAAGTACTTATTCTGAAAGCAGAGAATGCAGTCCTCCAGAGAGAAACTGCTAGATAGTTTCCGGAAGAAAGAATAGGAGGCCAGGAGATGGGTAAAAGCAACAAATGTTTTTTACAAATATTTTGATATCCAACTTAACTTTTCAGTTCAACCAAGAAATGGAATGAAATTTCTGGTCAGACCATGTGTTCATTTTGGTCATTCTAATAAACATCATTATATAATAGTAATAAGAATGACACTCGTATGGTGCTAGCCTTTTCTAATTTATATATATATATATACACATATGTGTTAGATATACAAAGTTATATATATATACAATTTAATTATATTCTAACTAAATATATGTGTGTGTGTGTACATATATATATATATATATAATCTTCACAACCTTATGCTGTATATTATTAACATAATTTTATAGATGAAAGGACTGAGACACAGAATGTTAAGTAATTTGGTCAAGGTCAGATCGTTGGTTGAGTAGAGTAACTGGAATTTGAACCCAGGCAGTCTGGCTTAGGTCCATTCTCTTAACTATATACTATAGATTCCATAGAGAGTGAGTTACCTGTCACTGGCGATCTTTAAGAAGAATCTAGGTAATTGCTAGAGGGAGTTGTGAAAGATATTTTGCCACTTAAAGCAAGATTGGTGGCCTTACTCGCCTCTCAGTTGACTGAATGCAGAGAAGTGCCTTATGGAGAACCTACAATTATCCCCCAGTGGCCCAGTAGTGTGGGTTCTGCTATCCGGGGGCAGGTCAGGCTGGGGGGACTGTGTGACTCATGTTTCAGGCTGGCTCAGGTTGCTAATATGCTCTAGCTTCCTGCAAGGAAAGCTACTTCTGGAAGTTTGTGGCCTGTCTGGGTGTTTGCGCTTATACCCCACTCCAAAAATTCCCCTGAATGCCTAAGCATTGGCCAGTAAATCCTCATCTCCACATTTCCAAGCAGCTTCTGTAACCCGGGGCTGCTCAAAGATCTGCTGTGCATAAATTAAAATGCTTTGCTAATCTGGTTGACCAGCCTCTCATTCCCCTCTTCTACATCCACATGATGGCAAAGATGAACCACAAAGCCTTTCTCAGCCTCATTCACAAATCCATTAGTCACAATACAAATCGCAATTGAATGACAGTCTACTACCAGTGACATTAAACCATCAGTCTCCACATTCAGCTGTAACAATTTTTACTTTTTCAGAACCATTCTCATCATGACAAATATTGAACCTGTGAGAGTAAAGTTATGTCCATATGCACTATGAGACAGACATTGCTGACCTCTACCCAACGAATCATTGCGCCTGCTTCTTCCAGCTGGCAGAGCCCTTCTTGGGACAGGGACTGAAAATGTCAGATTCAGTTGTTTCAGCTGCAAGTCCATTACTGGAAATCCTTGTGTTTTTTCAAGATTAGGCCCTAAAAATACCAGAGCTTATAGAAAAAAGAAGGGGTTGGGGGTAAAAGTAGACATAAAAAAAAATAGTGGGTATTTCAGAATATAACTTGGACAAGCCTAGGCAGGCAGTTAAGCTAGCTAGGGCTACTCAGGGTATAATAAAATGCATTAAAACAACATGGACTATTCATTTCTGGTTCATATATTCACATATAGTTCATGTTATGCTTAAGAAGTCACTTTTAAAAGAGAAAGAAAGAAAGAACAATATGGAATGCATTCCAGAATTCTGAGACAGTGAGGCTGCTGATAGAGTGGGTACAGGAGGAAGTGGAGCCTGTCAGGCTTAGAGTTGTATGAGACTCAGGGGTAATAGGAGCCCTCACATGAGGGAGTGGCAGGTATAAGCATTCATTTTAAATTTTCCTTCACAAAGCTAAAAAAGGCTCCTGCCTGTACAGCTAAAGGCTTTTACCATTCCTGCTAAAAGTTATTATTAATGCTCTCTCCTGCTAGGCTGCTTTATTCTGCTCTTTTGCTACACCAACACGACTTCCACAGTATATCAACATAATTCCCCTATTTACCAATGCATGTCTGGGCACTAATTCACTTCCTGGAAATGGATGTGGCAGACCAGACTGTCCCAGCCTTCCTGCAGTAGGCAAAAGCCATGTGATTTTGTTCTGACCAATGAACTAAACATAGGGAGATTCTGCTGAGAAAGCCTCAACAAGAGCCTCTTTCTTTTCTATTTTACATTTTGTCCTATGAGGATATAATACTTGGAGCAACTGATATTATTTTATAGCCATAAAGAGAGATATTGCTTCCACATTGATGGTGAAGAAAAAGGAGGAGGAGGAGGAAGAGGAAGACGAAGAGGAGGAAGGGGGAGGGGGAAGGGGGAGAGGAAGGGAGAGGGAGGATGGAGGAGAGAGGAGGCAGAAGAGAGAGAGAAGAGAGGAGGAAAAGAGAGGAGAAGAAAAAAGGGGAAAAAGGCAAGAAAAGAGGGGCCAGGTCCTTGATGACAGCATCAAGACACTAAAAAGACCCTGGAACTATTTATCTCCAATTCAAACTTTTAATCCACTTTTGGCCTTATATTTTTTATTTTAGTTTTAGAAAGACAGGGCCTCACTCTGTCACCTAGGCTGAAGTGCATGGTCATAACTCACCGCAGTCTTCAATTCCTGGGCTCAAGTGAGCTCCAACCTCAGTCTCCCAACTCAGATAATTTTTAAATTTTTTGTGAAGACTGCGGTCTAGCCATGTTGCCTGGGCTGATCTCGAATTCCCAGCCTCAAGCGATCCTCCTGCTGTGCCTCCCAAAGCACTGGGATTACAGGTGTAATCCCACTGTGCCAGGCAGGTCTTACACTCTTCACTTGCAACACACTAATATCACTTGCATTATCTGTAGAGGCACCGTGAAAGGAAAATAAATCTTGGAATCTCAAAATCACTAAGCTGGGAACTATGTCAGACAAGCCTGCCTCCCATTTTATTAATAAATAAGATAGCTACAAAGATAAGAAGCTACATACTTCCCTCACAATTTGCCCATGGGAAATTTCTTGTGGACAAAGGACAAACAGAGCTCAAAGTCATCCCTGTGAGGCTTCCCTGAGAAAAATGCATATCTGATTGCTTCCACTGCCTTTTTGTTTATGTAAAAATGCAGAGTCTCTAAGTCAGGCTAAATTGTGTATTCACTGGAAGGCTGATCAAAGACTCAAAAGAATGAAACCTTTTGTCTCTTATCTACTTCTAACCTGGAAGCCTTCACTTCACATTGTCCCACTTTATCTAAACGAACCAATGTACATCATACACATATTGACTGATGTCTCAAGTCTCCCTAAAATGTATAAAAGCAAACTGCACCCCTGACCACCTTGGGCACATAATGTCAGGACTTCCTGAGGCTGTGTTATGGGTGTGTCCTTAACCTTGGCAAAATAAACTTTCTAAATTGACTGAGACCCGTCTCAGATATTTGGGGTTCACAGCACTCACATATCTACTGTACGTGTTTCCTACGGACCTGTAACAAAGTATCACAGACTGGGTGACTTAAACAACAGAAATTTATTGTCTCATAAAGTCCAAGATCAAGGTGTGGGCAGGGTTAGTTGCTTCTGAGAGCTATGAGGAAAGGATCTGTTCTAACCTCTCTTCTTGGCTTGTGGATAGTGATCTTCTCTCTGTGTCTCTTCTCATTGTCTTCTCTCTATGACTGTCCATACCCAAATTTCCTCTTTTTATATGAACACCAGTCATACTGCATTAGGTCCTACCCTAATGACCTTATTTTAACTTGATTACCTCTATAAAGACCCTATCTCTAAATAAGGTCACATTTTGAGATACTTGAGGATGAGGGCTTGAACATAAGAATTTGGAGGTGAGAGAGACACAATTAAACCCTAGACACCTACATAATACTCTGAGATCTGGACAAATGTATTCCCTTCTCATATATCTTTGTGAGATATTAGTTATACAGGTCCACAACCCCTTATCTGAAGCCCTTGGGGCTAGAGGTGTTTGAGAGTTCAGGATTTTCTTGATTTTTTATAAAGATAATGACATTCATATATGTATATCAGAGAAGAGTCTAGAGCAATACCCCATAATCAATCATATTGTAAACCAAAAATAAAGCCCCCCAACTGACTGAATGGATCCTTTCTCTCTGCCAAGAGCATTACAAAGTTAACCTGAAAAACTAGTTCAGGCCATGATGGGACGAAGGGGCATCCAAACATCCTTCGTTACACTCTCCTCCCTTTGGAATTTAGGCACAACTCATCAGCATTAGCATGAAAACAGAGATCTTAAGACTGACAAAATAGACTCTTTATAGCAATAACATACCAAATTCCAACCTAACTCTAGTATAGCATCACATGATAGATAGCAGATCCTGAAAGAAATCTGAATACCCCAAAATATATTTCTTTGACATATTTTGAAATAACCTTGCAAAACTGTCTCCTACATTCTATAGAGAATCCCCTTTCCTTTCCAGGTCTTTTCCTGATCCAGGAGAGATTAAGAGTTTGGCACCTTCTGGAGTCTGATAGGAGACGTTTGCATCTATTCTCTCTGAAGCCTGCTACCTGGAGGCTTCACCTACATAAGAAGAAGCTTCGCCTCCAAAATCTCTTATCTTAACTCAGACATTCCTTTTTATTGATTCCAGTTCTTTAGCTAATAACTCTTTCAACCAAGTGCTAGTCAAGAAACCTTTGAAGCTATCTATGACCTGGCTCCTGCTTCTGGACCAAGCCAACTTATGCCTTACAAATATTGATTGATAGCTGCCTGTAAATTCTGTTCCCCTAAAATATACAAAATCAAGCTGTAATCCAACCACCTTGGGCACATATTCTCAGGACCTCTTGAGACTGTGCCTCAGGCCTTGGTCATTCATATTTGGCTTAGAATAAAACCTTTCAAATACAGAGTTTGACTCTTTTTCATCCACAATATTAATCTTATTGCAGTAAAACAAGGAAATATTCCAACTACATAAGAGAAAGGCTATGAAGACTTTCATAGTAATTTAGGTCAAGTTTTGCTATCAAATGAATTAAGAAAAAATGTTTGTTTTCATGCTTTCATAATTTCAGAATTGCAGATACAGGATGTCTGGACCTGAATTTCCTACTCCAGGTCACATGAAGCCTGCCTTAGTTTCTAAGTTTGTCCAATCTTTTTTCCCTGAGCTTTTCCACCTTCTCTCCTTTCTTCTATCACCAGTCGTTCCATTGCCTATCTCCTTTTCTTCTTTCCTTTCCCTAGACATTTAGAAGAACAGTTAATTTTTTGTTGATGCCATTACCAATCTGTACAAGCAGACTTAAGTAGCAGCATCTGTACATCCTTTAGTATCTTGAAACGAAAGCCATTGGCCTTGTTTAAATCCTAAGAATCTCTTCTGAATCTTTGTTCACACAGTTACAGCTTCAACCAAATGAGAAGCTGACATTCAATCTGTGAGTACACCACTCACCATTTATTCATTCATTCAACAAATATTTATTGAACACTTGTCATTGTTACCAATGGCAGATATCTGAGTTACCAGTGGTGAATCCAAACTGTAACACGGTGAGCCAGGAATTGTTTTAGATGGTGGTTACGCATCTGTAAACAAACAAAACGATTGCCCTCCTGGAGCATACTGTTCAGAAAGAAGGCGTGATATGAAAAGACTTTAGGGAACTCTGAAAATATCATGAATTCATGCCATGAATTGAGTTAGTAGAATCCAACATAACTGAAATATGAAATCTAAAAACTAACATATCTAACAGTTTATAAGTCTGAACCTCAAGATCTATTAAGATATTTTTGAGATAGGAATTTACTCGGTGTTACTGCCACTCAAGGAGCTGCCAAGAATGCTCACAAATAATCAAAAGAATCAATCTTTCCAGTCCATCTAATTCTCCAGAGCATATTGAGATTCTGCAAAAGAAAAAAAAATCACTCTGGATGCCCATGGGAATGCAAAACCAATAAATTGTTGCCAAATTCAACTTTGTAAAGATTCTTCCCTATTATTTTAAGAGTTTTAACGTTTCAGATATTCAATCCCATTTTGAGTTCCAACCTGCTTTCTCCAGTGATAGCTCCTCTCCACGCCAATTATCCCAGCATTTTAGCAGGTTTAGCCTTTGTCCTTGTCCTTCTTACCCTTCCTTCTCCCCTTTCTTCATCCCTCCTTCCCTCCCTCCCTTCTTCCTTCCTCCCTTGACTTTGTTCTTGTGCTCTTTACATTCTAGTTGAAGTCCCTTTTTTTCTCATTGAAACATCTTTATTACTCAAGTTTTTATAATTTAAGTCTTCTTAATGACATAATTCATATTATAAGCAAATAGACTACAAACTACAGCAGTGTAGACAGCCCTACCAGTAATGCAACATCAATCAGAATCCTTTAGAAATTATCTGGATCTGGACAGAAGACATTTGCAATAGGCTTGAAAATGTTTCAAAACCTCTACCAGAATAGTCAGAAATAATACATGGTTTGACAAGGAAAATAAAATGTTGGCAGACACAAACTTGAAAAAAAGAAAAAGGCTTTCATACAAAACTGAATAAACAACACACAAGAACAAAATTCAGAAGACGCCAACACAAACATACTCCCTCTTCCTTCTCTACACATAAAATAATTCATTATTAAATTTATTATTGTGATGAGACTGTTCTGCCAACATGATGTCTATCACTAAGATTTAATTCGGCATTTACTCAACTTTGGTCCAGGAAATGCATGTTCTATGAAATGTTAATAGGATTCTCATGAAAGTATTTTCTATTTCTATTCTAATCAGTTGGAGTAGCTTTACATAGTACATTTGCCTCCTTCACAAGAAACATATTAAAGGCTCTAGGAATTCCTACAGTAAAGAGACAGTAGCCAAATATTTAACAAAGTTGTTTTGGCTGCTAAATTATGGAATATCTTCTCAACATCTTACTGAATTGTGCAACAGCTTTGTGTTCCTCTTTGGGAAATGGTAATTTAATATCAGAGAACAATCCATTTCTAAATCTAGCATGGGCTAAGGAGATAGAAGCTCCCATGATTTTTCCAGAAGTTCTGCCTCACGTAAGTTAAGGTGTACTCACTACCTCCTAGTATTTTGTCTCCCATAGCATTTTTATTTTATTTTTCTTCTGCATCTTTTAAATTTATGTTTCAAAATTGAAAGAGTACATTGCATGTTTTTATCATGCACAACATGATGGTTTGAAGTACATATATATTGTCAAATGGCTAAATTTGGGCTAACTAACAAAACGTATTACCAACATCATTATTACTTTTGTGGCAAGAGCACATAACATCCACTGTCTTTACATTTTTCAAGAATATATTATATCATCATTAACTATAGTCACCTTGCCATAAAATAGGTCTCTTAAAATTTCTTCTTCCTATCCAACTGTAGTTATGTATCCTTTGACCAACATCTCCCCATCTCTCCACCCTACCAATCATCCCAGTGTTAACCACTGTTTCCACTGCTCCTTACTTCTACGAGATGAACTTCTCTAGATTCCACATATCATTGAGATCATGAGATTGTTTTTCTGTGCCTGGCTGATTTCATTTTACATAATATCCTCCAGATTCATCCATGATGGTAGAAAATGGCAGTTTTTCTTTTTACGGCTGATTATTTCATTGTGTATATATACCACGTTTTCTTTATCCACTCATTCATTGATAGACGCTTACATTGATTTCATATCTTTCCCATAACATTTTTAGGCTTGGGAAATCAGATGAGGAATGGACTCTGGTATATCAATATCAGAAGTCACAGGTGCTGATTCTGACACTGTAATCTCTGAACTCCTGTTGCCTTATTGATAGGATGGAGCTAATCCCTGATTTTTTATTCAATATCAACAAATATTAAAAGCTAGTCCTCAGGAAATTTTTCTTCTAGAAGAGAGTGGGGCCAGGGGCAGTGGTTCATGCCAGTAATCTCAGCATTTTGGGAGGCCGAGGTGGGAGAATCACTTGACCCCAGGAGTTTAAGACCAGCTTGGGCAATACAGCGAAACCCTGCCTCTACAAAAAATACAAAAATTAGCTAGGCATGGTGTTGCATACCTGTGGTCCCAGCTACTTGGGAGGCTAAGGTAATAGCATTACCTGAGCCCAGGGAGGTCAAGGCTGCAGTGAGCCATGATCATACAACTGCACTCCAGACTCCAGCCTGGGCAACAGAGCAAGATCCTGTGTAAAGAAGAAGGAAGAAAGGAAGGAAGGAAGGAAGGAAGGCAGGAAGGAAGGAAGGAAGGGAGGGAGAAAGGAAGGAAGGAAGGGAGAAAGAGAGAGAAAGAAAGAGAGAAACCAAGAGAGAAGGAAGGAAGGAAGCAAGGAAGGAAGGGAGGAAGGAAGGAAGACATGATTGACATAATTGATAGATGATTAAAGGTATAAAAACGGACAAGAAAATACCAGCAAGTGTTAATTGCTTGTGATTAAGTCCTATGAGGAGAATTAATACAGGATAATATAATAGTGTCTAGATGACTGCTTTTGACTGAAAGCTAGGGAAAGACTCTGAAGAAGTGATATTTAAATTGAACCTTGAAGTATACGCAGGCAGATCTTGGTGATGAGCACTTCAAGAGAAAGAGCTACTGGGGAGCTTAAAGTGGCTTTGTGCAACAGGGTTGAAGGAGAGTGGGGAGAAATCGGCTTGAAGAGAGAGGCAGACACCAGGTCAAGGACAGCTTTGCAAATCATACTCTTTGGGTTTTATTTCAGTTGCAATGACAAGGCACTAAAGCATTTTAAGCATGGAAGTGACATCACCTGCCCATCTACTCCACTGAGTAGTTGTAAGGAACAAACGAAGTATGTGCATGAATCAGAGTTCCAGTGGGACACACTAAGGCAAGGTAATTTGAGAATTATTTAAAGAGACTGTTATGGGCAGGATTTAAGGAACAAACCAGAGATAGTTCATTAACTACTGGCTACTAAAAGAGGGGAACCTATTACCCCCCTAATCTTGAGGGGGCAAGATAGTTAAGTGGCTAACCCTGGAGGAGGTTGTTAAGTAGCAAAAGGGCTGTAGGCTTCAGGAAATGGGCGTGGCCAACCTGCAGCTCTATGAAGAGAAAGAGCCACAACCTCACTCTCTTCTGCTTCCCACTGGGCAAACCCAATCAGGAGCCAGAGGCAAAATCCATTGATGAATAGCCACAAAGACAATGAAGGATGAAGGTGGAGGACAGATCTGGTAGAGCAGCAGAAAGGGTCCAGCATAGTCCGACTTCTTGACATCCTCTCTCATCCTTTGTGTTCCCAACCAGCTACCATATCTTCAAGGCCAGGTCACTTGCAACCTAAAAATGTTAGCCATCAGCAGAGTTCTTCATAAAAGGAGTGGGAGGAAACATGGGGACAAGAGACAATGATTAGAGGACATAGCTGTTAAAATATCTGCTTCTGTAACTGATCAGTAGGTCTAAGTTGTTAACCACACATCTTTATTGCAATGTCCATTTCATGTTTCCTTATTCTGTTAAAGTATCTTGGTTGAATAGGTTTTTAACCTGATTGCCTGAGTCAACTTTAGTCCTAGAGGAGCTGAGTCCTTTGGTGGTCCTATCTTTACTACACTGCAACAATTTTCTATTGCCAAGGGCCACAGGGTAATAAAGTCCTAAGTTGCCATGAACCCCACTGGGGTTCCATAAACAATCCTCCTCATCCCACTGCATATTCATTTCTCAGGATCAATCACCCAGCCAGTACATGCAATAAGCTCTTCTCTGTTTTGCTTCATCAGCCTAAAATGGCCAATGGGCAATTTCATCTTTTAATTCAATTGAAATACTATTGTATTTCCTTATGGATTCATTTCTCCTTCTGGTACTATAAATTCACAGAATCCAAGATTGCAGGGATGGGAAGAAAACATTCCCCAAAACAAATATTTGGTATAGGAAGTCCATTCTCATCTCCAGCCCTTGAATCTTGGACATACGGTTTCCCACACTGGAACTTATATTAGGCATTTGTTTAAGGAATATACTGCAACATATAAATAACACCCTGTCCTCACAAGATTTGTCTCCATATGATGCCACAAATGAGTCTACATATGCCATTCCACAGGAGACTGACCTGAATATCATGAATGATATCAGATTGCAGGTTCATATTGCTATAGGCAGATTGAATACTCAGTCACAGCATAGACAAAACAGTCACAGTGAGACTGAGCCCATAATGGTGAGCCCATGTATAGCCTCCATTCCTGGCACCATGTCCACCTATTTCCCTAGCCATTTATATGATTCCCTAGCCAAACATATAAACGGCTAGGGAAATAGGCTGACTGACCTTCCTAAGAGAGATAATCCATCTAATTATTATCCATTTAATTAAGTATCCAATAATTAATTATTCATTTAATTATTCAAAGCACTCATTCGTCACTTGGATGCCCACAAATTGGCATTTCCATGGGACACAAATATCTTCCCGCTCTGTGCCCATGCTGAGAGGCCCATCACAGACATCTCCCCAGACCTTGTCACTAGCCTTCTTATTTTCTTCTTTCCAGTTCCTAACCAATAGCCAATCAGTGTGTATAAATTCAAGCTGTGAGCTATCTCCCCTTCCACATTAAATAGACACCCAGAAGGCTGCCCAAAATTCTGCCTCCTGAGAACATTTTCTTTCATCACTATCTCTCAGTGCCATCCACGTGGAGCTGTAATTCATGCAGTGACTATCCATTTCTGTTAGAGGTCCACATACCATCCATCCATAAGCAGCCCCATTCTTTCTCCTCCTTCAGCTGGTCATAGAGAATTACCCCAATGAATTGGAGCTGTTGTCCAAGGGAAAAACAGGAGAGTAGTAAGAGCAGCTACTGTGAAAATCTGAGCCACCTGCTCACGCAGTTTATTTGTGCCTCCTGAGTCTTCTTGGTCCTGTCTCATATATAACATTTTCATTTTACTGTGGAATAATATGTGCATGTCTAAATTTATGATGCATATTTTCTTATTTTAGAAAGTCAGGTGTCCAGTCTTTGACTCACCCAACAGCAAGCTAAAAGGTGTTTTTCAAGTCAAGCATAGCTGTCAGAAGAGGCCAAGTCTTATTCCAAACACCTGAGAGTCTCACTCTGTGAGCCTGCCAGAAGCTGTCTATAACATCTGTCTGAAACTAATGTTTAGTGGCTTGAGTCTAATAGGTCATAAGAGGGAGGCAGCCTACACTTGCTGAAGAGCCTTTTGTTGCTTTTCTTGGTGTGAATCCTACTCAACACTGGCAGCCTTACAGATTTTCCAGCAAACAATAGTGCTCCTATATGTGTTCTATGAAACGTCCCCATATGTGTTCTATGAAACCTCTCAAATCCAAAGAAGCCTACAAAATGCTGTGCCTCCTTCCTTGCGGTGGACCGGGCAAGATGCAGAAACTTATATTTCACTTTAGTAAGGGTATCCCAGAGTACCCAAACAAGATGACTGGATACCTAATAACTTTACCTATGTGACAGAGCCTTGCAATTGAATTGGCTCACCCTCTCCCATTCATGTGCTCCCTTAAGGCATATAGGTTCTTGATAGTTCCTACTCATGCAGTGCAATTAGCATAATTTCATAAACATAATGGACTAGCATAAAATTCTGTTCCCTCCAAATCACATTATAAGAGAAACTCACTACATGAATTCACGTAGATGGCCCTTAGAGAAGTCAGTAATGTATCCTGCTATCCCTGCACCTTGAAAACAAACTGCTTCTTATTAACTTAGCTGATAGAGAGGTCAATCTAGTATTACTGCTAGATCAGTAGCTACATACAAGGCAAGGGCTATGTCTTCTTTTGCTGTTTCAGTGAAGATCCCACATCAGCTGCAAGTGACATTACCATTTTATATCTGTGGTAATTTATAGTCATTGGCAAATGGTCCCCCCAAAATAATATATTAATAATTTTTTCCCACTGCTATATAGACTCGTTAGCCAAGGAATGAGAAGGTTATTTGCTCAAATGAAAATAACATCTGGCTAATCTTTTCTGAATGCTGGGCTCTCTTGCTCAGGGAAGTGTTAATAACTTCTGGATTTCAGGGTTAGAGTGGGAATAAAGTAGTGTCCTATTAGTGGTTGGGGGGGATTTGAGGCTTTGAGGTCAAAAGGAGATCTGATCTCTCTCCAGGAGGGAATTGGATTCCCTGAGTTTATAAGGATGTTTAGGTAGAAGTTTCCATAAAAAGCAGAGTTCTGTGTCCTGTCCAGGGAAACACCCTTGGAAATTGCCAAACTTCTGAGTGGTGTGGCAATGTGGATGTGAAATAAAATAAAATAAGCACCCTCACCTCATGCATGGAAGGTCCTGATGGCTGAGCTCAGCACAGAGTTGCCAGTGCTAAAGAATCTGGACAATTCACATTTCAGCGGTGAGCAGAATGGACCAAAAACAGAGGCTGGTTCTTGTGCAATCTCCAGAGTTCAGAAAAAATTATTGCATTTGGATGTCCTATTTTCTAGAGAGCTTACAGCTAAGGCTTTATCCAATAAGATCCTTAAAGGTACTTTTTTTCTGGTGCATATATTTATAAAGCACTTTGAAGCCTTGATATAAAAGTACCAGGAAAGCAGAAGGGTAATGATACTCTAACAATGAGTGTGAACCTGCAGAGGCTCACACAGGAGTGCCCTTTGGAGAGTGAGCCAGAAACTAGCCTTTGTTTCCCTGCATGAGTCTGTCAATCTTGCTTTCATGCTGCTTGCTTTGGCCTGTTCATAATAGTCTTAACAGTCATGTCAACATATGACTGATTACATGTTGTTAAAAGGCATTACTTTTGGGAGACTGAACTGAAAGGAGAAATTGCTGCCTTCTGCTATTTCCTATTTCTATTCTTCTGGTAGAAAGTCAATAAAATCTTATTTTAACAAAAACTAAAACTAATATTTTTCATGTAATATTTTTACAAGGAACATTTTTTAAATCGCCCTTGCTATAAAAATAGTACTGCTCACTCCATCAGTTCTTAATTTAAAACAGACTTTTCAACACACTTAGAGAAGTGATTTGCCCAAGGTCTGCGGCTCTCGTCATTATTCCAGCCCCAGCACAAGGAAAGTAATCTCTGTTTGGCTCTTCCCAGTTGCATAATGGAGAAAAAACTGTCAGGAGGATTTTCTTCAGTATGAAGTGGGAAGCTATGTTTTATTTTTTGAAGACACCAAAGCATTACATCTTTCTGACAAAATGAATGGTTCCTCTCTGGTTAGCAAACTAAATGGCAACTTAATTAACTCCATGTATGTTACACCTGAAATCTGCCTGTCCATACTTTCTTCTTAAGAGTTGAAATGATATAAATCCCTAGGGAATTTTTCTTATTTCAGATCACTGGAAACAGCACAAGCATATTTTTTAAGTGTAGAATTGTCCAAAAGAAATTCTATAAAAAGTGGTTTCTATTTTTTTTTTTTTTTTGAGACAGGGTCTTGCTCTATTGCCCAGGCTAGAGTGCAATGATCATGGCTCACTGCAGCCTCAACCTCTCAAGCTCAAGCAATCCTCCCACCTCCGCCTCCCAAGTAGCTGGGACTACAAACACACACCACCATATCTGGCTAACTTTTACAATTTTGGTAGGGATAGAGTCTCACTGTGTTGCCAGGCTGGCCTCAAACTCCTGGGCTCAAGCAATCCTCCTGCTTCTGCCTCCCAAAGTCCTAGGATTACAGGCATGAGCCACCACACTCATTCCTCTATTTTTTTTTTTAATTTCCCTGAAAGATACTCATGGAAATACAAAAATTTTCAAGTCATGGTCACAAACTATACAAGGGCCATGTTCTCTATTAAAAAAAAAAAAAATGAAGACCAGGCATCAATGTCATTAAATAGTACACTCTGGGAGCAGATTTAAAGAAAAAAAGAGAGAGAGAGACTGGAAATTCTTTTTAAATGCTTCTGGAAACATAGTTTTTATATTGTGCTTTCATTTGTCTTTACTTTTCCATTTGAGGCCTCATAATGATATAACAGGATCTGGATACATCATTCACCAAAATGACAGGTGAAGGTTTTGCCATCAATGGGAGCTAATGCTTCAGACATCAGAAGCTGACTAAATTTCTAGATCTATGATATTCAAAAATTAAAAAAATAAAAATAGGCACTCAATAATATTATACTCTGGTGATTTCTGTAGAAGATAAATGGTAGAGAAACCTGAAAACAACATCCTCTGCAGTTTTTCCAGAAAACCTGGAATTCCAATCTGGGATACTCAAAGAGGAGTTTGTTAATACATTTACAGGTTTTGCAAGTAGTCAATAGTCCAGACTTATCCTCTGGGATACCAAAGCATTAGGGCTACACATAAGCAAGCCTACAGGAGGTCATTTCTCCCAGGATTCAGTAAATCAATTTTCTGTCCTTCAGCCAAAATGAAGGCCCTGAATGCAAATACAAAGATACAACTGAAATCAGCATGATAGAAAGCATTAGTAGAGAAGCTATTGAATCTACTACCACAAAAAAGAAACTGAGACAGCTGGGGGAAGGGGCAGTTGTGGACGCAGCTTCAGAAGACTTAAACATTCCTGTCTGCCAACTCTAAAGAGAGCAATGGATCTCCCAGCACAACACTCAAGCTCTGATAAGGGACAGACTGCCTCCTCAAGGGAGACACCTCCCAGCAGGGGTCAACAGACACCTCATACAGGAGAGCACTGGCTGGCATCTGGTGGGTGCCCATCTGGGACAAAGCTTCCAGGGGAAGGAACAGGCAACAATCTTTGCTGTTCTGCAGCCTCCGCTGGAGATACCCAGGCAAACAGGGTCTGGAGTGGACCTCCAGCAAACTCCAGCAAACCTGCAGAAGAGGGGCCTGTTAGAAGGAAAACTAACAAACAGAAAACAATAACATCAACATCAACAAAAATGACACCTACACAAAAACCCCATGTGAAAGTCACCAATGTCAAAGACCAAAGGGAGATAAATCCATGAAGATGAGGAAAAAACAGGACAAAAAGGTTGAAAATTCAAAAAACCAGAATGCCTCTTCTCCTCCAAAGTATCACAACTCCTCACCAGCAAGGAAACAAAACTGGATGGAGAATGAGTTTGAAGAATTGACAGATGTAGGCTTCAGAAGCTGGGTGATAACAAACCTCTCCAAACTAAAGCAGCATGTTCTAACCCAATGCAAAGAAGCTAAGAACCTTGATAAAATGTTACAGAAGCTACTAGCTAGAATAAACAGTTTAGAGAAGAAAATAAATGACCTGATGAGCTGAAAAACATAGCATGAGAACTTCATGAAGCATACACAAGTATCACTAGCCAAATAGATCAAGCAGAAGAAAGGATATCAGAGATTGAGGATCAACTTAATCAAATAAAGTGTGAAGACAAGATTAGAGAAAAAAGAATAAAAAGGGATGAACAAATCCTCCAAGAAATATGGGACTATGTGAAAAGACTAAACCTATGTTTGATTAGTGTACCTGAAAGTGACAGGGAGAATGGAACCAAGCTGAGAAACATACTTCAGGATATTATCCAGGAGAACTTCCCCAGTCTAGAAAGACAGGCCAACATTCAAGTTCAGGAAATTCAGAGAATACCGGAAAGATACTCCTCAAGAAGAGCAATCCCAAGACACATAATCATCAGATTAACCAAAGTTGAAATGAAGGAAAAAATGTTAAGGGCAGCCAGAGAGAAAGGTTGGGTTATCCACAAAAGGAAGCCCTTCAAACTAACAGCAGATCTCTCTGCAGAAACCCTACAAGCCAGAAGAGAGTGGGGCCATTATTCACATTGTTAAAGAAAATAATTTTCATCCCAGAATTTCATATCCAGCCAAACTAAGCTTCATAAGTGAAGGAGAAATAAAATCTTTTACAAATAAGCAAATGCTGAAGGATTTTGTCACCACCAGGCCTGCCTTGCAAGAGCTACTGAAGGAAGCACTAAATATGGAAAGGCAAAACCAGTACCAGCCACTGCAAAAGCATACCAAAATGTAAAGAACATCAGCCATCAAAGAAAACTGCATCAATTAATGGGCAAAATAACTAGCTAGCATCGTAACAGCGAGATCAAATTCGCACGTAACAATATTAACCTTAAATGAAATTGGTCTAATGCCCCAATTAGAAGATACATAGTGGCAAATTGGATAAAGAGTCAAGACCCATTGGTGTGATGTATTCAGGAGACCCATCTCACATGCAAAGACACACATAGGCTCAAAATAAAGGGATGGAGGAATATTTACCAAGAAAATGGAAAGCAAAAAAAAAAAAAAAAAAAACCGGGGTTTCAATCCTAGTCTCTAATAAAACAGACTTTAAGCCAACAAAGATCAAAAAAGACAAAGAAGGGCATTACATAATGGTAAAGGAATCAATACAACAAGAAGAGCTAGTGATCCTAAATATATATACACCCTTTACAGGAGCACCCCAATTTATACAGCAAGTTCTAAGAGACCTACAAAGAGATTTAGACTCTCACACAATAATAGTGGAAGACTTTAATACCCCACTGTCAATATTAGACAGATCAATGAGACAGAAAATTAACAAGGATATTCAGGACTTGAACTCATCTTTGGACCACGTGGTCCTAATAGACATATAAAGAACTCTCCACCCCAAATCAACAGAATATACATTCTTCTCAGCACCATGTAGCAGGTATTCTAAAACTGAGAACATAATTGGAAATAAAACACTCCTCAGCAAATGCAAAACAATGGACATCATAGCAAACAGTCTCTCAGACCACAGTGTAATCAAATTAGAACTCAGGATTAAGAAACTCAAAACTGCACAACTACATGGAAACAGAACAACCAGCTCCTGAATGATGACTGGGTAAATGACAAAATTAAGGCAGAAATAAATAAGTTATTTGAAACCGATGAGAACAAAGGTACAAGGTACCAGAAACTCTGGGACACAGCTAAAGCAGTGTTTAGAGGGAAATTTATAACACTCAATGCCCACAGGGAGAAAGCAGGGAAGATATAAAATTGACACCCTAACATCATAATTAAAAGAACTAGAGAAGCAAGAATAAAAAAATTCAAAAGCTAGAAGGAGACAATAAATAACTAAGATCAGAGCAGAACTGAAGGAGATCGAGATACCAAAAAAATTTTTTAAAAGAAATGAATCCAGGAGCTGGTTTTCTTCTAAAAGATTAACAAAATAGAGAGCTAGTGAAAATAGTAAAGAAGAAAAGCAAGAATAATGAAATAGACACAATAAAAAAATGATAACAAGGATATCACCACTGATCCCATAGAAATACCAACTACCATCAGAGAATACTATAAACACCTCTACCCAAATAAACAAGAAAACATAGAAGAAATGGATAAATTCTTGGACACATACATCCTCCCAAGACTAAACCAGGAAGAAGTCGAATCCCTGAATAGATTAATAACAAGTTCTGAAATTGAGGCAGTAATTAATAATCTACTAAGCAAAAAAAGCTCAGGACCAGACGGATTCACAGCTGAATTCTACCAGCAGTACAAAGAGCTGGTATAATTTCTTCTGAAACTATTCCAAACAATTGGAAAAGAGGGACTCCTCCCTAACTCATTTTATGAGGCCAGTACCATCCTGACACCAAAACCTGGCAGAGACACAACAAAAAAAAAGAAAATTTCAGGCCAATATCCCTGATGAACATTGATACAAAAATCCTCAATAACATACTGGCAAACTGAATCCAGCAGCACATCAAAAAGCATATCTACCACAATCAAGTTGGCTTCATCTCTGGGATGCAAGGTGGGGTCACCATATGCAAATCAATAAATGTAATCCATCACATAAACAGAATCAATGACAAAAACCGCATGATTATCTCTATAGATGCAGAAAAGGCCTTCAATAAAATTCAACACCTCTTCATGGTAAAAACACTAAATTAACTAGGTAATGATGGAACATATCTCTAAATAATAAAGGCTATTTATGACAACCCATAGCCAACATCATACTGAATGGGCAAAATCTAGAAGCATTCCCTTTGAAAACCGGCACAAAACAAAGATGCCCTTTCTCCCCACTCCTATTCAACATAGTATTGGAAGTTCTGGCCAGGGCAATCAGGCAAGAGAAAGAAATAGAGGATATTCCAATAAGAAAAGTGAAAGTCAAATTGTCTCTGTTTGCAGATGACATGATTGTGTATTTAAAAAACCCCATCATCCCAGTCCAAAAACTCCTTAAGCTGGTAAGCAACTTCAGAGAAGTCTCAGAATTCAAAATCAACATGCAAAAATCACAAGCATTTCTATATACCAATAATAGACAGAGAGCCAAATCATGAGTCAACTTCCATTCACAATTGCTAAAAAGACAATAAAGTACTTAGGAATACAACTTACAAGGGATGTCAAGGACCTCTTCAAGAAGAACTACAAACCACTGCTCAAGGAAATAAGAGAGGACACAAACAAATGGAAAAACATTTTATGCACATGGATAGAAAGAATCAATGTCATGGAAATGGCCTTACTGCCTAAAGTAATGTATAAATTCAATGCTTATTCCTATCAAGCTACCATTGACTTTCTTCACAGAATTAGAAAAACTACTTTAAATTGCATGTGGAGCCAAAAAACCAAGACAATCCTAAGCAAAAAGAAGAAAGCTGGAGGCATCACACTATCTGACTTCAAACTATACTACAAGGCTACAGTAATCAAAACAGCATGGTACTGGTACCAAAACAGAGATATAGACCAATAGAACAGAACAGAGACCTCAGATATAACACCACACATCTACAATCATCTGATCTTTGACAAACCTCAAAAAAACAAGCAATGGGGAAAGGATTCCCTATTTAATAAATGGTGTTGGGGAAATTGGCTAGACATATGCAGAAAACTGAAACTGGACCCCTTCCTTACACTTTATACAAAAATTAACTCAAGATGGATTAACGACTTAAATGTAAGACCTAACACCGTAAAAACCCTAGAAGAAAACCTAGGCAATACCATTCAGGACATAGGCATGGATAAAGTCTTCATGACTAAAACACCAAAAGCAAAAGTAACAAAAGCCAAAATTGACAAATGGGGTCTAATTAAACTAAAGAACTTCTGCACAGCAAAAGAAACTATTGTCAGAGTGAACAGGCAACCTACAGTCTGGGAGAAAATTTTTGCAATCTATCCATCTGACAAAGGGCTAATATCAATATCCAGAATCTACAAGGAACTTAAACAACTATACAAGAAAAAAACAAACAACCCCATCAAAAAGTGGGCAAATATATAAACAGACACTTCTCAAAAGAAGACATTTATGCAGCCAACAAACATATGAAAAAAACCTCATCATCACTGGTCATTAGAGAAATGCAAATCAAAACTACAATGAGATACCATCTCACACCAGTTAGAATGGGGATCATTAAAAAGTCAGAAAACAACAGATGCTGGAGAGTATATGGAGAAATAGGAATGCTTTTACATTATTGGTGAGACTGTAATGAGTTCAACCATTGCAGAAGACAGTGTGGTGATTCCTCAAGGATCTGGAAATAGAAATATCATTTGACCCAGCAATACCATTACTGGGTATATACCAAAAGGATTATAAATCATTCTACTATAAAGACACATGCACATGTATGTTTACTGCAGCACTATATACAAGACTTGGAGCCAACCCAAATGCCCATCAATTATAGGCAGGATAAACAAAGTGTTGCACATATACACCATGGAACACCATGCAGCCATAAAAAAAGAATGAGTTCATGTTTTTTGCAGGGACATGGATGAAGCTGGAAACCATCATTCTCAGCAAACTACCACAGGAACAGAAAACCACACAGCGCATGTTCTCACTCATAAGTGGGGAGTTGAACAATGAGAGCATATGGGCTCAGGGAGGGGAGTATCACACACAGGGGCCTGTTGGGGGTGGGGGGCAAGGGGAGGGATAGCCTTAGGAGAAATATCTAATGTAGATGATGGGTTGATGGGTGCAGTAAACCACCATGGCACATGTATATCTATGTAACAAACCTGCACATTCTGCACATGTATCCCAGAAAAAGTATAATTAAAAAATTTTTAAATTTTTAAAAATATAAAATAAATGTCAAATTTGGGTACATATATTCTTTTTCCTCTTATCTCGCAAGTTATAAACATAATACTCCCAATTTATAATTAATAAAACCTTAATTGTTTTAAATGAAAAAAATTTTAAAAAACAAAGAAACTGAGTAAACAAGGTAAAATATGGCCTGTTAGGGCACTTCTATCATGGCTTTAATTAAATATTGTCCTAAATGAACAGAAAAGAAACTTAATGAAGCTTAATAGTGTTATTCATATATATGGATAACATATATACCCACATATATGGATAACATATATATCTATATCTATAGATGATATAGATATAGATATAGATAGATATACATGGAATATGTGTTATTGGAAGGGCCACCTGAAGAAAAGAGGCATACATACAGGGGCAGAATGATGGTGTGCTGGACGCCGATAAGAGCGATCTCATCTGCTTGGCCTTGCTGTTGGAGGGGATACTCTCTACTGTCCATGCAGCTTTCACCTGGTTACCTCCTGATTCCCCTTTCAGGATCCTTCTCTGATGTCCGCAGGTGAGGTTAGGTGCCAAGCTATGTGCTCTGAGAGCGATAACATGCTGGTAAATCTCTATACCTGGCTCTTTGAAGGAAAAAACCTAATATGTAGCAATTTCCATGGTATGATAATCACACCATGGTTTATCTCCAGCTACCAACATGTCACTGAATGAAGGGTTAGGGAAATGTGTGCAGTAGCCAGCATTACATTACAAATCCACCACACAGATATGACAGTTGTAAAGAACCTTAGGAGCAAGATCATTAGAAAATGATAGGGCATTTATTACCTTTGCTTTTTAGTATAATTCATTTAATTTATTTTTAATATAATTTATCTAATTATAAGTTTACATAACAGTTTTTGATAATGTACATATTTTAATAATGTCTGTGTAAATTACAGACATTATTAAATTCCTGGAAATTTAACAGTCAGCTCCCATAAACTGAGAGAAGCCACCTCCTCCTCCTATTCCTGTTCCATATCATCCTGTATTTATCTCATAATAGCACTACCATGATTGATTTTAATTGCCTGTTTAATTGCCTATCTTCCCTGATAGATTTTATTCTTGATGAGGGCAGAGATTCCTTATACCTTGCTATTGAGCTACTACAGTTCCTGACACATCATGTTTCAGAATTTTGTTGTATAAACAAATAAACAAAATGGATAAACAAATGTCACCAGTACCAACCCTAGTCTCCGCAGTAGCTACCAAGAGCCAACCTTTGTGTAACTGCCCAGAATGCACCAACCGACTCTGTACTATGGATTGCATTTCAAACATCACCTATCAGAATTCAATGAATTAAGAAAGTTATAACATACATAAATCAAAACAGCATGTTGTACATTTCAAGTATATACAATTTTAAAAAGAAAGCTATAACACAACAGAATATAAGTAAAGATAGAGTTTGGATGAATACTATTCGATCCATTCATTCCACAAAGCTTTTGAGGACCTATCATGTTACAGGAACTAGCAGTAAAGCAGTGAACCAAGGAGAAAATTTTCTACCAATATAGGCTTCACATCCTAGTGGTAGAGACAGACAAAAAATTAACTAATTAATTAGTTAATTACTGTCTTACAAAAGGCCAAGTAAGGATAAATTCTATGAAGAAAAAGGTAGAAAAGAAGAGAGACTGAGAAGTACGAAGATGATGGGGACAGCCTTCTTGAGGAAGTAGCATCTGTGAAGACACTTGAATGGAGTGAAGGAAGCAGTCATGTGACCATCCGAGGGAACGTTCCAGGCGGAACGGACTGCAGAAGCACCGGTGATGCAGCACACTGAGCCCAAGCATGTTGGTGAAATAGGAAAGACATACATATGACTGGAGTGGAGTGCGTTGGGGGAAGAGTGTCAGTGAGATGACAGCGTAGCACGGGGGCAGATTATGCAGTGACTTAAAAGTCAAAGAACAGATTTGGTTTTCTATTGTGCATGTGAGTTGTCAAATTGTCAGAAAAATAGTTTACAATATTTCACCTAAGCAGAATGAGTTGAACGTGTGTGTGTGTGTGTGTGTGTGTGTGTGTGTGTGTAAGAACTTAATCAACACCCTGGGTACAGTTAGCTAATATTTGTAATAATTCTGAACAGTAATTCACACACAGGCACTTTAAGTGTTTGGAAAACCATAATCAGGAGCCCACATTTTAGAGTTGCTTTTAGCAGGTCCTTCAAATTCCCCCATCTAAATCTTCACCAAAATGTTTTAAAAATAGCATTAGGGATATTAGAAACAAGCTTACATTGCTGTGATGACTAGTATTTAATAAACGTGATTTGCTAGAAAGTCTGTATAAACACTCTTTTCCCCGGAGGAAAAAGGCGTAAAAATCTGGCAGGCTCAGCAATCTAACATTTACAGGACACGGCTGCAGCTCTGACGTTCTATCAGGCCTGCGTCTCCCCAGTCCTCTCCGTCCCCTTCTGTCCTAAGAGCACACACATACAATGTACACACATTTGCATTTAATACAAGACTGCTTACCTAAATCTAGTAGATAATTAGCTCATCCTACACTAAAATATTGACAAGGCTGCCTTAAAGTGGATCTTGTGGAATGACAAAAGGACAAAGGACAGAATGAGATTGAACAACTTCTTTTATATCTCTTTGCTAATACTTGCTTATACATGTGGCAGAATTATGAACATTCCCATACTCTACCAGGGAGTGAAGCTACGGGGAAGATGAATGGCACTCATGGCCGTCCAGTGGGAGTGGTATGATGCGTGGAAAGACTGAGGGGGTTGTCGGGTAGCATGGTAGCATACCCAGCTTGCATTTTCAGTTTGCATTTAGAGTAACAGTTATTAATTTTTGAATATTTAAGTGTTCAGTAGTAATTAGCACACAAGCTTCTAACTTCTTTATAAAGTAGAACTACAATAGTCATCCTCTTCTGAGGAGAAAACTTAGCAGAGGAACAGTAGTAGACATCAGTAATGACTGACGTGGTGACATGGGTGTTCCGCGAAAGGCCTGTGCTTTTGAAAGCCCTAAACCCTTCCAGAACTAAAGATATTTTACGTTTTAGTGTTTTTCTTGTGAGCAAACTTAAGATTTGCTCAGTATGCTATTTACTATGTTATCTCACACTTGAACCTCTTTCTGTCACTAGGAAGGCTCAAGTGATAAAAGCAGGCTGTTTCATGACTATTATTGCAAAACAACTAATTACTGCTAAAATATTTTTTACAATCCTGGAATCTAGGAGTCAGGAATTCAAGAAGGGCTGGGCATGGTAGTTCTGGCTTGAGGCCTTTCCTGGGTTGCAGCCAAACATGGCTAGAGCTGTTATAATGAGGACTGGGCGCCTGGGTGAACACCAGGCACTGCCCCCACCCCTACCCTCGCCCCAATCCATTTGGTTTCAGAGTTTCTGCATGTGGTCCCTCTGCATGGGCTAGCCTGGGCTTCCTTAAGTATGGCACCTCAGGGAAGATGGACTGTTTATATGGCAACTGACTTTTTTGAAAGCAAATGTCCCAAGAAACATGATAGAAGTATATGGCATTTTTATGACCTTATAAATCACATAGCATCACTTTCAATCAACTTTCTTGGTCAAGGAAGTCACAGAGGCCCTCCATCTTCAAGGAGAGTGAACTTTGACTCCCCTTTGATGGGAGGCATGGCAACATTACCCTATAAGGAGGGCACACATGGGATGCGAGATATTGTTGCAGCCATCTTTGGAAAATAAAATCTGTAACACAGGACAGACTGGGTATGCTACAGATAGATGTGACATCAGTGCCACCATCTTAGTCTGTTTGGGCGCTATAACACAATCCCATAGACAAGGGTGAGACTTACTCACAGTCTGAAGGCTGGGAAGTCCAAGATTCGGTACCAGCAAGGCTGGGTTCTGCTGAGAGCTCTCCTGGTTCACAGATGGCCATCTTCTTGCTGTGTCCTGACTTCGTGAAGAGGAGAGAGACAGAAGGTGAGCTCACTCCTGCCTCTTCTTAAACAGGCACTAATCCCATCATGAGGGCTCCACCCTCATGACCTAATTGCCTCTGAAAGGTTCACCATCCCACTGGAAGTTATGGTTTCAACATATGAATTGGGGGTGGTGGGAAGGGCACAAACATGTAGTTCAAAACTGCCATTATAACCTGGTCTCAAGAAGGATCATAGTATAATAGTTCACATCTACTTAGCCTTTGCCATGTGCCCAGCACTTGTTAAGTGCCTTATGTGCCTTACCTTGATCTTCACAACACTTATATGAGGTAGAGATGACTAATTTCTCCATTTTCCTGAGGAGAAACTGGGTTTCAGAGAAGTCAAAGTACCTTGCTGAGAATGTCTCTGTAGACTCAAATCATAATATCATTAAAATAAAGCTGTAAAAACAAAAACACAATTTTTAAAAACCCAATTGATAAAAGGATTTTGTCATACATCATTAGAAAAATATAAATAATAAGAAAAATAACTTTATATTTTATTCTGTTTTAATAAAATTCTGTCCAGAAATGATCTGATATATTGATAACTAATCTGTCCAACGTCTTCAGTTTTTATATCTACAGGCAGTGTGTTGTTGTAAGGTGTCATTAGTATTCAGAACAATAAAAACACTTTTCAACAAACCCTCCATTAGCTAGAACCTTATGTTCCCTGAGGGCTGGAATTCACTATGGTTTTTCCCTAACTTCATTTTTATTCCTATGATCATGCAACATAAACAATGGAAAATATAGAAAAACTAGACCTTTCCCACTAACCGATAAATCTTTTGGGAAGAAAACGAATCCTATTTCCTTGTTCTACCAAACTTTTCTTAGGGGAGTTTTATTAAAGAACTATGCCATTTAAATTTAAGGCCGGGCGCGGTGGCTCAAACCTGTAATCTCAGCACTTTGGGAGGCCGAGGCGGGTGGATCACGAGGTCAAGAGATCGAGACAAGCCTGGTCAACATGGTGAAACCCCGTCTCTACTAAAAATACAAAACATTAGCTGGGCATGGTGGCGGGTGCCTGTAATCCCAGCTACTCAGGAGGCTGAGACAGGAGAATTGCCTGAACCCAGGAGGCAGAGGTTGCGGTGAACCAAGATCGCGCCATTGCACTCCAGCCTGGGTAACAAGAGCGAAACTCCGTCTCAAAAAAAAAAAAAAAAAGGAAATTTAACTCATCTTTCTAGCCCAGTCTACTCTTATCCTTAGGATTATATGTACAGGAAGAACTCTTCACAGGAAGACATTATGTCCAGAAAGTACCCTCTTCTCTCATCCAAATTCCCTGATGTCTAAAAATAATCACTGGAATCTTCACTTATCGTTCACACTACTAGGTCTTATAAAAAATTTCAGTTAAAATATTAACAAGTCTGCCATAAAGTGGATCTTGTGGAATGACAAAAGGACAAATAGCTGAATGAGATCGAATAACTGCTTTCATATCTGTTTACTAAAACTTATTTATAAAAATGGTAATTGATATTTAGAATTTCTGAAACAAACCTGAACTTGAATGGAGCACCCCAGCCCTGTGGAGTGGGAATGTCTTTCAGACTTGGAGTCAGCCAGGAGAGGTGGCTTATGCCTGTAATTCCAACATTTTGGGAGGCCAAGGCAGAAGGATCAGTTGAGCCCAAGA
This sequence comes from Sapajus apella, assembly GCF_009761245.1. Taxonomy (NCBI): domain Eukaryota; kingdom Metazoa; phylum Chordata; class Mammalia; order Primates; family Cebidae; genus Sapajus; species Sapajus apella. Next base: position 9,941,343 of record NW_022436985.1, on the reverse strand, counting down.
GGTCGAGACCAGCCTGGCCGACATAGCAAAACCCCATCTCTACCAAAAGTACAAAAATTATCCAGATGATGGGTAGCCCGTGCCTGTGGTTCTATCTACTCAGGAGGCTGAGCGGGGAGAATCGCCTAAGCCTGGGGAGGCTGAGGCTGCGATAAGCCATGATCATGCCACTGCTCGATCATGACAAAGCTTGAGCAAGAGTGAGACCCTGTCTCAAAAAACAAACAAATGAAACCAGATTTAGGGTTATTTGGTTTAAAAAATCAGGAAAAAAAATCCTTGTTCATGTATTACTTTCGGTGTCTGGGTAATGAGAGCAGTGTCAACAAGAATATTTATGTGAGAACACAAGCAGACGTAATATTAACATCTGTATGGGCACCAAATTGTGATATAACCCAAAAAGAGGCATGTAATTTCATTAGTACATCTCTCCCTGATCCTCCTCCAAGCAGAATTCATTGGATCTTATTTGTTTGTACCGTATAATTTTCTCTCTTAACGTATTGCATAGTAATCATTTCAAATCCTTGTTTTGGAAAGGTACTTAACATTTCTGTGCCACCATATTCTCATCTGTATAATGGTAATAACAATAAAGTTATATCACAGACATGTTAGGATGTCTTAGTGTTTAATAAATTAACCACTGATTATGTTTGTGTCTCTCTTCTGCACAAAACATTCAGGAAAAAAAAAGGAATTCAGAAGAACCAAACAATACTCATCGAGCAGTTAAGTTAAATATCTCGGTGTTGATCATATCTCATTACAGAGAGTTAAATTTAAAAATCCCAGCCCTAGTGACATTTTAACAGGGCCTTGATGATACATGCTAAGATATGCATAAAGAACAATATAATCACAGTCAGAGATTTTCTTCCTGAACCACTCTTCAAGCTGTCTATGTTTATTTCCTTTGGCCCTTGGCCATCTTGTTTCATTCTCTTGCCTCTGCTAGTGAGTTTTCCATCTTGATTCAACTTTTGAACTGTTTTTTATTTTGTTAATGTTCCGTTTCTTTTCCAAACCTTTCAGTAGCTTGCTGCTTCCTGGAACAGAGTCTCAGTAATTTACACTCCTTGGGCACTGGCCCAGATCTCCTTCCCTTCAATGCCTCCCACCAGCTATTGTGCACCTTCTCTTGCCATGCATGACCCTGACTGGCATGAGTCACTTTTCTCCCTGCCTAAACCAGAAAGGGCTGGACAAGGAGCTAGCCAATATGTAAACCTATGTCAACCAGGATAGGGAGGTAAAATGTAAAACTAAGAGTCATTTCATAGGATTATGAGATTGGGGATAATTACACTTGCAAATATTCTTTGATTTTAAAAAGGGTCGTGGGGAAGGAATAGAAACATGGATAGACTGTACAGTACTCAAATGTCTGAAGACACAACTAAGAATTTTGACAATTCCAGCCCCTGTGAGAATTTCAAAAGCAGGAGTATCCTATATTTGATATTCTTGCACAGTGAAAACAGCAGGGACATAAGAACCTGGCAGACAGGTCAAATTCAGGTTCTGTCATGAAGTAGCATGTGACTGTGACTTTGACTGAGGCTTTGAGTATAACCTCTCATCTGTAAAATATGTTTAATAATATCGACATTGCAGGATGTTGTAGGGAGTAAAGATAATACAGACCAATTGCTCAATAAAGATGACCTGAGTCAATGACTGCTGAGAGTGGCCTGGAATTGCAAGAGAAGCTTCCAAAAGGGTGGAATCGAAGGGGCAGCTATCAGGATGAGAGAGACTAGGGAAGAAGAGGTTTGGAGAGTCAACTGCATTTCTTTGGCCTGTTTGTGTAAAGTGACTGTTGTGAACTGGATAATCTTTTCTTTAAAAAGAATTCTGAAACTGATATATGAACAGCTGACAAGATATTTCCTCTTCTTTCAGAATTGGTACCTTTAGCAATTCTTATTGCAATGCAAGTGAGTAAACTCAAGAGACGCCATGTGAAAGCGCAAAAGGAAAACCAACCTCAACCAACCCCCACCCATCTAATGGCCCATGAGAACTTCAGCACAAAGAGAATAAATCACATTTGTTCCCACTGCACACAAAGATTGGTGGTGAAAAGAATCCTACCACAGAACTCCTTTATATTACAGGAGAAACTGTAATGTCAAAACTCATCTGGGGGCAAGGCACAGTAATCCAAGCACTTTGGGAGGCTGAGGTGGGAGGATCACTTGAGCCCAGGAGTTTGAGACCAGCCTGGGCAACACGGCGAAACCCTGTCTCTACAAAAAATACAAAACATTACCTAAACATGGTGAAGTGCACCTGTAGTCTTAGCTACCCAGGAGGCTTGGGCCGGGGGATCACCTGAGCCTGGGAAGTTAAGGCTGCAGTGATCATACCACTGCACTCCAGCCTGGGCAGCAGAATGAGACCACTGCACTCCAGCCTGGGCAGCAGAATGAGACCTTGTCTCAAAAAAATAAAAATAAATAACTTTCATCTGAAGTCTGAAAATAGATACCATTTTGTGTTTAACATAAATAACTTTCATCTGAAGTCTGAAAGTAGATATCATTTGTGTTTAACATGCAGAGAGGTGGGCCAGGCGCAGTGGCTCACGCCTATAATCCCAGCACTTTGGGAGGCTGAGGCGGGTGGATCACGAGGTCAAGAGATCGAGACCATCCTGGTCAACGTGATGAAACCCCATCTCTACTAAAAAATACAAAAATTCTCTGGGCATGGTGGTGCAGCCTGTAGTCCCAGCTACTCGGGAGGCTGAGGCAGGAGAACTGCTTGAACCCAGGAGGCAGAGGTTGCGGTGAGCCGAGATCATGCCATTGCACTCCAGCCTGGGCAGCAAGAACAAAACTCCTTAAAGAAAAAAAAAAAAAAAAAACACATGCAGTGAGGTATTGAATAGAAAACAAAGTTGTTCTGCTTTAGAAATGGAACCAAAATTTGAGGATTAGAGGCTAAAACAGAAGAGAAGAAAGGATTTGGAAGCTGTTATGGACTGAATTATGTGTCCCTCAAAATTCATGGACTGAAGCCTTAACCTCCGTAATCTCATAATGTGACTATAATTTGAGAAAGGGTCTTGAAAGAGATGATTAAGGTTAAATGAGGTCACTTAAATGAGGTGGCCCTAATCCAATCTGATTGTGTCCTTGTAAGAAGAGATTAGGACACATAGACACTAGGGATGTATGTGCACAGTAGAAGGGCCAGGTGAGCATGCAGCAAGAAGGCAGCTGCTTGCAAGCCAAGTAGAGAGGCCTTGGGAGAAATCAACCGTGCCTACTCCTTGATCTTGGACTCTAGCTCCAGAACTGTAAGAAAGTATATGTCTGTTGTTTCACAGAATACAGCCCGTCTGCGTCCTTTCTTATAGCAGCCCTAGCAGACTAATACTGGAGTTGGAGATGACAGGGAAAGGACATGAGCAGGAGTTGGCAATGCAGCAACCAAAAGTGAAAGCAAGCAAGTCTAAGGAGAGACAGCCAGTAAGAAATGGTGGATAGATGGCCAATGGAGGCATGACAGAACCACGATGACTATTATTATAGTTTAACTTTTGGTTGGTAGTCAGTAATACTGTAATTCTACTGTACAACTCCAAAGCTTCAGTCATAGGATGCTATATACAAATACCTTGTGGGGGTCTTGTGTGTTTGTTGTTGTTCTTTTGGTCAAGGAAGGAATCAAGGCATTGTCTAGAGGGGGGCAAAGTGATTTAGAAAAAAGATTGTAGTCGCAAGAAACAAGAGGGAGGTGAAAACTAAAACTTCAACAGCTACAGATATCAGAGCAAGAGGAGCCTGTGGAGACCTAAGTTACCCAAGCAGCTGCTCCTCAGATCCCTGGTGCGACTGGATGGCATGGAATGAATGCCCTGAGAGATGCTTGGTTTCTGCTTTGAAGGGCCCAGAGGGATTTTGGCATGCCTGGTAAGTGAATTTAATTTTTAATTTTTTTAATTTTTGATTTTTTGAGATAAGGGTCTTGCTCTGTTGCCCCAGCTAGAGTGTCAACAGCATGATCATGGCTTACTGCAGCCTCAATCCCCTGGATCTAAGTGATCCTGCCACCTCAGCCTCCCAAGTAGCTGGTACTATAGGCAAGCACCATCACATCCCACTAATTATTTGGTAGCAATGGGGTTTCACCATGTTGCCCAGGTTGATCTCAAATTCCTAGGCTCAAGTGATCTGCCAGCCGCAGCCTCCAAAAGCAATGGGATTACAGGAAGAAAGTGATTCTTAAATAGATAAGAAGGAAGGAAAATGTTTAATACATAGTTGTCATTTGGTGTATTACTTTACGCTGAATGTATCCACTGTGACTGAGCTCAGATTCCTTCTGGAAAGGTTCAGTGAAGTAGACAGTTAATGTTTTTCTGATTTAACGTTAGCAGAAAATAGGAGCTTAGATGCTATGTGTTAAATCTGTGCTCTCGAATTTAACAGGTGGCAACCCTGATTAGACTTAGACTAGTACTCAGTACTCATCTTTGCCTTGATATATTGCCATGTGATGAATAATAAATATGCTGATACATAATAAATACCTTGATACATTAATGTGAAACATACTAGAAAGAATGAAAATGAACTGAAAAGATTCTTTCGTTGACATTCTAAATACTCCATTACCTCTAAAGCACACATAACTGTCTTAGCTAACATGCAAAACAAATTACTGTGGAACAGGGCTACTTATTTTAACATTTCTCTTTGTTTTTTCAGCCAGCTAAAGAAGGATCTCTATGTACGAATAGAATTTTCCATCTAGTGACCAGATTTTGAAGAATGTTTTTTAAATTATTAAATTCTTAGTAATTACTCTTCCAAACAACTGACTTTTGAGGGCTCAAATACTGATCTTTTTATCATTGTAGTCTTGTCAGTTTCAGTTTTCCAGTGTAATTCCCAACTTAGAAGATCAGGATTTGAATTATGCAATTTTTATCAATTGAGCAAAATGTACACATGTGCTCTGGTGAGGGTTTCATCTTCCTGAGGTTATGCTTATGGGCAGGGGAGAAAAAAGGCCTCCAATGAATAAACTGTCATTACAGCTTGGTTATAGTGGACTTTCCTAGAATTCTTTTTTACTACTTAAACAGGAAGTTAAAGAGACAAGAACTTTCTTCATGAACCTAACTTCACATATTTTTTTAAAACTGCATAAACCAGAGCCAAAAATAACTGCCTGATAACTTCTTCTTTAACTCCAAGTTGCTTTCTGAATTATGCCTTTTTGTAACGGGAAACAAACTATGTTGATTATATTTTATACAGGAGTATGCTTTTCAGGATTTTCTAAAATAGACAAAAATAGAAATTTTTATAACAGCCTAATTTGAATATAAGTATTTTGCAATTCAACACTATGAACACAATAGGCTATTGTAACACATTTATTATTACATAATGTTGTATTTTATATATATGTGTGTTTGTATGTGTATATATATATATATATACACATATATACATATATGTGTGTGTGTATGTATATATATGGGAGGGGGAGGGAGGACGAAGGGAGTCTTACTCTGTCACCCAGGCTGGAGTGCAGTGGAGAGATCTCAGCTCACTGCAGCCTTGACATTTCAGGACTCAAGCGATCCTCCCACCTCAGCCTCCTGAGTAGCTGGAACTACAGGGCTGTGTCACCATGTTGGCTAATTTTTTTGTATTTTTTGTAGAGACAAAGTCTTGCTTTGTTGCCCAGGCTGGTCTCAAACTCCTGGGTTCAAGTGATCCTCCTGCCTCGGCCTCCCAGAGTGTTAGGATTATAGGCATGAGCCACAGCATCCAGCTGTGGTATATATTTAGTTGTCAGCTTTTTCACAATCAGCTTTCGTGCTAGAATTCAAACTCTTCAAAGGCAGGGGCATTGTTTGGTTTCAATGCAATTTCATTAACTGAATGAATGAATTTCTGATTGTTACCTGTACATACTTATGTATCATGTTTCTTTTGCTCTATAAAAATAGCTAAATTAATTACATCATAACATGAAAATGCAAAATAAGACATTCCTGTCATTTCGTAATTACAAACCTTAACAGAATTGGTCAAAAAAAATTATATTACTCCTTTAAGCAATACATTGCTTACTTATTTTTTCTCTAGTTTTGGATTCTATGATTTTCAAATACAAAGGAAAATAAATGGAAGGAATAATAATAAAGTTACTTGGTAAGTTCATGATTTCCCCATGGTGATGGGATAACAAAAAGGTGCATTTTTCATAAATAAGGAATTATCTTGTATTGGATTTTATGTATGATTTTAAATTGAAATTCATTTATAAACTTCATATGTATTGTGAACAAAATCAAAATTTAAGTAGAAATATCTTTAATTGGCAATACCTTTTATAATTTAAGCTTTTCAGTGGTCAGCAATTAAGTAAGAAACAGTTTCTATATTTTCTGCATTGAACAAAGTATACTAAATGATAAGAGTAAGTCTACTGTGTCTGACAGTCAAACAATGTATTCCAGAAAAAAAAGGTACTTTAAAAAACCATTTTGGCCAATGAAATTGAAGGTAGTAGTCGGGCTCTTTTCTCCTAAGGAATGCTCACAAAGTTCCAGTGAAATCTGCCTGCATTCAGCTCCTCAAGTACATACCCCAGCTCTTTCTCTTCTCGCAGACTGTGTACGTACTGTTCTCTCTCTTCTGGAACATTCTTTTTCTTGCTTTTATGGCAAACTCCCATGAATTTTTTGTCCCAGTTTACATGCATCCTCTCAGAGGCCTTCTTTGACCACACTATCTAAATAATTTATTTGTAACTATTGAATCTAATTATTTATTTGGATTTCTTTGTATTTTTTTCCTCTCCTCCCTCTCCGCATCCAGCTGAAGAAGAGAACAGATATTATTTCCCATGAAAAGGAGCATATTTCAAGCTTTATGGTAATTTAGAGGAGAAAGATAATACTTCTTTAGGGAATGGCCAGGTAGGTTTTGCAGGAGAGATGCTGTTTCCTGCCATCACAATGGAAGAAATAACATTCCTTCTCATGGGTGCTAGCGCATACAACCAGTGTGACCACTGCGGGGAAAGGGACTAGTTGCCCATCGATTCCAGCTTTCTTTCCTCTGTCAGCTTTGTGTAATTGCTCCCCTTTTGTCAAAATTTCCTGCTTTCACTATGCGCATTTTTTCTTCTCCTTTGCTTATAAACTTATGAACTCCCTAAAAATTGTGATTGATCACATTTACCTTAGCTGCTCTGAGCTCTTCATCCCTCTGAGTATTTGTAGAATGGTGGAGAGTCTCACGGCAGGAGGGAGTCCAAGGGCAGTGATGTGGTAGCAATTAATTGGCTGCATAAACAAAACCAGAAGAAAGACAGAGATCAGAGCTTTGGAGACCCCTCGGCAACCCACCTCCCTTCGGACCCAGGCACATAATGACCATTCACTCTCATTGCTTTCACTTGCAACCTGTGTGTTTATTTCTAGTTCTATAAATGTTGCTCTATAATTGTCTTTAATAAATATTCTGTCACATTTGAGCAGGTGAGGGCATTAAACTAGCCAAAGGTCAGAATCGTCTCTAGATTCTAGGGAGAAGGGGTTAGTGTCAAAACATGGCCTGTGTTTGGCATAGGTGTATCAGTGGGTTTGCTATGAAGATGTAAAAGGAAAATGTGCTGCTGTTTCATGCTCCTTAGATCAAAATCACAGTAATATACTTGTTATCTTTTCCAAGAAGAATCAGACGGCCAGCCCCACATCAGCATGCAAACTCATTTCCAGCCACATGAGTCAAGTGAGATGGGAACATCAATGCATTTGAGTCAACAAAGGTTAACTTTGTTCTGGAGGGAAAAAGTGTTATCATAAATTCCCTGAGAAGTGTGCACATGATTATTTACCATTTTCTAAACCCGAATATATGTTTAAATAGTGCCATTTAGCTATTTTCAATTAAATATTTTGTTTCCAGAGTTTTCACAGAGACCCTGCATGGACCCTACCAGCCATCAAAATCATTATAGTAGGACTTAGCACCTGCTACAAAATTGGTGTCCCAGCAATGACAAAATGGAGGTCCCCTCAAAAATGCAGCCGGCAGCCTTTTTGGTTGATATTTGTTAATGCAAAGACTGGCACCACTATCCATTGGAAGGAAGCAAGGGAGAGACATAGAGACTGAGACGAACAAGGAAACAAAGTTTCTATCAATTGTTTTCTATCTAAACTATTTTTAATAATTGCATTTGCACTTCTCATGGAAAAGATGATGTAGCATAATTAGGACACGTGCTTATTTCCCTAAACAGCTCATAATTTTCCATCTGCAAAAAAATGTCATTTGACTTCAGTAAGCTGAAAACACTCAGGAAACAAAGGGAACAGAAGCTAAATGTTGACCACAGTTTTAGATTTGATATTTCCCAATATATTGTCCATCTCCATTTTGTTGCAGATTCCCAAGTCCCAGTGACTCTGCGTTCTCTGCTATTATAACATACAGCAGCATTTCCCATCATGTATGTGCACAGCGTGACTGATTAAAGGAATTTCATTTTTAAATGTTTTTCTATTGCTGCCAACTTGTCAAATTTCCTACCTATAACTGGTTTTCTCTTCTCCTTTGCTTGTAAGATGGAACAAGTCATAAACTAACATGATTCCCTACATTTAATGTCATATATAACTTTATGCATTTATCTAAAATGTAGCTCCTCTACTTTGAATTTAGCACAAACTCTAGAATCTCAGATATTGTTTCTGAGAGATAACATTCAACTTTCAGCTAGGCCTTACTAAGTTCCAGGCGCTTGGAACTAAGTAATCTTTGTATGTGTGAGCTCATTTAATTTTTACAACAACATTCTGGAGGAGGTGCTATTTCTGTCCCTGTGGTACAGAAAGGTCCGGAGAGGTTACAGAGGCCCAAGGAAAATAAATACCTTGCTCAAGGTGCCTCAGTTAGGAAGTGACCAATGCAGAATTTGAACTAAGGCAGGCTGAGCACAAAGCGCTTGCTCCTAAAGGTAATGCTGTAATATAATGTAGAGGAGTGAATGGATCTGTGATTTATGACCAAAAAAATTTTTTTTGAGACAGAGTCTTGCTCACTCACCATGGCTAGAGTACAGTAGTGCAGTCATAGCTCACTATGGCCTTAAACTCCTGGGCTCAGGCAATCCTCCTGCCTCAGCCTCCCAAGTGGCTGGAACTGCAGATGCTCACCACTGTGTTGGGCTAATTTTTTGTAGAAATGGGGTCTTGTTATATTGCCAGTGCTTGTCTTGAACTCCTCAGCCTCCATAACTGTAAGAAATAAATTCCTTTTCTTTATAAATTTCCCAGTTTCAGGTATTTTGTTATAAGCCACAGAAATGGACTAAGACATCAGTACATTCCCATTTCTCTTCCACTTTTCTGTGGCTACACATAGTCATCCTTTCCCATCAGAGAGCTATTACTCAATCAAAAAAGTAGAAATTTTAGAACTCATGTAGTAACTGGTCAGTCATCGAATAATATTACATCATAGGGATAAGCTTCAAGGAATACTGCATTTAAAATTGCAAAAGAAAATATATTAAATTGATGTGCAAAGGACCTTGACACAAATGCTCCATGCTTTGGGATAATTTATTGAAATTTAGTTGCAGACTATTTCCTTATTGAGTTTTACTTTTCTGCTTTCCTGGAATATAGTCATAAAGCCAAATTTGACAAACTTATACTAGTGAATCACATTCTGCCAAATTACATTATTTCTTTATGCTCCCACAGAGATGTTTAATGACTATTTTAGAAGAACAGAAAAGATGATGAAAACTAAAAAATAAAAAAAGTAATGTTCAACTTTATAAAGTATTTTAAAATAATTCCTCAGTTTCAAAAATATTCTTACGTTAAGCACTCATTATATCTCATCATTTAGAAAACATTCTAGGCCGGGCGCAGTGGCTCACGCCTGTAATCCCAGCACTTTGGGAGGCCGAGGCGGGTGGATCACGAGGTCAAGAGATCAAGACCATCCTGGTCAACAAGGTGAAACCCCATCTCTACTAAAACTACAAAAAATTAGCTGGGCATGGTGGCGCGTGCCTCTAATCCCAGCTACTCAGGAGGCTGAGGCAGGAGAATTGCCTGAACCCAGGAGGTGGAGGTTGCGGTGAGCCAAGATCGCGCCATTGCACTCCAGGCTGGGAAACAAGAGCGAAACTCCGTCTCAAAAAAAAAAAAAAAAAAAAATTCTAGGATGTGTTAAAAACCATCCCAAAATGTAAAGTTTATAAGCTAATAGACATTCACAATAACTTGATCCATTCTTATCCAATTGATACTTTCTTATATTTATTCGAAACGATGGACATTTATAACAACTTGGTCTGTTTTCATTAAATTTGGCACTTCTTACCTTTAGTCATTCCCTTACAAACTCCTGTAACAGGCTGCCCTATCTGTGGAATAGCCATTCTTTCATTCCTTTATTTTCTTAATAAACTTGCTTTTACTCTATGGACTCGCCCTGAATTCTATCTTGCATGACATACATGAACCTTCTCTTGAGGTCTGGATCCAGATTCCTTTCCAGTAACATCTTTCTGGTGACCACAGAAGGGATTATATTGAGGAAACCCCCAACTCAAAGGCTCCCTTTGGGTAAGTGGTAGGGTCCAGTAATATCTTCCTGCTAAACTCTGAAGGATCAATACTGCAGAGATGCCCAACTCAAGGGAAAGTCACCTGTATGCACCAGTTGGCTGACTTTGGCTAAGTGGGGTGCATAGCTGGGTAAAGGATGGGATTGGATTAGAGGCCCAATTTAGGGGAGTTAGAGTCCCTCCTAAGGCAGAGTGAGTTAAAGGCCCCTCTTAAGAAAATGCAAGGATTCTTGGCCAAACTTAGGTTTGAGGACCAACTAAAGAAGGTTAGAGTCCTTCCTAAGATTTAGGGGGGTTAGAGGCCCCTCTCAGTAAAGACCCTTTGGCTAAGAATGGGTTTGACACTATGGGATGTTAACAACTATCCTCTTTAGATTAATCTGCCTTGCACTCTTTGCAGAAGGCTATGGATGACAGAATTAGGCATGTACAGGACCACGAGACATGAGAAGATTTTTCCTCCCCAAAAGGGAAAGCTTGAGAGCTGATGGGACTGCTGGAAAAGATCGTTTCGCGACCAACAAGTGGAAAGTGCCATATTTTCTTTTGCTAAATCTGGTATCCCTATTGTCTAAGTCCATTTGTGCTGCTATAACAAAATACCTAAAACTGGATAATTTATTTAAAAAACAGACATTTATTTGTCACAATTCTGGAGGCTGGGAAGTCCAAGATGAAGGCACTGGCAGGTTTGGTTGTCTGGTAAGGGCTTCTGTTTCCAAGATGGTGCTTTGTCGCTGCATCTTCCATAGGGCAGGAATGCTGTGTTCTCACTTGGTAGAAGACAGGAGGGCACAAGAGGGGAAAAATTCTGTCAAACCCTTTGATAAGGACACTTAACCCCACTTGTATGAGGGTCGACTCCTCATGACTCCATCACCTAAAGGCCACAGCTCCCAATGCTGTTGAATTAGGGATTAAAAACACGAATTTTGTAGAAGACAAAAACATTCAAACCATAATACCTACTGTAGGATTAAATATAAATTTCTGTTTTATCATGAGTTAAAAAATATCTTGATAATCAAACATATTGAATGGTGATGGCCACCCAATGAGATTTGCCAAGTATCATTGGAGAAGCCGATACTGATCATCCTTATAAATAAACTTTTTAATAAATAATCTGAATAAGATAATTTAGTTTAAAAATAAAAAACTTAGATAGAAAAATCTTGGCTGTTCAGACAAACCATCTTCTAAGACATGGTCTTGCAATTAAGTAAGTATATGCCATTGGAAAGTCATTTATCCTCTACAACTTTGTAGTAATAAAATGACCATAATTCCTTTCTTGTCATGTTGGGAAGAAAACAAAGAGCTGGATTCAATTGTGAAAGTTCTTTGTACCCATTCATCTCTCACTCTGTTCCATAGACATAATCATTGCTAACCATTGGAGGTGTAGCATTCTCATCATTTTGTATACATTTTTACATGTGAGTGTATGTGCACATGCACATGTGTATATGCACGTTCTTTTTTATTTACAAAAATTGAATCATATTTTACAAATTGTACTGAGACTTGCATTTTCATTAAAAGGTCTTGGATATCTAAAAGCACTTTATTTAATTTTACTAAATAGGTAATATATATTCTTTGTGCTGGGCTGAGTCTAAAATAGCCAGCCATGATCCCCAGTTTGTGGTATTCATGCCCTCATTTAATTCCCTCCCCTTGAGTGTGGGATGTCCTAACAACTTGTTCTAAGGACTAGAATATATGGCAAAAGTAATGAGATGATATTTTCATGATTAGGTAACACAAAATTTTGACTTCTGTTTTGCAAGTAAACTCCCCTATTGCCTTCTCGGCTTGTGTGCTTTGATAAAGCAAGTTGTCATGATGGAGAACTAGGGAGGCCTCCAGCAAACAGACAAGTGGGAACTGAGGCCCTCAGTCCAATAGTCCTCAAGGAACTGAATCCTGCCAACAACTATGTAAGCCTGGAAACAGATGCTTCCACAACAAAACCTTTGAATGAGACTCAACCCTGCTGAACTTTAGTAACACCTTTGTGAGATACCCTGTTACAGAGGACCTAGTTAATCTGTGCCTACATTCCTGACCCACAGAAACTCTGAGACAACATATGTGTGTTGCTTTACTCTGTTAAACTTGTGGTAATTTGCTACTCAGCAATAGGTAGCTAATGCACACGTCATACAAAATTTAAAAGCCATAAAAATTATTTCGCTGTAAATTTGTTTCTTTCCCATTCTTTTATCTAGCCAATCAGATCCCTTTTCCAGAAGCAAACAAAAACTGTTACAAGCATCAATTTAGACAGTCAATTTGAAAGCACTTCAAAGGACCATGCATTTTTTTTTTTTTTTGAGACGGAGTCCTGCTTTTGATGCCCAGGCTAGAGTGCAGTAGCCCAATCTCGGCTCATCGCAACCTCCGCCTCCCAGGTTGAAGCAATTCTCCTGTCTCAGCCTCCCAAGTAGCTAGGATTACAGGCATGTGCCACCACACCCGGCTAATTTTTGTATTTTTAGTAGAGACAGGGTTTTGCCATGTTGGCCAGGCTGCTCTTGAACTCCTGACCTTGTGATCCCCCTGCCTTGAACTCCAAAGTGCTGGGATTACAGGTGTGAGCCACTGCGCCTGGCCAGGACCATGCATATTAAAGGTACTGATATTATTATTATTATTACAATGCAAAGATATACAAATGATTCTAAGATCTTTGATTAGTGAAGGTGAGAACATCAGATCAGCCTGGGCAACATAGTGAGACCTCATCTCTAACAAAAAAAAAAGAAAAAAATGGCTGAGCAATGTGGCGCATGCCTGTAGTCCCAGCTACTAAGGAGGCTGAGGTGGGAGGATCACTTGAGCCTGGGAGGTCAAGGCACCAGTGAGCCATGATTGGGCCACTGTACTCCAGCCTGGATGACGGAGCAAAACCCTGTCTCAAAAAAACAAGTTTTTTAAGGAAGTGAGGACAACAGGGGCACCTACAGAATTGTCTCACAAGAGACTGTAAAGAAAAGGCAGAAAAAGTAACAGGTAAGTAACAAATAAGTGTCAGATAAGTTACATGTCAAATGCAAGTAGGATTATTTACACCTAGTATAAATTCAAAGTACATTTACAAGATTTTGTAAAATGAACTGTTACTTATTACCAGAAAGGGATCAAAAGATCACTAAATACCCCTAATGTCATTGGCTCAGTGTCCCATACTGACCGTACTGCAAGGCATTATCAGGATGGATGAAAACAAAAGAGAAAGCCTTGAATTGAATGGTTCAAAGCTACCCTCATGCATCTGACACAGTACATGGAATATAGTCCATTGCACCTCAAAACTGACTTGATGTAACTAGAAACGACAGGGTGGGAGTGAGGGTGAAGGATTGACTCACATACTTGAGCTAAATAATAGACTAAAATTAAAAAGATATTTCATCTGGAAGAGGTGAGCAAACTTTTTCTGTAAAGGGCCAGAGAGAAAATATTTTAGGCTTTGTAGGCCATATGGTCTCTATCCCAACTATGCAACTTTACCGTTGTAATACTAAAGCAGCCATAAATGATGCATAAATGAATGGATATGGCCATGTTCCAATAAAACTTCATTTACAAAAACAATCCATGAGTGGATTTAGGCAAAGGGCTTTTGAACTCCTGATCTAGAAAGATAAAGACAAATCATGAGTACACAGAATTGACTATCATTGAGGGCATTCTTTTCTACTTGAACTAAATCTGCTCTAATATTCATTCCTTCTTATAGGAGATTGGTCAGGGTGGTGGGAAAAATTATAAAGATGCAAACCTTCTTGAAGGCTAGAAGGCTTTGCAAAAGCCTCTGGAGATAATTATAGCTGAAGGCAGCCTAATCCTCTTCCGTTGAGCTAATAGCAAAGACCAGATAACAAGGGAATGTAAAGGAGTTTATCTAAATAGCTAGTTGTCCTAAAACCCACCTTTGATCATCTACACGCAGAACTGTTCTCTACTCAGGGAGTCGGCAAAGCTAATTACTCACTAATGGTATTTACTCAAGACCTTTGTCATTAAATCTGTGCTAAATAAACGCAGAGCCTCTCTGGCTTATCAGGGTGGCACAACAGGCTACTCTTCAGTGGTGCCAAAGCAGTGCTAGCCACCTGGCCATGCTCTCTCAGGCAAAAACCTGTGTCAACGTAATTTTTCATCCATTGCTTGGCCAGAGTCTGCCAGTCAGACCCGATACCTTCTGATTTTCTGTCCTTTTAGAATTTAAGTTGTCTTAGAGGTGAAATGAAGCCACAAGTCAAGAACCATCCCCTTTTTTCTCAATGCCCTGCCTTCCTACCATTTCTCTTCCAGCTGGAAGAGTCTAGGACTGGAATCATGGTACTAGATTAGGATGTACTATTTTTAATAGAGGTCTTATTTTTATCTTTTGGTATTCCTGTCACCCTTTTTTTTCACAGATGCATTTTGGTTAACTGGCTAGATACATACGATGCATAGTTTTAAGTTATAATAACTGAAATTGGTACTGGTATTTTGTTGTTTCAAAGCAATTAAAATTAACATTTACATGCCACTAAATAGAACTAGATGTTTTATATTTCCTACAGTATTTACTCCAACACTTATAAATTGTATTAAATTTTTAGCTTTATTTAAGTAAATTCCTCAACTGTATACTATATAATTTTGTGTTTCATAAATTTTGTAAAAACAAAAAACACTCAAATCCTTTGTGTGAGAGAAAGATCTACACACAACCATGTACCCACTCAAATCTGGTACATAGAATGAAAGTTTAATTGATCTTATTTCCCAGTCCTAATCTGCCTGTCCACCTGCTTAACACTCTGGATAGAAGATAGGGCCACAAAAAAGTAAGTCAGCTGCCAATTTTATAAAACTACTGTGGAACTAAAATATGTTTAGGAATATAGATTTACTGCATGTAGGATTTCTATCCTTCTTAAAAAGTAAAATTTTTATGCTCATTTACATCCTATTCAAAGACTACAAAATTTTTGTAATCTTTGTAATCATCATCTTTGTCATCTTTGTAATGAAACTCTGTCACCATTTTCCTTCTACATTCAGAATAACATCATCTCTGTGATAAGCTGGATTTGTAAGAGACCAAGTTTGATGAAACAACATGTATGTTTTAAATCATACTAGAGGTTTAGAAACCACAATTTCACTAGTGTCTAAACCAACTCCATATAAACAAAAATAAAGCTGAAACCCCAGTCTGAGATGCTTTGGCACTGTCTAAAAGTAGAAAAAGGCCACTTGACTGACCCCAGCCTCCACTTCCTCCCCAACCCAGACAAATGGGTGTACCCACTCTGCTGATATGCCACACACAAGAACTTTCACTACTTCACTAAGAACTCTGGCTAACCCCTTAGCCCAGCTATGACCCATAGACCAAAAGGCCACCAAAGCTCTGGGAGTATCAATGAAATAAATATACAGGAAATGGTTAAAGCTTCAGCTCCCAACAATAAACAGCTTCTTACATAACCTACTGTTTCCGCTAATTATGGTCATCTCCATATGAGGGTGGTAGAGTGCTTTAAATTTCTCCAAGAGTCCTGGAATTTACCTCCTACACAATATTTGATTTGGTGAGAGGCAACTAAGACTAAAATTAATCTGTGAACACATCCTTACTAGTAAACAGAAGTCCTTCAAAACCTTCAGAGAACATGATTTTAGGTTCTCAAATACAACTAGATAGGTTGATTTTAACTTGATCTATTTATTTATTCATTTTTATAGAAACAGCGTTTTTGCCATGTTGCCCAGGTTGGTCTTGAACTCCTGAGCTCAAGCGATGCGCCTGCCTTAGCCTTCCAAAGTGCTGGGATTACAGACATGAGGACCGAACCTGGCCAATTTAACTTGATCTCTGTCACTGTCTCCTTGTCAGCAGTTTACAAAACAAAAGGTATCCAAAAAACAGGTCGCCTAAGAAGCAAAAGCAAATGATGCTGTACAAACAATTTGGAAGTTGCAAGATGAATTTATCATTTAGTGGAAGGCAGCTGTAGCCTCTTTCTTCTCAGAAAGAAGCCAGCCTAACAACATTTAATGATGTGGTATAGGCAAGATAAAATTCAGGATCCCAGATTCCCAACTTTGGACACTATCCACAGAAACCTATGCCAAAGCTGATACTCTTCTGGCAAAAGTGAGAAAAACAAAAACAGGATCAAGAGAAACCTGCTCTCCTACTCACTTATCTACTGATATTGTGTACCATTTCCTTGTGGAATTAAATGAGTCACATACTTACTGTATAAAATAATCAACTTCAATTTTAACATATTAGTAACCTCACATGAATTTATTCTGGATTTTAGAAATGGGGAAGAAAAAATTAATAGAAAATAGATACTTATAAAGTTATAGCACCATAACTTAAATTCAGTTTCATGAGTCTAGTGATCTGGAACACAGAAGATAAAATCCAAAGCTATGAATTGAGCAATATTATGCATATGACATTGCGTTAATTAAGGTAACATCTGCTATTTTAAGAGATATCAGGCACTTAAGGCAATAAAAACTTAATTCTCATTGACATCGATGACAATGATGCGCTATCCCTAGGGTTGCTGTCACCTTGCTGGCTGCAGCTGGGAGGTGCCAGAGGTGGTGGCAGGAGCGGCTGTGGGAACACCAATGACAGCTTGGGGGGTACCCCTGTGCCCTGTGTCCCTTGGGCCCAATGTCCTGGAAGCAGCCGACTGCACCACCCCCACTCTAGCGTGGCCAGGCAGGACCCGCCCCCGGGCCCCGAGCCCACAGCTCTGACACTAGCCCCACGTTGCTGCTCTCACCTGCTGCTGCTGCAGGGAGGACATGGGGAGGAGGGAGACAGTCCCTGAAGCCCACAGCCCTGGGTGCCACCACGATGGGGACAGGCCAAGTTGCCTGCTGGCAGAGGAGCAGCTTGGTCAGTCAGAGAGGGGCCCGAGGCAGAGCTGGGTCTGGGGCAGTGTGATGCTTGCACACAGATCATGGTGGCTGGGCCAAGGCACTGACCTAGGGCGCATGTCAGGGGCCCATAGCTGGAAGTGGGATCGGTGCCCGCTTCCGGACCTGGCCAATGGTGCAGTCACAGCATCCACCCCAAGTCTGCCAGGTTGCTGCACTTTGGGATGAGGCTCTGCACAGGGCTGCTTGGGGCTGTGTCCAGGGGGTCTGCCCCACATTGAGGTGACCACTGGGCCTGATACTCTCAACTGCCGGCCTGGGACCTGAGATCCACTCCCAGAGGGGCCACCTCCAGCTGGGTGGGCAGGAGCCTTGGCCTTCCAGGAGCAGGACCTCTATAGTCTGTACCTTTGGGGGCCTGTCTGCTCCTGCTGCCTGGCCTCTCCCCATTCCTGGCACCCACTCCAGTCTTGGAGTGGGATTGGAGCCAAGCCAGAGAGCTGTCACAGCACAACTGGGTGTGCACATGCTCAGGACAGCACTGACACACTGGCCTCCTATCACCTCAGCCTCCTCCATACTTTGAATGTTGATGAGTGTGGGGCAGAGGGAAGTGGAGATGGGAATGAGGGCAGCTCAGTGATGACTTGCAAGTGACCCTTTGTGCAAGCAGCCTGGGTGCCATGGACAGCCACAAGAGACAGAGGGCTCCTGGGCAGAAGGGGGCAGGTCCCAGTGAGGCCCCACCTTCAGGCTAGGGAAAGCCTAAAGGCTGACACCAGGCTGCCAGTCCCACAGACTGGAGTGGAGACATGGGATGCCTTTTCCAGGCCTGCTCACTGTTGCCCAGGGGCCAATTGGTGTGCACTTCCTCACCTCTGAGGTCCATAAATGCCCTAGGCTCAGCCAGACCAGGGCAGAGGATGAAGAGATGATGGGACAGCCAGCTGCAGAGAGGAGCAACCTGCTCTGCTAAGAACTGAACACATTTTGGGATGACCTGCCTACATCTCTGACAGGAGCTGAACACTTGTCAGGACATCCTGGCTATGGAGAGGAGCTGCCCACTTTGGGTCTTCTCTGAGCTGTTTTATTGCTCAGTAAAGCTCCTCTTTGTCTTTCTCACCCTCCACTTGTCTGTATACCTCATTCTTCTTGGTCATAGGACAAGAACTCAGGACTCATGGAATGGTGATGCTAAAAGAGCTGTAACACAAACAGGGCTGAAATATGCCCTTTACTGGTGGTGCATACCTGTAATCTCAGCTACCAGGAAGGCTGAGGCAGGAAGATCACCTGAGCCTGGGAGGTCAAGGCTGCTGTGAGCCATGATCACACCACTGCACTCCAGCATGAGTGACTGAGCAAGATCTTGTCTCAAATAAATAAATAAATGCTTCTAAACATTAGCTCCTCATCTGAGCTGCATTTTAGCATCCTCTTGAAAGCTTTTCTTGACACTGATGTGTAGAACTAAACACTTCCTCCCCTGGAACCCTATTGACCCTGTAAATATACACCTAATATTTGTGCAAACAGTAAATACAATCAGGTAAACAGAAGTGACTGGCATATTAAATGGCTTCTATTATAGTTATCTGGGAAAAAAATGAGGTCATAATACCAAACTTATGTAGTCATTAGGAATATGAGACAAAATGCATATTTTTAAATCTAGTATTTTATAGGTTTCCCACAAATATATGTGCAATTACCATTACTGTTGCTGTCATTATTATTGTTGTTATTTTGAATATCTCTTCTTTTAAAAGGCAAAAGCAGAGTTTTTGGCTCACTCTTTGTTACTGTAGAAAAAGTAAATGCTAAGGGCATATTACAAGAAAATGTTCTTGTTTCTTAGGGGAAAAAAACAAGCAGTAGAGAATGTGTTAAGTTCTTGAGGAATAAAACTGATTCTGGATGACTCTTGAACAATATCATTAGATACAAAGTGAAATTAATAGGTTGTCTAGACTAGTAACATCCACAGATGCTTGGAAATGAAGGAAATGTGAATGTGGGAAAGAAAAACCTAAAAACATCTCCAGATTATGGAGAAGCCCTATGTGCCTGACCTGTTTGGCAGTAAAACTACCCCCCAAAACCACAAGAGGCGTTTTCCAGGAAAGAGGCAAGCCAATCTTTTCAGTCAGTTTCTCCTCAATCTCCTCCTCTGGGTAATGAAATCTGAAAGAAATTCATGTGACCCATACTAGGAAAATGCCTCTAGAAAACCCATATTGTAGGAGGTAAGAAAAAAAAATTCACAGAACGTGAAAGATTGATCTATGTTGTATGTTGAGAATGATTTACCCCCTTTTTAAAAAAAAAAAAGTTTTAATTTGCTAGTATTATTATAATGATGCTCATTAATGTTGAACTACAGTTTAAAATATAGTGAGACATATGATATTTTACTTAAAAACATCATAACCCTTCAACTTTGGCCTGTCTACTGGTCTATTAAAGACTCGTGTTAAAATCTTTCTTCAATGTGAACTTCTCTCAAGGCCGTCTCTCCTTCTACCACCTGTTTACTCTTCTTGTTGTAATGTCAATATTTTATTCCTCAAGAACTTAAAAAGGAAACATAGATCACAGAATTTTAGAGCTGAAATTGACCTTTAAAATAATCCAGATCAACTCTGTCAAGGAACCTGAGACCCAGACAAGATAAAGGATATGCCAGAACCCCATAGAAAATCATTTAAGAAGGGAGACAAGAAAATCTAGGCTCTTCAAATTCTGCAATGGTATTTTTAAAATGTATATATAAATTATTTTAAGAACCCAGCAGGAACTCCAGCTTCCTGGAGTTTATACTCAACACACATGCTACCTGTGGATATCATAGGATTAAACATTATTAATGCTCCTTCATTCACTTGTTCCCGTAAACATTTACTGAGTGGCTAGCAGGAAACTGTGTATACAAACATGAGTAAATCCCAGACCCTGACTATGGGAGTTTGCTTTTTAGTGTGAGGAGGACAAACAAGGCAATGAAGCATCATAGGTGCTATGCTAAATCAGTGCAGGCTGTAGGAGGGGTAAAAATGTGGGGATTGGTTGTTTCTATTTTGACCAGAAAAGGCTTTATAGGGGATGCTTTGATGCATGACATGAAAATATTTCTGAGACAGGGGTGGATGAGACTGGAGGGATATTCTAGATATAAGGACCATGCAACGTGAATAAAGGCATGGAGACCTGCAATAGAATGACACACTGGGGAACCCGTGTGGCTCTGCATGGTTGTAGGGAGTGCAGGGGAGAAGTTGGGTGGAAATAAGGCTGAAGAGACGAAAGAATCCCAGACCCCAGAGTACCTCATGTTATGTAAGAAATAGCAATCACCTGGGCAATCATTGTTGGGCACAGGAAGCATGCCTGAAGTTATCAGGTGTAATTCATTCAAGCTGAGCACTACTTCTCTTGGAATCTAAAGATGTTTAACTTGGGGGGCCAGGTGCAGTGGCTCATGCCTATAATCCCAGCACTGTAGGCGGCCAAGGTGGGCCAATCACTTGAGGCCAGGAGTTTGAGACCAGCCTGGCCAATATGGTGAAATTACATCTCTACTAAAAAAAAAAAAAAAAAAAAAAAAAAAATTAGCTGGGCGTGGCGGTGCACGTCTGTAATCCTACTCACTCACGAGTCTGATGCATGAGAATCACTTGAGTCCTCAGATGTCAAGGCTGCAGTGAGCTGAGATCATGCCGCTGCACTTCAGCCTGGGCAACAGAGTGAGACACTGTCTCAAAAAATAAATAAATAAATAAATAAATATGTTTAATTTGGGGCTTTATGAAAGCAACAGAAAATAAGCAGCAAGACTAATTCAATTTATATAACAATTATACACATTTCATAATTGAGCTAAATTTCTTCACTGAATATATATTTTGGCACATAAACTGTGGAGGGATTAGCATATCATGGAACTTACACTTTATGAGGAATTGAAACATTAAAGAAGAAATCAAATTTTAATACAGAATGTTTTAAAAAAAACATAAATGTTATACCATGGGGTAGGGACATTAATGTAAATTATGCCTTGACAAGAATTGTCAAAACAAAAAACCTTAGCCAAGTGTGACCAGAAAAATATCTGATCGAGCTGCTTTTGTTGTTTAGTTTTGGTCCCCTTTCTTCTGATTCTGTTTTCTCTTCTCCACTGAAATGGTCAGCTTTTCATATCAACCTTATAATATAGCTTCTCTACCAAAAATTACTCAAACGCCAGATTTTAAGTAAGAATTCTCATAAACCGATTTCAGAGAACGCTTTTCTCCCCTCAGATACATTCTACAAAATGACTGTCACTGGTGGCTTATTGCCACAAAATGTCTTTTTCTGAACAAAGTCCTCCTGCAGCTGCAGACTTTCTATTTGCACTTTTCCTCTGTGTTCTACCTCCCTCTTTGGGTCCTCTCTGATTACCGCCTCCTCTGTTGTTCACCAGATTGTCTAAACTCTACAGGTCTAGAGTTTATGCTGCTGTGACTGATGTTATGTGGGAAGGGGGATTTCCTGTTTGAATCCAGTCCCAGAATACCCGTCCCTTCAACTCCAGTACGCACATAGATTGTCTACCACATACCTTCTCTACCCAAGGTGCTGCCAAGTTTACTGTTTAGCCACACCCCCTTAACCTCATTGATTACTCAAGTTTCAAATTTCCTAGTTGATTTTCATGAATAAATGGGTTCCATGAGGGTAAGAATTGTGTCATATAAGAATAAAAAAAGTAATTTAAGTACAGCTTAAAAAATCTATCATTTAAAGAGCATTAGAATTTCCTCAGAGTTACTAATAATACTTTAATGAACACATGCTAGATTCTTGACCACTGGCAGTTAATAGATATCAATATATGAGACATAATATGAATTCAAGCATAGTGCCTATGCATTGTATTCATAAGCAAAAACTATAAGGTCAGAATTCATTGTCATAGATGCAGGACTGAGTGTGTAATCACCAACAATTTATTGAGCACTTACTTACTCCATAGCAATTCTATGGGTCTAAAGAAAAATTTTTTCATTTGTTTTAAATTGAAACTAATATTTACCAATAGCAAGACCACTTTTTTGAGAGCTGACTTTGGTTGTCTACATTATTGAGCAATGCAATAAAATGTTGTATGGTGTTCTTTTTTCATTTCTGAAATATTCTAATTTCATGTCTGAACTTGAAGATAGCACCCTCTTATCATCAACCTTTGCTTGCTACCCTGTGATAAATAATGCCCCTTTTCCCAGTCTATACATGATGAATGGTGATAGGCTTTGGATTAGCTTCAATTTCCAACTTCTTTAAGACAGATTAGCGGTGTTATTAAAATATCAGAATCATATCTGAACCTTGACTCAAGGGAAAAAATATTTGTAGAGCTGAAAACACTAAAATAGTTGGTCACACTTTACTAAGTAAAATATAATTAGAAATGTTCAAATAAACTAGAACTCAGTTTTAAAAAGTTGTACACCAAAGTAGAGGCATTGAACACTTACTTTTTTATTACATGGGAATTTTCATGTAATTCAGAAAAAAGACCATAAGATTCTTTACATGTTTCCATATGTCCTCTTATAGTGTCTGTAATTTAAGATCACAAATTACTCTTTGCATTCTAGTTTGACAACTAAACATTTTTCTTTTCCACATACAAGATTTATAGGGAATTTGTGCATTTTGACCTTTTGATTCTAACAACCAATCAGCCAAACAAGAATGAAAACTTTGGAAATATTAGAGATAGAGCCTCTGTGACTTAAATCATTTAACATGTTAATTCTGACAGAAAATCCTACTGAGAAAAAACAACCAGCAACAGCATGTTTGAATACAAACAGCAAGAAGCATCAAGAAACATGAGCCTCCTCAATAGTCAGAATGACACAGCATCCATTTCCTATTTTACATTATTGCCTCCCATTATAAATCACTTTATCTTCTCAACTCTGAAGCATCCAAGACACAGTCTTCTCCTGTGAATTCACACCTTTTCTGCGAGAGAGGCCTTGGGACTAGGAACTTTTTGAGTGAGTGTAGAAGTGGGGAAGGAGACAATAGTGTCAACCTGAGATTGCCTAAGGCAACAACAGAGCAAAACAAGAATGCTTTGTATCTCTCGGTCTCTCTCCCTGGTGCATAGCAGGTCATTGTTGGGAAATATTTCCCCACCTGCCATTCCAAGAGATGAAGAGCTCCACAGCTGTATATAGTTCTGTCATTAAATATATGGGTGTTGTATCCTGCTGGAATCAGAAAATTGAAAGTTGATAGAACCAGATTGTGGTCTGAAATCTTTTTTCAGAAACGCTGCCATCGTGTGGCACTGTGGAGCTATGACCAGAAGAGCCCTGTGAAGGGTCATATGGTTCATCTCAAGATGGCTGAGCTCCAGCATAATCTCTTCCCATAATTAATTCTAACTTCATATTGAATCATTCCCGTGGGCACAGAGTAAACTATAGTAAATCCTGCTGAAATCATGTTGTTTTTAGAATTTTTGGACTTCCCTCCCCTAAATTGACAACATGACAAGCTTATGTGGGTATATGTTTAAAGGAAAAAGATAGTTTTTAAAAGCAAACTTTATAATCTGAGTTCTTTCTATTTTATAGAGCTAGCTGTCATCTCACTTATTAAAATGGGTGTTTATTACCTATAAATCAATAATATTAATTCATCTGAAATACATCCAATTTAGGGGAGACATATTTCCCCCTACCAAATGTCCATGAAACCTATGAATTAGCCATATACTAACACTGCAAGAAATTATTTAATCTATATTTATATTAAAAGCAATATTTGGCAAAAGAAGCTGACACTTTAGAACTAATAAAAACCATAATTACTTTTGCAGCAACCTAATAATAAATAGGACCATTTCTTTTTCATTCGATTACACACAAGTCTTACCATAACGATGTAAGGTAAATGAATAGTGCAATCTGCACTTCACAACTAAGAAAGCAGATAAAGATAAGTAACCTGAAGACAATATTAAATATTTTAAAAGTCCCAGAGCTTTGCTATTCCTGAATTCTGCTCTAATATTCAGACTTCCCTTGTAATTTTCTTTTATTCAAACACCTTTTAAATACCTAGTAAAGCCTTTTTTAATACTGAAAATTATTTAAAAATGTTTTTCTTTTTAAGTAGCCTACTTTATATACCCTGGGAGAAAAACTAGAAAAAGATAATTCCAAAATCTACTCTGTTCCTTTAGAAATGTGCAAAATTTCCTTATTGATGCATACCATTGAAAGATCTTACATTTACTCTCATTTTAATAAATCCTTTTTGAAGACATAATGACTCATGACTACCTGCCCCTCTTAAAAATGTCATAATAGTTAACACACATACAGTCCTTAAGATACACAGGGCATTTACATCTAATATGAGCTAAGCATTGTTAGTTTAATATATATTAATTCACTTAAACCTCTCAAAAACCCCATGACCTGGGTAATAGTATCTGCATTTTATGGATGAGGAAACAAGGAGAGCTAGGCTGGGCGATTTGCCCAAGGTTGCACAGGTCATCAGTGACACAGCGGAATTCAGAGCCACCATCTGGCTCCTGAAGCGGCCCTCTCAAGCAGTCATCCTGCTCTCGGTCAGAAACTGCTTTACTTCTGCAACATCTAGAGTAAATTACCATTCTTCTATTTCATACAGCAAGCTATCCATTTCATCATCTCTGAACGATTCAAACAGTACAACAAAAGTCCATGTCTTTGAAAGGTCACTGTAAATTCAACTTAATGGGCATGAACAGGAATTTTAGTGTCACTGGTGCCATTTGTCTAAGTAACAATCTACTGCATACTTGAAATCACAAAACTAAGCTCGAGTAGTAAAACAGAGGCAGATTTTCTGAACTCTTTGTAAACCTTAACAATAGCCTTCTAGCTCTTCAATAAGTATAATTATAGATGCAAGAGTAGTTGCAGATATTGCCTTTATGTTACTTAAACAGAAAGAAACAAAAATCCATTCTATTCAGTTTTACTTAGGGATGATTTACATTAATGTTTTTCCCTACTTTCTCCCTTTTTCATGGGCTCCTTAAGTGCTTTTCCTGGATGCTGAATGCCCATCCTGTAAATGAAAAAGCTAGTTAATGATATTGTTCATGAGCAATGTTTGAACTGTAGATGTGTGTGTGGGTTTTTTTTTGTTTTTTTTAACCACAAAACCAGAGAAGGAAGTGTGGGAGCAGGTGGGCTGGGCAGTGGCAGAAAACCTCATGACACATCTCTCCGCCTCCCTGTGGTGGTGGAGGATGTCTGCAGCAGCATTTAAATTCTGGGAGGGCTTGGCTGTCAGCAGCAGCAGGAGGAGGCAGAGAGCACAGCTTCCTCTGGGACTGACTCTTCTCAGGCCAGTTGCAGCCTTTTCAGCCAAACACTGACCAAGGTATGCCTGCAGTTTGCTACTGGGTGGTGCATTCAGCTGAATTTCATGGGGAAGTTCAGGTTCTAAGGAAAAATATTTTTAACTGTAACGCTGTTAAGCAGACCTAAATTTTCTAGCCTTTTTAATAATAAGCAGGGTAGAGATATTGCAGGTCTCCTGGAACAAAGGTGTCTATATATTTCGAATGCCAGTCAAATATAAAACTTAAAAATACTTCCACTGGGTCCTCAAAAGAACAGAAACTACTGCTGCTAGTAGAAAATAGTAAAATTCAATATCCCTTTGGCAATAATTATACCTATATCATTTTCAATGGGTGACTGTGCAGGCATTTAAAAGAAAGGGGATCTTTTATGCTAATTAAGCCAATTATAATGCTATTTTTTAAGTGATGTATCTCATTTTCAAGGGGAAAAAAAACCCTTTCTGAATATGTTACTGCTAAATTTAGCTGTTAAAATATTTACCAAGATACCTGTATGACACTATGTAGACTTATTATTACAAATAGAAAAGCTGTTGGCTATTTTTAATGTTTTCTTTTGCATTTCAAATTTTTAGAACATCTTACTTAAAAAACAAATTTCAGAGACAGATAGTTTCATTTCACCTAAGTAGCACCAACTTAATAATTTAAGTTAAAAATAACATTTAAAGTACATGTTGGAAAAATGGATAAAGCAAATTATTTTCATTTTTTTCTGTTTTTTAATCTAAAAAGTAGTATTCCCATTCTAGCTTATTATTGTATTTAAGTTACTGTTGACCTGTTCGCAGGTTTAGAGTGCCAGAGATATAAGATAGTAATGGTATAATTTCTGGAACTCTAAATTTAAAAGTTGAATAAATACAGACTTGCAAAATTTTCATTTCCCTTGCCTAACAGTGAAAGATGGAGAATAGGTGGCAATATAAATATTAACGTGAAAGACCAAAACGCTAAAAGGCTTCTCTAAGAAGTAAAAAGATCCTATAGAAAATATATTTTATTTGTGATTATTTTGTAATGTGGTAGTATAAAAGGTATCCATGTTGTAACCTATGAAGATGTCAGCTATTCCTTATGAAATATTTTGCAGGAAAAATCACTACCATGAGACTTGCAGTGATTTGCTTTTGCCTCTTAGGCATCGCCTATGCCTTACCAGTGAGTACAGCTGCATCTTAAAGAAAATTCCTGAATATAATGAATTATGTGCTTCCATGTCCTAGGAGGACATTCTTGTAATTTTTCTTCATCTTTTCTGTTTCAAAGGTTAAACAGGCTGATTCTGGAAGTTCCGAGGAAAAGCAGGTGAGCAGCATCTTTTAGGTTTATTATATAGTTAAATTATTTACTCAATTATGGCAAGAGGTACAACAAGCATATTTGCTGCAATATTACTTGTCTTTCTAGTCAAATCTATTGGTTTACAAGTTTTTATTGACTGCCTGCTATGAATCTAGGCCAGTATCAAGCACAGTATAGTTTTTAATAAATATGTTTATAAAACCAACCCAGATTTTTGAAATATAATAATGTCTAGGCCATTATCGCATGTAAAATGAGTTACATGAAGTCGTGTGACTTTTTTCCATTAGTCCACATACTGATCTAAAAGCAGAAAATTCTATCTTTTGCTTTATTTAGTGGATTGCGATGTTTAAAATTCACACTGGATATTAGTCAGAACTGTTTGTATGACCATAATATTCACAATATTGTCTGAGATATTAGCTGAGAAGCCCATTGTGAAAAGAAAGTCTATGTGTGCTGTTAGTATCTATTGTGATTGTCAGCTGATGTTAGATCACATTTTTCTAACCAAACATAAGACCGACCAAACTCATTATTATAATTATTTGACCAGCACTAAAGATGTACCTACCCCTCCACAACAGATGAAACTGTGCCAGCCAAACAACAAATGGGCATTGTCCCCAGACGCTTGGACAAAAAGGCACACAGAGTTCAATTACAGTTGAACAGAATAAAGGCCAAAATAGAGTTGCCTTGGGGCCACTGCAATTAGAATGCTTAATGAAGACATTAAAAGAAGTATTCTGTGTGTGTTTGTGTGTGCATCTGTGTATGTATATGAGTGAGGGTATGTAATGGTGTGTGTTTTCCAACTGATTTGAAAACACAGGTTCTGAATCATAATAATAAACCAGAAAAATTAACATCTCTGGATATGTTACACTATTTGAGGCAAGAATTAGTGCCATTTTAATAGACAAAAACATGGCAAAGATGCATTTTATAAGGCAAGTGGAGCCATACCAATTTACGAAATAAGTGAAGAGCTCAAGGCTCAGCTTTCTAGAATCCCAGAAACTTAAAACTAGTAAAAAATTGGGGAAGTCCTATATACTTGAAAATACACACTGGTTATCTGTGTCAGGATTACTGGGTGGTTTTTAGTCTATTCATTTTGCTTATCTTTATTTTCTTCACATTACTTTTTAAATACTATAAATTTAACTTATAAATCCATTCTCTCTGAGCCTGTATTGCATGTGTCATGAGGATGGGTAGATAGATAGACAGATAGATATGAAAAAGTGAAGAGAAAAACTCTGAACTCATCTAGTCCCATCATTTTTGCATCTTCTTAAAGCAAGGGACCACTTCTTTCAGCAAAACCTTTCAGAGAAGCCCGATATGAAGTTCCTCTGGTTAGAGCCAGCCATGAGAGAAACCCTAAATGCTGCTGACTGGTTCTCTCCCTACTCATCCACTCCTTAGGTGGCTGCGGAAGGGACTCTGTGTAACCCCCAGAGTTCTCATTCTCAATGACAGGGACATGCAGTGATTGACCCTGGATGATTCAGCCGATCAGATGACACTTACTCAGAGCTATTTCCACTCCTCTGCAGTAGCATATTATCAGTATTTTCCAGATAAATAACTTGGCTAAAGAAAATCCATTTCATTTACATCTTTGGCACCTTAGAGCAATAGAACTTTTGTGCAATGATTTTAATATCATATTTCTGCATTGCCTGGTAAGATAGCCGCTGGATACGTATGGCTATTGAGCACTCAGAATGTGGGCTAGTGCAGCTGACAAAGTGAATTTTTATCTTATTTCATTTTGACTAACTTAAATTTAAATAGTCCCATGTGGTTAGAGGATACTGTATTAGACAGCTCAGCCTTAGAGAGTTCCTTCTTGTTCCTTGGACACAATGAAGATCAAAGTAATTAAGGGCGCCTCTGCTTTAGATGTGCTTATCTGAGAGGAAATTTACCCAGCAAACATACGAAAAGAAAGCACAGTGTGAAGTTCAGTGTTAAGAGCCAGTTTGCCTGTGTGTGAATCCTGCCTGGCTCTGCCATTTCCTACCACTGAACTGCATGGTCGCTGAATTTTCTGATTTGTAAGGTGGGCATAATAATGATACCCACCTCATAGGGGAATGAGAGGATCAAATGAGTTAGTATTTGGAAAGCAGTTTGAAAAAGTGCCTAGCCCACAGTAAGTGCTTCATAAGAATTCGAAAAAAAAAAAAAATACCAAAGGATATCTAAGGGTCTAGGTGACTCTATATGCATGCATATTATACTTAGTCATCAAGACTGGTGAAGAATGGTTGTTTTTTCAGTTCATCCGTTTCTTTTTTTAATAATAATAAACATGCAACTTTTTTGTAGCTTTACAACAAATACCCAGATGCTGTGGCCATGTGGCTAAAGCCTGACCCATCTCAGAAGCAGAATCTCCTAGCCCCACAGGTATTTTTAAACTTCTCAAAATTAAGCTACAACAATGAGAGACAGCTACAAGCAGCCATTTGGGCTGGTCTGATGAATTCTGCCTGCCTGCTGGCAAATACATGCTTAGGGCACTGATTGATTTGCCATGTTAGCTTCTTCGCATGTTAAGCCATCCACTGATGAGGCTGAAAAATAAACACTGCTTTGAATTAAAAAGGTTAACTTTTGAATAAAAACGCTAGGCAGGTGTGATGCACACTAATATGTGCCATTCCTTCTTCAGAATGCTGTGTCCTCTGAAGAAACTGATGACTTTAAACAAGAGGTAAGTTCTCATTTTCAATCAGAGGCCCATCATGACTTGAAGAAATGAAAGAAGCCATTGCCTGGGTTCTCTTCTGATGAAATTTCATTAGCAACTTTTCCAGTAAATTGGCAGTCTAAAACTTGCTCAGAAAGAAAACACGTATTTACTAAATATCAGAAATACTATGTTTCCTCAGATAACTTTAGCATTACAGAAAATGTTTATTAATGCTTGTTATTTGAAACATTAAGCTGCTTGCAATATATTTAAGGTATTTTGTAGTTATCTAATATCTAATAAGCATCTAATTAATGTCTATCAAATCTAAGATTTTGCCTTTAGGAATGTTTTCTTTCCTAATAAAATAGTTTATTCAACAAATATTCTTTTTGTTAGGATCATTCATATATTTGCTAAGCAAGGTGTAAATTTGTTTTTCTTAAGATTCAGTTTGAATATACTGAGAATATTAAAGCAAGTTAGATAAAGGACCCAATATATTTGTCAATTGGAAGCTGAATAGACATTGTTTAATTCAATGGACAGTTTTGAGCCGCAGCTTATATACACATGCATAACAGAGTCACCTTTCAATTATCCATGCTAATAGGGAAGTGATTATAGATTTTGGTACACACATTAAAATATGAATACTCTTCTCTTTTGATAAATCTCATTTCAAATAGGAAAATCAGTCTCATAATTATGTGTCTGTATCTATTACAACATTGAATTTAGTAAATTAAATAATGTTTAATATGTATAAGTAAAAACAATGTTATTAAGATTATACTCACATATTTGGCATGAAAATAATTTTTCTTAGAAAGTAGGAAAAGTTCCTCAGAATGTTATTATTTATCCCTGTGTTAAAAGAGAAATTAGAAGATGCTCACTTTAGCTCCTAAAAGCCATGGAGTATACTGTGAATGCAAAGATTCTGAAACTAAATAAAAAGACAGTAGAAGACTAACATGCTATAAAGTCCAAGGGAAAATAAAAACCCATACACTAATTTTCCTGGCTATCTTAATTTTCAGA
The DNA here is from genome assembly GCF_009761245.1 of Sapajus apella. NCBI lineage: Eukaryota > Metazoa > Chordata > Mammalia > Primates > Cebidae > Sapajus > Sapajus apella. Next base: position 9,910,303 of record NW_022436985.1, on the reverse strand, counting down.
CCCTTCCAAGTAAGTCCAACGAAAGCCATGACGACATGGACGACGTGGATGATGATGATGATGATGATGACCATGTGGATAGCCAGGACTCCGTTGACTCGAAAGACTCTGATGAAGTAGATCACACTGATGATTCTCACCAGTCTGATGAATCTCACCATTCTGATGAATCCGATGAACTGGTCACTGATTTTCCCACGGACCTGCCAGCAACCGAAGTTTTCACTCCAGCTGTCCCCACAGTAGACACATATGACGGCCGAGGTGATAGTGTGGGTTATGGACTGAGATCAAAATCTAAGAAATTCCGCAGATCTGACATCCAGGTAAATCCTTTAAAAGATATATCTTATGGTTCTGACTAGAGCTCAAGTCTAGGAAACCACAGTTTGCATATTCATTCATTCATTCGTCCATTCATTCATCCATTCAGCAAGAATTCATTCATATTCTACTTCATGATCATTGAATACAAATCTTTTTCTGCTTGGTGGTTTTTGTAAGTCTACATAATTCCTCTCTAGATTTGATTCTCAAACACAATTCTACTTTTTCAAATCCTGGATCACTTACTTTTAGATTTAAAAAAATGGAAAATGCTAATTATTTTAAAAATATAATAGTCATGTTTTGAAGTTAAATACCTAAGAGGAATTGTAGAGTTGCAAATTATACTGAATCCTTAGTCAGAGAATCTGGATTTGACATAGACTTGCCATTTACTATTCTCTTTACTTTTTAACTTCCAATTCACTTCCTCTTTATGTAAAACAGATATAATGAAACCTACCTTATAGGTTCATTACATATGTAAGTGATGTACTTATTAAACTAAAGGAGATAACCTATGTGAAAGGGCTTGGTAAAGTACTAAACAAAGTAACATGCTAATATTATTTCAGCAAGATTTAGACAATTTTTAGTACAAGATGGCCTAAATGTTAGAGAGCAGAAAAGGATTACCATATTCCCATCCCTAGCTGTTCATATAATTCTTTTTCATTTGTGCTGTCATTCAGTACCCTGATGCTACCGAGGAGGACATCACCTCACACGTGGAAAGCGAGGAACTGAATGGTGCATACAAGGCCGTCCCCGTTGCCCAGAGCCTGAACGTGCCTTCTGATTGGGACAGCCATGGGAAGGACAGTCATGAAATGAGTCAGCTGGATGACCAAAGTGTGGAAACCTACAGCCACGAGCAGTCCAGATTACATAAGCGGAAAGCCAGTGATGAGAGCAATGAGCATTCTGATGTGGTTGATAGTCAGGAAGTTTCCAAAGTCAGCCGTGAGTTCCACAGCCATGAATTTCATAGCCAGGAAGATATGCTAGTTGTAGACCCTAAAAGTAAGGAAGAAGATAAACACCTGAAATTTCGCATTTCTCATGAATTAGATAGTGCATCTTCTGAGGTCAATTAAAACAAGAAAGAATACAATTTCTCACTTTTAGTAGAAAGAAAAAATGCGTTATAGCAAAATGAAACGGAATATGAAATGCTTATTTCTCAGTTTAGTGGGTGAATGTGTATCTATGTGAATCTGGAAATAACTAATGTGTTTGATCATTAGTTTAGTTTGTCATAGAAACTCCCTGTAAACTAAAAGCTTCAGGGTTATGTCTACGTTCATTCTATAGAAGAAATACAAACTATCACTGTATTTTAATGTTTGTTATTCTTTTATGAATAGAAATTTATGTAGAAGCAAACAAAATACTTTTACATACTTAAAAAAGAATAACATTTTATGTCATTATGATCTTTTGTTTTTTAAGTTAGTGTATATTTTGTTGTGATTATCTTTCTTTTGTGGTGTGAATAAATCTTCCATCTCAAATGTAATACGAATTTGGTGGTGTCGATTGCTTATTTGTTTTCCCACAGTTGTCCAGCAATTAATAAAACATAACCTTTTTTACTGCTTATGTAACAATTTTAAAGCTTTATTTTGGTTTTAATTGATACATAATAATTGTAGATATTTATGGGGTACTGTGCTGATGTTTTGATACACACATACACTGTATAATTATCAAAGGGTAATTATCATATCCTCAAACACTTGTCATTTCTTTGTGGTGAGAACATTCAATCCTCTGTTCTAGCTATTTTGAAGTATATGATACATTATTATCGACTATAATCAACCTACTGTGCAATAGAATACCAGAATTTATTCCTCCTAGCTAACTGTAAATCTTGTACCCATTGACTAACCTCCCCCATCCACCTTCCTACTGTCCCACCTGCTGGTAATCATGATTCTACTCTCCACTTCTATGAGGTCAACTTTTCCAGATTCCATATACGAGTGAGGTCATTCAGTACTTGTCCTTCGGTGCTTGGCTTATTTAACTTACCCTCCTCTAGGTTCACCTATGTTGTCAAAAATGCCAGGAGAAAACATGCACAAACTATGCATCTAAGAAGGAATTAAAATGCAGAACACTTAAGGAACTCAAACAACTTAATATCAAAAAAAAGAAAAGAAAACCCAAATAATCCAATTAAAAATGGGTGCAAATCTGAATAGACATTTCTCAAAAGAAGACATGCAAATGGCCAACAGGTATATGGAAAAATGTTCAACATCACTCACTAATTATCAGGGATATGCAAATCACAATCATAATGAGTTATCATCCCACCCAAGTTAAATGGCTTTTATCAAAGAGAAAAAAAATAACAGACACAGGCCAGGATTTGGGGAAAGGAGGACATTCCTACACTGCTAAGAAATGTAAATTAGTACAGCCACTATGAAAAACTGTAAGGAGAACTTCTCAGAAAAACAAAAATAGAATTACTGTATTATTTAGCAATCCCATTGCTGAGCATATAACCAAAAGAAAGGAAATCAGTATGTGGAAAAGATATCTGAACTACCATGTTTAGTGCAGCACTATTCACAATAGCCAAGATGTGCAATCAGTGTAAATGTCCCTGATGATGAATAGATAAAGAAAACATGGTATATAAACACAATGGAATACTATTTGGCCATTAAAAGAAATTAAATCCTGCCATTCGGAGCAACATGGATGGAACTGGAGGTCATTATGTTAAGCGAAATAAGACACGCACAAAAAGACAAAGATCGCATGTGCTCACCCATACATGGGAGCTAGAAAAGTGGACCACATAAAGATACACTGTAAATTGTTGGTTCCACCAGAGGGGAGGGTGAGGGCTAGGGGCAGATGAAGAAAGGTTGATTAATGGGTACAAATATACAGTTAGGTAGAAGAAATAAGATCTAGCATTTGACAGTAGAGTAGGGTGACTATAAATAATTTATTGTATTTGTTTAAAGCCCTCAATGATAAGAATTCGAGTTCCCAACATAAAGAAAAGATAAATGCTTGAGGAAATGGGTATCTCAATCATGCTAATTGAATCATTATACACTAAATGCATGGACCAAAACATCACATGTGCCCCCAAAATATAGACAACTATTATATATCAATTTAAAAAACAATCAATAGATTTAAAAGGACACTATACAGATATTAGATAAACACATGAGTGAGTAACTTCACAGTCTGGGTGTGAGGAAACCTCTTCTAACGATGAGAAGACAATGCCATGCCGCAGTCCTTGTAGATATTATTAGTCAGGTGCAGCAGCCCCTTAGGTTCCCAGCGTACTTGCTTCAGTTGGCACTTCTCACACTCACCTGCAGGTGATGGCTGGATTGATGGTGCTGTTCCTGCATGCTTGGCAAGGAACTTGGCACTGTGCCCAAATCCAAGGGCATGACCAAGTTAATCCTGAAATCACTCATTTGAATAGCGGTGCTGTTTAATAACTAGTCCCTGCTCCATTTCTCTATTAGTCAGGGTACATTCAGAAGACAGAAAAGAGACCAGTAATTTGAACAGGAAAAATTTAAAGAATTATTAACTAGAAAGAGGGGGCAAACCAGAGAGGATGAAAGAGAACATTAACAATACCATGGGGCTGAGTGCCCATCTAAGGAACAACTTACAAAAGGAGGGGCCTTCTCCCCAAAGCTGAGATTCAGACTTCACCAGAAAGGGTACAGCCACAGCCCAAGGGATGGCAGAGAATCTGCTGTGTTATCCTGAATTGGGGCTGGTCCACATTGGTCCAACTGGTGGCCTCATGTTGGAAAACAAGAGACTTTCCACAGAGGTTCCAGCAGACTGAGGCCAGCAAAGAAGGAAAACCATGGGGCGGGGCAGCAGAGCAGGAAGTTGGCTGGAGGGTGAGTGTCATAAGGTGCTCTGTGTGCACAGCAGTGTCCCTCCAGTGCCCTCTACTGACAAAGCTTGCCACTGTGCCAGCTGGCAAAGAAAGCATGTTTACAGGATTCAACTCCAGCAGCATCACAGAGCAATGCAGAGGCAATGGATTTGCAGCAGGGAGGCACAAATCTGACAGCTGGTACAGGTCATTGGGGAAAAGGCTTATTCCTCCTGGACAACAAGAGTACAAAAATGAGCCTCGGATATTTTATCATGATAGGATGAAAGCAAGCATGCAAGGACAAAATGGGGTTATATCCAAGGGACGAAAGAGCAGAGTTGCAAGGGGCTTCCATTGACCAAAACTGGGGTAATTTTAACAATAACAGAGTAATGACAGTAACACATTATAAAAATTGAATTTTTAAAATTCCATTAGTATACAGCGATACTACAAGAACAAGAGCATTAAAGATGGAAAATTTTTCTTTACAGATGAATGTCAGCTAGTAATAAAGTAGGAAGGATGCTATCATTAAAACATTATTTCATAACCCACAAGGAAATAATTAATTCAGGAAGTGATCACTAAGGAATGTTAAAATTATTGTGCAGAAGATGATTGAGAACGGCTATTCACCTGGTCTTGGGAAATTATCCCACAATTATTTAATAATACCAAAAAAAAAAAAAAGGAAAGTGCTTTTAACCAGACAGATTTGTAGCTACCATCTTTAGCCAGTAATCAAACTTAATTTCACAAATGAGACGAGTCGTTATGTACCACCTAGCGTGATGCAATAAGAAATATGCAACATCATCTAGAAATTTTTGTAAAACATGTTTACAAAATCAAATCACTAGAAAACAGGCTAATGCAGAATTTGAGCTACTCTATAATACAACTGGTCTGAATTTTTTTTTTTTTTTTTTTTATTTTTAGACAGAGTTTCGCTCTTTCACCCAGGCCAGAGTGAAATGGTGCAATCTCCGCTCACTGCAACCTCTGCCCCCTGGGTTCAAGTGATTCTCCTGCCTCAGCCTCCAAAGTAGCTGGGATTACAGGCACCTACCATCACACACGGCTAGCTAATTCTTGTATTTTTAGTAGAGAAGGGGGTTTCCCCATGTTGGCCAGGCTGGTCTTGAGCTCCTGACCTCAGGTGATTGGCCTGACTCAGCCTTCCAAAGTGCTGGGATTACAGGTGTGAGCCACTATGCCCGGCCGCCTGAACTTTTTTAAAAGCAGAGTTGTCAGATAAAATACAGGATGCTGAGTTAAATTTGATTTTCAGAGAAATGACAAATCAGCTTTTAGTATAAGTACAGGACATTTTAGGCTAAAAGATGATTCATTGTTTATTTGACCTTCAGTTTAACTGAGCATCCTTTTCTAAATTTTCTAAATCTGCCAATCCTACAAAAAAAACAATTTCATAAGAGGAAAAGGGCAAGAGAGGAGACAGTATTCTAGATTAAAAATATACCAGGCATAAAAGGTAAAACATGAACCTTGACTGGCTTCTGGAATGAAAGAGACTCACAGCCATAAAAAACCTTTTGCAGACAACTCTAGCAATCTGAATATACATGGTATATTAGATAATATTGTGGAATTACTGATAGTTTTCTTAGATGTGATCATTGCACTGTACATGAAAGTGAATCTTTTTATTCTTGAGAGAAGTATAATGAAATATTTAGGGATGAAATGCCATGGTTTTTGTAATTTACTTTCCAATGGTTCCGAAAATAATGGCTGGGAGAGGAAATGGGAAGATGTAGGATAGAGGTTACAAAGCAGCAGAAAAGGGGAAATGAGCAAGTCTAGAGATCCAATGTACAGCATGAGGACTACCATTAATAAAATTGTACAGTATTTGGAATTTCTGCTATATGAGTAGGTTTTAGCTGCTCTTGCCACACACACACACACACACACACACACACACAGTACCTATATGAGATGATGGGTATGTTAATTTGCTTCACTACAGAAACCATTTTACTGTCTATATGTATCCCATAACATCACATTGTATATGTTAAATATACACAATAAAGTTTCTTTTTAGCTTTTTGGATGCTGGCCCAGGAGTGGGAGCTGCTGTAACCTCTCCTCTTCCAATCCATGTTGCAACCAATAAGGGCTGTTTCTACAGTGTCAAAAAATTTTTCAATAGTAGGTTGTCATGAGGAGAAAAATTATTAAGAAGTCAGAAAAAAAAAGATACAGAAAGTAAAGAAACTATGGGCAAAGCATATTATTCCTTTAACTTTTCTCAAGGTTTAAAAATGTTCCAAAATTGTGAGTAGGAGGATAGAGCAGGCAGAACAGAAAAATGTACAATGAATAACGTCCATGAGGTAGTGTCTCGGACACAGATATAAAAGTCTCAGAATAACTCCTTCATTATTCACCTTACAAGATTATGAAAAAAGGCATTCATAAATTTTTATAAATTAAAAAAAAGTCAAGACCAATATTCCATCACCTATGCATTCTTCAATAATCCTGTAGACACTCCCTTTGATGCAGGTCTTCTTTGGTCAGAGAATTTTTTCATCCCCGGCCCATGGCAATGATACGGCCTAACTTTGAATCAAAGTATTTTTTCTGGTTCCTGGCATAGTCTTTTCTCCTCTGCCACTCCCAATTTTTCAAGTTTCTGGTAACAATGGCTCCAAATACTGTTTGACTGCAATTATAGTGTAATGGCCAAGTTTCCATGGGATTCAGCTTTGTCAGCAGAGTAAGGCAGAGGCAAAGAACTATAATGAGCGATTCTGACATTGACCTGTAGTGAGCATGCAAAAAAGACCTTAAAAACCTTTTGCAGAGACTGAAGAAAAGATGATATTCTACTTTACAATTTCATAAGGTGGTTTTTTATACTTCTTCAATTTAGTAGCTCACTTACTGAAGCATAATTATATTCCCACTCAAAATATACAGAAAGCATGCATTCCCTAAAGTATTATGAGTTGAACTTCGACATTATTTCAATGCAGTCCCTTTGACTTACCTATTTTATTCTAAATATCATTGTGACTCGTGTTTGACTAGAGTGTAGATAGATATTGCATTTTAGATCCAAATCTCTGATAATATCCCCCCAAAGATGCAAAGACTTAAGTCCTAAATGCCTATGTAGCTGAATCTGCTCTTCTAGTCACATTGAAAGAGCATAGATCAGCAATCAGAAAGAGAAAAGAGTGGTTGCCTCTGAGGCTCCACCAAAAGAATGTGGGGCTGACCTAAAGGGAAATCTAAAAGTGGGTGCCAGAAGCATGCTTAGTATTACCAACATCATTTATAATGTATCGAGGTTATTTTTTGAAGTTATTATTGAGTAAAAGAATAAAATTCCTGTAAGGAAATGATACATCCAACTTTTTGAAGGTTGGGAGAAAGAGGGAAGGGAGGTCTTACTCCAGGTACAGCTCAGATACTTGACTTTCCCATACATCATCTTTATCATTCCAGACACGGGTGGTGGAGAGGAAGGAGAGCAGGTGCTGACACCATGCAGAATGCAGCCAGGCTTGACTTCACAGTGCCTCCTGAAACCCCTCGGGTGGTGGTGGTGGGTCCAATAAATTATCTAAGTTCCAATCTCAGGAAACTAGAAAAAAAGCCAAGCAAACCATCATAGGCAGAAGGAGGGAAATAGTAAAGATAAGAAAGAAAACCAATGAAATTGAAAACAGGAAAGCAACAGAGAAAATTAAACAAAAGGTCGGTTTTTCTAAAAACTTAATAGAATTAAAAATCCTCTAGCAAAATGGACACAGATAAAAAGACAGAAGACACAAATCTCCAATACCAGGAATTAAAAAGGGAGATCACAACAGATCCCACAGCCATTAAAGGGCTAATAAGAAAAGACTACTGTTATGAGGTGAATGTATTCCCCCACCCAAAAAGAAATGTTAAAGTCTTAACCCCTAATACCTCAGAATTCGACCTTATTTGGAAACAGGGGCACTGCAGATATCATTAGCTAAGATGAGGTCATCCAGGAGCAGGGCAGGAACATCATACTCCTAATTCAGTATGATGATGTCCTTATAGGAAGAAGCCATGTGAGGACAGAGACACACAGGGAGAATGCCATGTGAAAACAAAGGCAGAGGTTGGAGTTAGGCACCTGGAAGCCAAGAAGTACTGCAGATTGTCAGCAGCCACAGAGCTAGAAAGAGACAAGCAAGGTTTCTCCCCATGGGTGTCAGGGGGAGCATGGCCCTGCTGACCCCTTGCTTTCAGACCCTGGCCTCCAGAACTGTGAGACAATACATTTCTGTTGTTTTAAACCACCCTGTTTGGGGTACTCATCACAGCAGCCCTGGAAATCTAATACACTATGAAAATCTTTAAACTCATAAATTTAAAGATTTAGAAGAAATTGACCAACCCCTTGAAAACCATAATCAAAACTCGGTCAAGAAGAAACTGATAACTTGAATAGCCTTATAACTAGCAAAGAAATTCAATTCATAATTTAAAAGTTACTAAAAACAAAATGTCCACGCCCGGATGGTTTCACTGGAGAATTTTACCAAACATTCACAGAAGAATGAACACTAATTTTACACACTGTCTTCCAGAAAATAGAAGAGAACAGAATTATTCTGATATCAAAACCAGACAGCAACAAAAGAAAAAGAAAGAATAGCATAGATCAATATTTCTCATGAGTGTCGACACAAAAATGTTAGCAAATCAAATTCAACAGTAAAAAGAAAAATGCACCTCAATCAAGGGGGACTTACTCAGGTATGCAAGGCTTGCTTAATATTTAAAAATCAAGCAATATGTTTTATTATATCAAGAATCTAAAAAATAAAAATAATGATATCAATAATGTGGTTAAAATATTTCACAAAATTCAACATCCATTTAAGATTTACCAAAGTTCAAAAACAAAAAATCCCAGAAACTCTCAGGAATAGATGCAAGTTCTTCAGCCTTATAAAGAGCATCTGAGAAAATCTACAGCTAACATCATTCTTAAGGATGAATACTTAAGGCTGAATGCTTTTCCTCTAAAATTGGGAAAAAAAGCAAGAATGTTACCTCTCATCACTCTTATTCAACATAGCACTCGAAGTTGTATTAATGTAATAAGGTAAGAAAAAGAATTAAAAGGCACACTGATTGGAGAAAAGGAAATGAAACTGTCTCTATTTTCAAATAACATGATTGTCTATGTAGAAAATTCTAAGAAATCTACAAAAGCACTCCTAGAACTAAGAGTTCAGTTAGATTGCAGAATACAGATCAGCTCACAAACATCAGTTGAATTCCTATATTCTACAATGAACAAATGGAAACCAAAATCAAAAGCACAATACCATTTACAATTGCTTCAAAGAAAATGAAATATGTAAGTGTCCATCTAATAAAGCAATGACCATTTGGCACCAGGGATCTGTTTCATGGAAGACAATTTTTCCATGGACTGGCAGAGGGTGGAGTGGAGAATGGTCTTGGAATGAAACTGTTCCACCTCAGATCATCGGGCATTAGTTAGATTCTCATAAGGAGCATGCAACCTAGATGCCTCGCAGGAGCAGTTCACAATAGAGTTTGTGTTCCTATGAGACTCTAATGCCACTGATCTGACACGAGGTGGAGCTCAGGTGGTAATGCCCGCTGGCCCACTCACCTCTTGCAGTGTGGCCCCGTTCCTAACAGTCCACAGATCAGTACCGGTTTGTGGCCCGGGGATTGGAGACCCCTGTAATAAACCATATACAGAATCTGTATAATGAAAGTTACAAAATGCTGATTTAAAAAAAAGAGACCTAAATACTTGAGGCGACACATTATGTTCACAGACTGAAAGGCTCAACATAGTAAACAGGTTAGTTCTTCCTAAATTTATCTGTAGGTTTAACACCATTCTTATCCAAAAATCATCAGCATTTTTTGTAGACATAGAAAAACTTATTCTATAATTTATATGGCAAGGTAAAGGCTTTAAGAATAGCCAAAACAATTTTGAAAGAGAACAATAAATCTCTCTCTATGATTTGAAGGCTTAATATGCAGCTACAGTAATCAAGAAAAGGTGGTACTGACAGAAGAATGGAAACAAATCAATGGAGCAGACTGGAGAAGCCAGAAATATATCTACATAAACATGCCTAATTGTTTTTGCCAAAAGAAGGAAAACAATCTAATAAAAAAGAAAAGATAGTCTTTGCAAAAACAAAAACAAAAAAAAACCTCTTAACCTCACACTTTATACAAAAATTAACTAAAACTGGATCATAGACTTAAATGTAAAATATAAAATTATAAAGCTTCTAGAAAAAAAATAGAAGAAAATCTTCAGACCTAGGACTAGGCAAACAGTTATCAGACTTCACACCAAAGGAATAATCCATAAAAAGAAATAATTATGAATTAGACTTCATCAAAATTTAACCCTTTGCTTTGTGAAAGTTCCTACTATACGGATGAAAAGACAAATTACAGACTGTAGAAAATATTTGCAAACCACACATCCTGCAAAGAACTTTTATCTAGAATATAAAGGTGTAGACACTAACTACTCATAGTGCAGACTCCACAAGTTAAAGAGCTTAGACTCACAGAACTGTCCTCACTTCAGTTACTAGTTATAAGTCCCAGGTCCCCAGGGTCCTTATAACTGATGTCCAACTTGGCTACAAATTCAAGGGTTTCTATAACCTTCCTTTTGATTTAATACTCTGCTGAAAGCAATTCATAAAACTCAAAAAACATTTACTCATGTTTACTGGTGATACAGTTTGGCTGTGTCCCCACCCAAGTCTCATTTTAAATTGTAGTTCCCGTAATTCCCATGTGTTGTGTCGTGGGAGGGACCCAGTGGCAGGTAATTAAATCACGGCGACAGTTACCCCCATGCTGATCTTATGATAGTGAGTGGGTTCTCTGGAGATCCGATGGTTTTACACGAGGCATTTCCTCCCCTTCACTCTGCACTTCTTGCTGCTACCATGTGAAGAAGTACATGTTTGCTTCCCCTTCTGTCATGATTGCAAATTTCCTGAGACCTCACCAGCCATGCTGAACTGTGAGTCAATTAAACCTCTTCCCTTTATAAATTACCCAGTCTCAAGTATGTCTTTATTAGCATCAAGCGAACAGACTAATACAACTGGTTTATTATAAAGGGTACAACTCAGGAACAGCCAAATGACACTGATGCATTAGGCAAGGCAGGGGGGAAAGAGGGGTGTGCAGAGCTTCCATGCTCTTTCTGAGTGTGCTACCCTCCCAGCACCTTGATGTGTTCACCAACCTGGAAGCTTTCTGAAACATATGCTTTAAGAGTTTTTAATAGAAGTTTTATTACACAGATATGATTGATTATATCATTGGTCATTGGTGATTGAACCCAATCTCCAGCCCTTCTCCCCTCCCCAGAGGTCAGGGAGAGGGACTAAAAGTTCCAACCCTCTAATCATGACTTGCTCTCTCTGTTTACAGCCCCTGTCCTGAAGCTATCCAGAGACCCTGGACATCAGTCATCTCACTAGCATATAAAATACTTGCCACTCAGGACAGTCCAAGTGTTTTAGGAGCTGTATGCCTGGAACCAAGGACAAAGATAAAATATATTTTTTATTAAACTACGATAAAGAATTACCAAAAGTCAAAATCTAAAAATCAAACAATCCAATTAGGGAATGGACAATAGACATGCCCCGACATTTTAACCAAAGAGGATATACAGATGGCAAATAAACAAAAAGATACTCAACACCTTAGCCATGAAAGAAAAGCAAGCTAAAATTGCAATAGTATATCACTATGACATAGGTAGGTATGTCATAGTAATATACTATTGCAAAAACTAAAATTAGTGATATCAAATGCTGGCAAGGATATGGAGAAAGTGATCACTCATATAACTGGTAGGAATGCAATATAGCATAACCACTCTAGAAAATAGGTTGGCAGTTTTTAAAAAACTTAAATACACTTACCTATGATCCACAAATTGCACTTTTGGCTATATATTTTAGGGAAATGAAAACTTATTTTCATACAGAAATTTGCATATGTTTAGAACAGCTTCATCTGTAATAGCTCAAAAGTGGAACTACCCAAATGTACTTCAATGGGCAAATGCTTGAACAAAAAGTGTAGTGCCATATCCATTCTATGGAATCCCATTCAGCAACAAAAAGGAATAAACTACTGATACACACAACTTTGATGAACCTTGAGGAAATTATGCTGAGTGGAGAAAGCCAATTACAAAAGAACACATAGTATATGAATTCATCCATATAATGTTTGTGAAATAACATAATTATAGAGATGGAGAACAGATTAGTGGTTGTCAGAGATTAGAGATGGAAGAGACATAACGGTGTGCTCTGAAGTTGTAACATGAAGTGATGATACCTTCAAGTATTTTGATGGTGGTGACAGTTACACAAAGCTAAACGTGCAATAAAATTACATAAAGCTATGCACACATGCAGTAACTGAAATCTGAGAAAGCTCTATGGATTATACTGATGTCAATTTTCTGGTTCCAGTATTATACCTGGTTTTGTAAGACATTAACAATGAGGGAAGGTTGGTGTAGGGTACACAGGACCTCCCTGCACATTTCTTGGTACCTTCCTGCAAATATGTAGTAATTTCAAAGTAAAAAGTTTAATTATTAAAAAAAAGATACATGACTGATCTCCCATCATACCACCTTTTCTAATTTTCACTAAAATGCCCATGAAGACAAAGAATAAAGATGAAGATTTACACCAATGAATAATCTGAGTATATCCTAACCTCTCCTAACCAGAAGATAAAAAAGTGTGTGCAGATTTTTTCTCCAGATTCCCCAGGTTTTGCTTAAGGTAAAAGGAATCAAGAAACAGGAGAAGTGGGGAAAGGGGAAAGAGGAGGATAAACAGAAGGAGAAGAAGCAGGAAGAGGAGGTGAGAGGGAAAGGAAATAAAAGAAACAGAGTCAGGGTGGTGTCATGCCTATAGTCCTAGCTACTCAGGAGGCTGAGGCAAGAAGATCCTGTGAGCCCAGGAGGTCAAGGCTTCAATGAGCTATGACTGCACCACTGCACTCCAACCTCAGAAACAGAGTGAGATCATGTCAAAACAGAAGGAAAAAAGGAAAGAAAGAAAGAAAAAGAAAGAAAGAAAGAAAGAAAGAAAGAAAGAAAGAAAGAAAGAGAGAGAGAGAAAGAAAGAAGGAGGGAAAGAAAGGAGGGAAAGAAAGAAAGAAAAGAGAAAGAGAGAAGGAAGGAAGGAAGGAAGGAAGGAAGGAAGGAAGGAAGGAAGGAA
>NW_022436985.1:9881244-9896772 GCF_009761245.1 Sapajus apella | reverse complement strand
GAAGGAAGGAAGGAAGGAAGGAAGGAAGGAAGGAAGGAAGGAAGGAAGGAAGGAAGGAGGGAGGGAGGGAGGGAGGGAGGGAAGGAAGGAAGAAAGGAAAGGGAAAGGAAAGGAAAGGAAAGAAAGAAAGAAAGAAAGAAAGAAGGAGAGGAGAGCAGACAAAATCACTTCATACATGTCCACTGTCTAATGGCTAACTCAAGGATGAAGAACTTGTACCAACAAGAAAGGGTTGCAGTAATTCCTCCATCTTCTATTAATGATCTAAAAGATAGTGATGTTCTGTACTGTACCCTTTCCCTGATATCTTTATTTATCAGAGCAGAGATTCCAAATCCCAGAATTGAGCAGAAAATAGATAAGAAAATAAGCCTACATCAAATTCTGAAAATTAATTTTCCTTCAGATAAAGCAATATATGTAGGTCAGAGATAAAAATAACCCTGGTAGCAGTATGTGCAAGGATCATACACACACCTTTTTTTTTTTTTTTTTTTTTTGAGACCTATTACCCAGTCTGGAGTGCAGTAATGTGATCTCAGCTCACTGCAAGCTCCACCTCCCGGGTTCAAGCTATTCTTCCCCCTCAGCCTCCCAAGTAGCTGGGATTACAGGCACGTGCCCCCACTCCTGGCTCATTTTTGTATTTTCTTTAGTAGAGACACAGTTTCGCCATGTTCGCCAAGCTGACCTCGAAATTCTGACCTCAGGTGATCTACCTGTTTGGCTACCCAAAGGGCTGGATTACAAGCATGAGTCACCGTGCTTGGCCTACACACACATTTTATGTTGACAAATTATTTATTTACTGGGACATTAGAAAATTACATGTCAAAGAATGCTTAAAGGTATCCATTAACAGAATTTAACAGAGGCTATATAGCATGCAAAATACGAAGGACAAAATAAAGAAAATGGTATATAGAGTGAAAACTAAATCATTGGATCACAAGAACATACTTTTAAAGAGAAAACATTGAAATAACAGAAATATTATGAAAGAAATCAATTGTAACAACAAGTATAAATAGATGAAGCCTCACCATTAAGACCAAGATTCACATAATGGGAAATAATGATAATAGCGCCTACATCATTTTTTGTTTCACTTTGCTTTAGGTGTTTTTCCTTATGAATAAATTAAAACATTTTTAAAGATTTGCAACATTACTGTCAAAAGTAAATTTTAAAAACAAATAGCATTAAATGAAACAAAGAACTTACTCTACATTATAAAAGATCCAATAAAAATATAACTATCATAAACCACTATGCACCAAGTAACAGACCAACAAAATATTATAAAGTTAAAAACTACTACAACCACAATAAATAATTAGTAAAAACATACAAATAGTGAAAATTGATGACATACTCAGCAGAATAATTTCACAAGGAGTCATACAAGACAGACCATCCTTTACTCTAAGCTAGTTTGGACCTACCACCGAGGCATTGTCCCTCTGAGTATTCTCTTCAACACCTTATATAGTATAAGATTTCTCTACTTCAGATGACAGAAACTTGAGAAATTCCATGCTCTGTGTGAACATCGGGAATTTTTCCATCTGCTTCTTTCTGGTAGTTCTTTCCCTTGCCTCAGGTGGGTTCCATCAAATACATGCTCTGAAAACTCAAGGGAAACTCTCTGGAAGTTGCTGGAGTTCTTTCCCTTTGCAATACTCTTTTTACTAGTTCTTTGTGAATTCTGTCCACTTTGACTTTCCCCAAATCCTCAACGAACTCTGTCTTCTCAATTGAGTAAGACTGGTAGCTTGGAATCTTTCTCCAGGGAATCAGTGGGGAAACCATAGGGTTTATTTCCTTTGTTTATCTTATTTGAGAAATTACTGTTTATACTGCCTGTTGTTCCTAGGTTGGAGAAACATCCTTTATACATTTTGTCTGTATTTTTTTTAAGCAAGAGGGTAAATCTGTCCCTGTGACTCCATCAGAGCCAGAAACAGAAATCAATTAAAAATAATTTTAGCTTTAAAAAATAATGAAAAATAGAAAATAAAATACATGGCCATGGAAAAATGAAAAGTGAGCTAGCAGAATTCGCAAGAGGAATTAAAGATTTTAAATAAAGAATTAGGAAAAGAAAAGCCACATTGAAAACCACAAAAACATGAAAGGCACAATAATATGAAGGGCAAGATTTATAAAAATCCTATTAAAAACAAAAACAGAAAATGACAAAAAGACAAATTAGAAAGGAGATAATACAGAAACAGAACACAGTAGCTCAACATATCCATAACTGGTATTGCTAAATTTAGAGAACTAATGAAATAGCAGATTATTTGAAATTATAAAAGAAGAAAATCTTGTTAAAATAAGTGAAAATTTGAATTTGCTGATTAAACATGCACAATATTTCCTAGGTAAATAATTATGCTGAAAAATCAACAGAAAGATGTGTCTAAGAGCAGGATAACAATTACAATAGTAATAATAATAATTTCACTAAACAGGCATAACTTCAGGGCAAAAAAATAAAATAAAGTCATCTACTCAGCCTGAGAGGAAAACAATGGGTTTAATCTGACCTCCTACTCTTCCCATAGCAACATTTAATGGCAGAGGAAAGTGGAGGAATATTTAGAAAATCCTATAGAGGAGAAGAAGATTGAGCCAAAAATACAATGCCCAAACCATTCGTTTTATGACTATGGTAACAGAAGGGCTTTCTTAATTTTGAACAGATTTGGGGAATAATGAAGCATTAATAGGTTGTCCTTTGGGGGAAAAAAAAAAAAAAAACACCTAATAACAAAATCTAGTCAAGAAGGATTCAATCAAGAGAAAAAAATTCAAGGAAAAGGAATTCATGTTTGTAAAGTACTGGTATTCATGTTTGTAAAGTACTGGTAGTAAGTAACTGTTGGGTACTGTGCTCAGTACCTGGAGGACAGGATCTTTCATACCCCAAATCTCAGCATCACACAATATACCCAGGTAACAAACCTGTGCATGTACCTCTGAGTCTAAAATAAAAGTTGAAAAGAAAAAATGCTAGCTTGATTTTTAACGGTTTGCTTTAATATAACAGTGGTGTGTAACTTAGTACAAACATTGAATGCTATCAGAAAACTCATAAATTTTGATTATGGGAACTGTGAAATGTTCTACATATATCTGACACTTACAGTTACTTGTTTTAGAATATCCATAATAAAACTCTTTCATGTGGTTTTCTGGGTCATTGCTTTAGGGAATAAGCTTGGTGTATAATATTGAATGCTCTTGGAAGACTAGATCTGTATATTTTCCCTTTTATTTCTGTAAATTAAACAATATTAGGAACTACCTTTTATAAAATAGAAATTTAACACATATGTTAATGACTATCTATAAAAACAAAAGGCTTTTTAAAAAGCACTCATAGTGAACAATGAGAAATTTAAATATATAAAATAAATTATATTTACTGTTGTACAACAAAATGAAAATTTATAGACTTTGGCAATGTAAAAGATATTTATGTTAAAAGGTGCTTGTTGGTGAAAAATGTACATTTGCTGATATCCTTATCTTTAAGAAGAAAGGTCAAAGGCTATTGTATTAGCCCATTCTCACTGCCATAAAGATACTACCCAACACTGGGTAATTTATAAAGGAAAGAGGTTTAATTGACTCACAGTTCCACAGGGCTGGGGAGGCCTCAGGAAACTTACAATTACGGCAGAAGGGGAAGGGGAAACAAGGACCTTCTTCGTTTGGTGACAGGAGAGAGAAGTCAGAATGCAGGAAAACTGCCGTTTATAAAACCAACAGATATCATGAGAACTTACTGTCAGGAGAACAGCATGAGGGAAACTGCCTTCATAATCCAATCACTTCCTTTCCTCATCATGTGGGGATTACCATTGGAGATAAGATTTGGGTGGGACATAGAGCCAAACTATATCAGCTACTGAAAAAAGTTGATAAATTTTTTAAAAATTGAAGATAAGCTACAGACGGGGAGAAAATATTTGCAAAAGACCTCTTAAAGGATTGTGATTCAAAATATACAAAGAACTCTTACAGTTCAACAATAAGAAAATAAACCACCTGATTAAAAAATAGGCCCAAAAGACTTACCAGGCAGGGGAGATACCATGGCCACAAGGGTAGTTTTTCCCAGGGCAAAGCTTATCTATTGCACTGAAGACATGCTGACCCTTGTGATTTCCCCAAATGTGGGAAACTCAACTGCATAATTTGTGGTAGTAGCATACTGGATGCATCCTTTCCCCTGGTAAATAAAAGGGAAAAATGGGCCAATAACCTGAGCAGACACCTTACCAGAGAAGACATACAGATGGCAACTGAGCATATGAAAAGATGCTCCACATATACCATTAAGGAATTGCAGATTAAAACAACGAGATTCTATTGCCCACCCATTAGTATAGCCAAAATCCAAAACACTGATAATGCTACTGCTATTGAGGATTTGGAAAAAGAACACTTATTTATTGCTGGTAGGAATGCTATAAATAATATTACAAAGACACATGTACCTGTATGTTCATTGCAGCACTATTCATAACAGCAAAGATATAGAATCAATCTAGGTGCCCATCAATGGTGGACTGGATTTTTTAAAACATGGTACACATACACTTTGGAATACTATGCAGCCATGAAGAAAAACAAAAATCATGTTCTTTGCAGCAACATGGATGCAGCTGAGGCCATTATCCTAAACAAGTTAACATAGAAACTAAAAACCAAATACCACATGTTCTCACTTACAAGTGGGAGCTAACCATTGGGTGCTCATGGATAAAGATGGCAGCAATAGAACAAAGGAGAATACAAGAAGGAAGAGGCAGGGCAAGGGGCAAGGGCAAAGTTGAATTTTCTTTTTAATTTTTCAAAAGGACATTTTTTGGCTCATGAAGTCCAAAGGTAGATCTAGCTTGAATTAGTGCTAACTCAAGGGCTCAAATGATGTAATCAGAATCTGGTCTCTCTCTATATCTCTCTGCTCTGCTCTCTAAAAATAGATTCCTAGGATATAGCTGAGACATAATGAATCAGAATCCCTAGAAGTTAGACTCCAAAATCTGTATTTAAAATAAAACAAAATAAAAAAACTTCCCAGAATAATGTCACAAAGCTCTTATTGGTTAAATGTTTTATCCATGTATAGCAAGCTAGTTACAAGCTTCTTGCTGGCAAAAACAAGTTCTTTAGCATTCTAATCATATATAAGATTGTGAGAGATGAACATAAAACAGGTACTCTGCAAAGTCTGGTAGATTTGGAAATGCTGGAAGCCTCATTCATATTGGCATCAAAAGGTACTTGAAAAAAATTCTGAAAAGCTTTGGAAAAATCTGGGCTAGTGAAAGTTCAATTGGATTTAAAGTGTTTTTTTAAACAACTATACCCAGAGGGTATTAGTGAATAAACTAGAGTTGATGAAGAGAAGAGCCTCACACAGTATTTGAAAGAACTCCGTTCTTGGCCCCACATTGTTCAATATTCTTTTGAATTTGGATAAAAATATAGATAATAAACATCACATATGCATCTGACAAAACTAGGAGATTGCACATAATAAAAGTATATCTCATAATGTTCTTGAATAGCATGACCACCCAAACATTAGTTCAATTTTAGTATTCTTCCAGTCTCTACATTATAAATATTTTTTGTATATATACTGTTGGCTTCATTTGCCCCCTAAGCATCAACATTTTGGCTGCCAGCTTGTCTGAACTCACATCTTTACAACTCTAAATCTAGTGAGAAGAAAAGCTTTTCTTTTCCAACAACTGAAAAAAAAATTCTGGCCTAATTTTTTTTTAACAGAACAGGATACCATACTTGTGAAACACCATTCACAGCCACCGAGGAGACATGATAGTGATTGGCCAAGCTTGAGCTCCATAATCACCACTTGGGAGCTTGTGCTGGTGTCAGTCGCACCTGAGACACACATAGGCTAAGACTGGCTGGGGAGAGGAGATGAAAATGGGCGCATGTCCCCAAGAAAACTTGCACTAGAAAGCAGACTGGTTCCTGAGCTGCTAAATGATTGATTAAGTCAGGGTCCGGGCTCTCCAGGAGCTTATGTGCCACTCAGGAAGATGTCTATGTGAACATATAGTGTAAGATGGCAAATGCTGGAATAAGGGTTTACAAGGTAGGGGCGGGCCAGGCTGGGGGCCAGGACTGTGTCTATGGAAGGTTCCGGGAAGAACTGAAGTCTGAGTCTAGAAAGATTCCCAAGTTTTTATGGGTAGAGAAGTTGAGAATGATCTAAGGATGTTTCCACGCAGCCTAAATATAAGATTTGATCCCCTAGAAGGTAGGAATCATGTCTTACCTTTGTCACTCTGGAATGTAACACAGCGCCTGACATGTTGTGGACACTCAATAAATGTTTTATAAACCTATTAATATTCCCTCACTAGTCCTCAACAAAAATTCTGCAGGGGATTTATAAGACTGGTATTTAATCTCATTATCCAAATAAGGAAATTGAGATAAAGAGATTAGGTCATCAAGATCATGGTGCCAGCCAGCCATGGTGCCAAGATAACCCCCACAAAGACAGGAACATATGCAGGCCAATCCAAACCAAAATCTAGTCATGAAGAAGGCCACAAATCCTAGCTTTATGTTATTAAAGCAGCAAAATGAGAAACAAAGGAAGGTCAAACTCTTACTGTGGTTAGCAGTTCTTCTCATAAAGCCCCACAACACCAGATTTTTCTTCTAATGATTTCAGATGTCAAGTGGTAAAAACTGATTTTACAATGTTCTTGAGTAAATAAGTACTGGGGAAAGAAATGAGGAGGAAACATGTTTGTTTGGGTGAATTGCTAAGCAACACCACACATGCCAGAAACTCCTTTTGGATTTCCTTTCAAGCTGGAGACCACAAAACCAGTGAATACTTTAGCTCGTGTCTGTTTCATCAGTTCACACTGGAAAATAAAAGCCAAACAGGCAATTCTAATAATACAAGAGTCAGAAGTGTGGAGACCACTAATATTAAATTAGACTGAACTGTTTAAAGTTGCCTTTTAAAATGGCTCCTTCAAGCGTCCACGGTGGCACTGAGACTGACATGGGATTTGGGCAGGATGTCGAGGATCTACCACACTAATGAAAAACAAAAACAAAAAAAAAAAAAAAAAAAAAAAAAAAAACTAACAGCAGCCAGGCCATATTATCTATCCCACTCAGTATTTCCAGACCCTACAGATTACGGAAATTTTTAATGTGACAACGGGATTGTGGCAATGAGATGAAAAAAACTTTGCGCATGTCACTTTTTTAATTATGGAAAACTTCTTATGAGAAGGAAGGTCTTCAGATGATATTAAAGGAAGGAATTCAGTGGGTAGGGAGAGAAACTTTCAGCCTCCGGGCCTGCTTGTGCAAAAGCTGGGCACCCTAAAGGGGAGAAGCAAGTTAACATAAAAGCACGAAAGGAAATCTTAGTAAGTCAGAAAGAATAAATAAGTATTTGAACAGGAAATATGTTAGATGGCTGGTGTTGGGTTTATGAAAATTAAGATTCAAATTAATACTGATACTCCCAAAATGTAAGATTTAGGGTGTGATGGACCAAATGCTATTTAAGTTGTATTACACAAAAAAATGCTGTGACTTTTTAATGATTACATTTCTTTGTGATAATTTGTAAAGAAAATTTTGTTTAAGCACAAATATAACTAACTCTGAGCTGTGAATGTACAGACACATTTCCAATCAATTTGAATTCTTTTAAGGGTTAGGATGTAGTTTCAAGAAGAATATTTCAGATTTTATTTTAAATAGTAACTGACACCATAGAAAGAAAAAAAATGCCTATTTATGTTATCATTAACTACAGTCTGTACTCCTTAACATGCATCCGAGCCCTTCCATGACCTGGCCCTAACTACCTTCCCTACCCATGCCAGCCTGAGCAATCTCTCTTCTGAATCCCCTCAAACCCTGTAAAGTATAAGCGCTCCTCCATGAAAGCTGGGCTTTCCCCCTATTTCATGAACTGCTGTCTCTCCTAGTGTTGTATTTGGCATATAGTAGGTGCTTAGTAAGTATTTGTTATGGAAGCCTCTAGGATGGGCACGGAGCTCCTGCCCTCCAGAAACTCACAGTCTAGTTTGGAACAAAGACATCCACAAAAGCAATTATAACAGATGAAAATGGTTATCATAATTAAGATACAAGAGCTAAGAATAGTTCTAACACTATTAGTATGTACGTGTCAGTGTTCCACATGCTATGGTCTGGGTGTGTGTGTTCCCCCATAATTCATACATTGAAATCCTGAACCTTCAAGAGGATGGTATAAGGAGGTGGGGGCTCTGAGAGGTGATTAGATTATGGGGGTGGAGACCTCACAGATGGGATTAGTGCCCCTAGAGAAGAAGCTCAAGGGAGTGCTTTTGCACCGTTCCACCATAAGACACAGCTAGGAGGTGCAGTCTATGAACCAGAAAGTAGACCCTCACCAGACACCAAATCTGCTGGCAGCATGATCTTGGACCGTCCAGCTTCCAAAACTGTAAGAAATAAGATTCGTTGTTTATAAGCCACCCAGTATATGGTAGTTTTTATAGCAACCCAAATGGACTAAAACGCATATATTAATTCACCTAATCCTCACAACAACCCTGTGAGGTGGGCATTATCATTATTCCTATTTTTGCAGGCAAAGGAGATGAAGTGACTTGCCCAAGGTCGCAGAGCTAGGAAGTAGGGAGCAAAATTGGAATCCAGGCAGTCTGGCTCCAGGGTCCTTACAATATATTAGTGATTGCAGGCACAAGCCATAGACTAAGTCTGACTCAAAGACCACTGAAGTTTCTTCTAAGTCTGGGATTTCAGATGATTGCTTCACTAGTGCTAACAGGGAAGCATAGAAATATGGGGGAAATATTTATGATATCTCTTCCATTTGGAACACATTGGTGCTTCTCAAACTTTGGATGCCCAAGAATCCTCTGTGAAGATTCAGGATTTCAGAACTGAAATCCGGAATATTTTGAGTAGATAAGGTTGGAATGCGGACCCAGTGTCTATATTTTTAGAAAGTGCTCCAAGTGATGTTGGAGATCTTCTGATGGCAATCTGAAAACACTGTACTAAACCTATCCTCCAGAGGACCCTTTGGCTCAGCTTCTGCATTCTCCTTCCAGGCCTAGCTCTCCTCTGCTGGCATGTGACTGTAAGAATCCTTTGACTCTGCAGTGCCGGTGGTGTTATTCAGAACATCTTCAGCGTTAGAGGTCCCTTGGATGACAGGCACCATAACACTTACTCCACTTGGTAATCTCTTGTTTTTGGTCTGTCTCCTCTTGAGGGCCAGGGCTGGATCATACTCTGCTCTACATGCCCAGCTTTTAACCCAGGGCACAGGAAATGTCTTCAGAATGAATTGATGAATAGCACGACCCAGGCCTCTGCGCCGGACCCGCCAGCATTGCCTTTGAGAAGCTCACAGTTAAAAGAAGAGCATGAATATCTAAATTAATAAACTGCAGGATCAGGTGATAGGTAGCCATAACTACCTAAATATTAGCAGCATGTTATAAGTGCATAAGGAATGAATGAATAATACTGCACAGGTGGATGGATGGCATGAGAGACCATGCTAGAGGAGTAGATTAAGAGCTATTATGGCTAAATTGTGTAGAAATCCTAATTTCCTGTACCTTAGAATGTGACCATACTTGGAGACAGGGTCTTTAAAGAAGTAATGAAATTAAAACACTTTGGGAGGTCAAGGCAGGTGGATCGCCTGAGGTCAGAGGTTCGAGACCAGCCTGCCCAACATGGAGAAACCCCATCCTTACTAAAAATACAAAAAAATTCGCCAGGCATGGTAGAGGGCACCTGTAATCCCAGCTACTTGGGAGGCTGAGACTGGAGAATCACTTGAACCCAGAAGGCAGAAGCTGCAGTGAGCCGAGATTGCGCCACTGCACTCCAGCCTGGAGTGCGAAACTATGTCTCACACACAAAAAAAGTCATTAGGGTAGATCCTAATCCAATATGATTTATGAGAATAGACAATTGGGACACAGATGCATACAGAGGGAAGACTGCATGAGGACACAAGAAGCAGGACAATCTGCAAGCCAAGGAGAGGCCTCAGAAGAAACCAACCCTGCCAACGCCTCATAAGAAATCTTTTTTCTTTTCTTTTTTCTTTCTTCTTTCTCTTTTTCTTCTTTCTTCTTTTTCCTTTCCTTTTTTCCTTTCTCTTTCCTTCTTTCTTTTCCTTTCCTTCTTTTTCTTCTTCTTCCTCTCTCTCTCTCTCTTTCAGACAGGGTCTCACTATGTCACCTGGAGTGCAATGGACGGATCTCGGCTCACTGCATCCTCTGCCTCCCCGGCTCCAGCGATTCTCCCACTTCAGCGTGCCCCGTAGCTGGGACCACAGGCATGTGCCACAAAGCCTGGCTAATTTTTGTATTTTTTGCAGAGACTGGGTGAGAAAATAAATTTCCGTTAAGCCATCCAGTCTCTGGTACTTTGTTATGGCAGCCCTAACAAATAAATCCAGAAAAAGATTATGAGAATTTACTAAACCAAACCACAGAAATTAAATTTTATCCTTTAGGCTACCAGGAGCCCACAGAGGTGTCTAACCACCAACGTGACAAATATGCAGCTTTGGTTCTGGAGTATAACCTGGAAATAGTGAGGACACCAAAGTGGAGAATAAAGATGGAATTGACAGAGATCAACTGTTCCAATGTCGAATAACGCAAGACATAAGATAACGCCAGCAGGAGTGAGAAACAGAGATGATATCAGAGAGATTTGTGGGGCAGAAGTAACAAGAAGATGAGGTGTAGGTGGTGAAGGGTAAAGGGCGAGCCTTCCATGAAGAATAGTGGCCTGGGAAGTGAGGAGGATGGCGAAGCCCCAAACCTCACCTGGGGATACAGGAAGTGAAGCAGGTTCCAGAGGAGGGGACAAGGTAATAGATTTGGCTTAGGGGAGGGTAAGTTTCAGACAATTGCAGAGCATCGCATTAGATGTGTTCAGAAGAGTGGAAATAAAATTCTGTGCCTAGACCCTTGGGCAGGATTCTGTTGCTAGATGTCAGTTCTGGCCGCGGGGGAACCGGAGATCACGGTGGAGGCACCAGCGATCCGAGAGTCCTATGACGAATCCCTGGGATCCCCACAATGTGTGGAGACAGAAGCCAACCAGAGATCGCGAGAGAATCAGAGACAGGAGGCCCGCCAAATGCACAGCAAGTCAGCCTTGGTAGTTTGCAAATTGAAAGATTTCTTTGCTCCGCTGGAAATTTCAGCTCAGGTTGAATGTCACTAATTCACACCGTCTCACCAAAAGGTTCTTTCCCTGAACTTTGGTAAATCGAGGCAGAAGCGACTGGCGGCTAATAACGGGGACCCAAGAGTTATCTCCGCGTCAGGCAGGCAGCGGCAGCTCCAGTTATCTCCTTTCCTTGCAGGCGGGCGGGCGAGTTCGCGACTCCCTCCCTTCCAGGGCCTTCCCCTTAATGAAACGTGGGCTCCAGCGCCCGGGCTCTGGCTCCACTTGGAACGCGGGCCTAGGAGTAGCCAGGCAAGCGCGTCGCCCGCGTGGGCGGCTCCCTCGCGCCTCCCCCCTCAGCTCGCCGCAGCCGCTGGGCGAGGCGAGGCGAGGCCAGAGGGAGGCGCGCCGAGGGGGCGGGCGAGGGACGCGGGACCGCGGGGAGGTCGGGGGCGGGGAGCAGGAGGCGGCGGGCCCCGGGAAGAAAGGAACATGGCTCCTGAGGCGCACAGCGCCGAGCGCGGCGCCGCGCACCCGCGCGCTGGGCACCAGTGACCGCGATGGTGAACTCCAGCCGCGTGCAGCCGCAGCAGCCCGGGGACGCCAAGCAGCCGCCCGCGCCCCGCGCGCCGGGCCCGGGCCGGCTGATGGCGGGTGGCGCGGCCGTGGGCGCCAGCCTCGCAGCCCGGGGCGGCCTCCGCGAGCAGCGGGGCCTGGAGATCGAGATGCAGCGCATCCGGCAGGCGGCCGCGCGGGACCCCCCGGCCGGAGCCTCGGCTTCCCCTTCTCCCCCGCTGTCGTCGTGCTCCCGGCAGGCGTGGAGCCGCGATAACCCGGGCTTCGAGGCCGAGGAGGAGGAGGAAGAGGAGGAGGTGGAAGGGGAAGAAGGCGGAATGGTGGTGGAGATGGACGTGGAGTGGCGCCCTGGCAGCCGGAGGTCGGCCGCCTCCTCGGCCGTGAGCTCCGCGGGTGCGCTTAGCCGGGGACTTGGGGGCTACCACGGCGCGGCCCACCCAAGCGGGAGGCGGCACCGGCGAGAGGACCAGGGCCCGCCGTGCCCCAGCCCGACCGGCGGCGGAGACCCGCTGCATCGCCACCTACCCCTGGACGGGCAGCCGCCCCGAGTGGCCTGGGCCGTGAGGCTGGTTCGCGGGCTGCGAGGTAAGAGCGCGTGACCCGCAGCGGCTGATGCACAAACCAGAACGGCCGGCGCCGGCAGGAGCCATCGCCCGCTGCGGCCGCTCCCCGGGCTCCACCTGGCATCCCCTTTGCGTTCCGCCTCCCTGGGAAGCGCATTCCCCACCTCCGCTAATCCTGCCCTATTTCCGGTACCCGGCGCGGAATTCCTCTGCGCTCTCGCTGGTGCACGTTTATTGGATACCTCTTTCTTTAGGATATGTCCCCGTATTCTTTTTTACTGAAAATAAGTGAAAGCCTAATTAGAGTAAAAGAGTACATGTGAAGTTTTTGTTTTTCTTGTAGGAGAAAAAAAATGAACATTAATTGTAGTGTAACTGATGGTAGTTGCAACTGCATATTTGCTAACGTCACAAAATATAAAGGAAAATGTTATAGTCACCCGCAGTTTCCTTCTTGCTTGGATGCTCCGGTGTCCCCTTATCCCTGTGTGAAACGGTAACAGTACAGTACATAGTGTTATCCAAGCTGTGAGAGGAGTGTGACAGATTGTCATTGATGAATTTTTTTGGTGATGTGTGTGGTTGTTTTGGGGAGTGGGAGCTGTTGAGAACACTGCAAATAGACTAAAATAGTATCTGTGAAGTCATTTGGCTGTTTCTAATTCTAGACCTTTTTCTAAAAGCAGTTGCAAAGGAAAGGTTACATTGTTTAAAAAAAATTTGAAGTATGTTTTTAAGTAACTAAATTAATGTTCTTTGAAATTCCACCAAAATGATGAAGTCACCAGATACCAGCTGATAAATGTGTCTGAGTCCAGTCCGCCCAGCTCTACAAAAGGCAGAAGAGGAATTTTCAAATTTACCAGTGCCCAGTAAAAGGACATGAATTTTCCAGTACAGAGGAAATTCTCATTTTACAAATTTTGAAAGAGGTATCCTTGGAAAAGTGTTGCATTTGCTTTTACCCTCCAAATTATTTTAATCTATATTTTTAAGAGTTTCTATTCTCAGGTGTTTTGAATTTTTCTTATTCTTCCCCTTCTGTCGGTTTTGAAAATCTTGCACAAAAACAGTCTAAGTGTTGTTATAGCAATGTGATTAAAACCAGGTCGGGCCTACACTCAAATCCCAGTTCCACCACTCATTTGCTGTATGACCTTGAGCAAGTTACATAACCTCTCTGATCCCCCAGTTTTTAAATTTTTTTTTTAAAAGAGATCATCATAGTGCTTAGTTCTTGACTCGCTGGGAGAATTAAATGCATTAAGATATATAAAATGTATTTGCCATGTTGTTAATTAAATGAGTTAAGATATATAAAACGTATTTGCCATGTTGTTAGTGCTTCAGAAATATAAACATTTTGGTACTTCTTTTTTGGAGGTACTTATGCTAGTTAATATAATTCAAGCATGGTGGGGAACAAAAGATCGTTTTTGGATAACCTGTGTGAGTAGATTAATAAAACACTAATACTTTTTAAGGTTCAAAACTGCATTAATACAAATTATATATTATTTTACCCCATTTAAAATGTGCATTTAAAAAATGTTAAATTAATTAAATAATATTAATACAAATTATATATTATTTTACACCATTTAAAATGTGCATTTAGAAAACATTCACTGAAGTGAGAGAGGTTCCTTTTAAGTTAATAAATAATGGTAAGTTGCATGATCCTTTTAACTCAGTTTAAGTATTTGATAACACACCTAACCTTCTTTGAATAAACCCAATAACAGAATATAGAGAAATATATATAAGTATGCGTATAAATTTATTTCTTATATAGAAAAATTTCAGGAAACAAAATGAATAAGCTCAGTCATAAAACTTCTAATCAAACTGTGTCAGTGGTCCGATTTGTAGGAAAGCAGACTCAGGACTCAGGAATTTTTTTTTTTCTTTTTTTAAGAGACAGGGTCTCACTCTGTCACCCAGGCTGGAGTGCAGGGAAGCAAACATAGCTCACGGCAGCCTCAAACTCCTGGGCTCAAGCTGCCCTCCCACCTCAGCTTCCCAAGTAGTTGGGATTACAGGTGCAAGCTGCTGCTCCCAGCTGAAAAGTTTTAATTATATAAAATTTTAAAATAAATTGGTATTACTTTCTTTTATGAAGAAATATAGTTGATATTCTTGTCACTTATTAAATAAGCAACATTTGTTAAATATTTAGCACCTGTTGTGAAGATAGCACTGCTTACTGCTATGAAGAAATAAACTAGAATAGCATATCAGTGTTTTCATATGGTCGAAAACCCAGAAATGTAAAATAAATAGCCATGAATGGGTTGAGATTTTTCCCCCTGCTTTGGATACTAATGACAGCAATCTTATATGCACTATGTAAGCAGTGCCCTAAGATCGGAACAGAAAGTAACTTGCAATTTTTAAAGGAAGGAGAAGTTACTGAAGTTTGGAATGGTCAGAAGTTTCCCTGGAAGTCTCTTGCCTTTATGACTTTACACAACTCACTCAAACCACCTGGGCCTCAGCTCCTCATTTATAAAATGGAGGAGTTGAACCTGATCTCCAAGGTCCTGTCTAGCTTCACCATGCTCTGGTTTATTGTTTAATGACATGAATCCAGGATGGACAACAAATGGTCATTTTTTTACTCCTTCTACAGTAGATAGATCTATCTTCTTAGCAGAGGAAACATAGTAAAAAAAATATGTTTGAGGCCTGTTTGCAGGATGCATTGTGTCTGTCAAGGAATTAAGAATGTATCCCTAGGTATTAGGAAGGAGTTGAAAGTTTCTGAGCAGGAAGAGAACTTGCTGAAAGGAAACTGAGTGAGCAGCATGAGGTACAGGAGGCAAGAAGACCTTCAGGAGGCAGCCACTAAGGAGGTGAAGAGGACCCTGGACCAAAGGAAGCCAAGGAAGACTGAAAGATTTAAAGATGGTGCCCAGACTTAAAAGTATCATCAAGTATTTTTTACTCTTTTCTTAGCAAACTCTTTTTAATACAAAGATAAAATGTGGTACTCTGAGTCATCAAATTTTCTGAATTTCAGAAGTTGAATGTTTTTGTGAATGCATCAACCTGTTAAAGTCAGTTCCTATTTGTTATTTTAGGCATATATTCTTGGGTTTTTTTTTTTTTTTTTTTTTTTTTTTTTTTTTTTTTTTTT
>NW_022436985.1:9863031-9881144 GCF_009761245.1 Sapajus apella | reverse complement strand
GTTTTTTTTTTTTTTTTTTTTTTTTTTTTTTTTTTTTTGCCTAGAGAAATTATGAAGTACTTGCTGTACAAGTCAGGGTGGGCTAACCTGCCAAAACAGGTACCTCCCTCCCTTTCAGTACCCTGAAGAATAAGAAGTTAATTTCTTGCTCATGCAACATTTCAGAGGGTATTTCAGGTTAGCAGCAGCTTTCTTCCATGTGGTGATTAAGGGATCCAGGCTTCTTCTTCCCTCCTGTCTCTCCCAGGGCCCAGTCATTGCCTCCGTGGTCAAGGCTTAACAGCCACGTGCAGGTTCTGGTGAAGACTGTGAAGAAGGCTTGCCACTGCTGTTTGCTTAAATGCCTCATCCTATAAATGGCCCGCATCACTTTCACTCATGACCCATTGGCAGAGTTCTTAATTATTTAGCCACAGATATCTACAAGGGAGGCTGGAAAACATAATACAGCCATGTGCCCAGGAGGGAAAAAATGAATTTCAGCAGGTGGTTAGCAATGGTCTCATTAGTGCTTGGGCTCAAATGAAATAGTAAGTCTACCCTTATTTCTCCTAAAATAATTGGATCTTGACATTGAAATTGGTGTGCTGATTATATTTAATAAGTGACCTCCAATGCAGAATTATTCACTATTTTATTTTGCCATACTTTATGTAATTTTTATTTTTTCTGGCTTCCCTTTTGATGTCTAAAGGGAAGCATAATTAGTTATTGGAAAGCTTATTAAGACTTAAAAGAGATTTGAACTTGGTTTTGGTTGATGCTACCACACAGAACTGCAAACACCCAACTCACTGCTCTTACTTTCTGCTCATGATAGTCTATACACAATGACTGATGAATTTAGCCTGTCTTAAGGCTTCAGAATTTAGTCTGATGTCACCACCAGCAGAGAATTATCCTAAATTACAGGGCAGTTGTGCCCCTCAGGGGATATTTGGCAATCTCTGGAGACATTTCTGCTTGTTATACCTGGGGGAATGCCCCTGGCATGTCCTGGGTTGAGGTTAAGGATGCTACTAAGCTATAGTGCACAGGACAGCCCCCCCCCCCCCCCCCCACAAACACACACATGCACACTACAAAGCAGTCTTCCACCCAAATTGCCAGGAGTGAGGACGTTGAGAAACCCTGCCCTAGACTATTAAATTCAATAAGAAATAATGGTTTATTGCTCACTGTGTGCCAAGCACTGTGTTAAACTCCTTATATACATAGTTTCATTTTTATCCTCACAACAACCTGTGAAGAAAGAACTATCATCTGTCACCATTTTACTGTTGAGGGCACTAAGCCTTCTAAAGGTTAAATGTCTTGCCCAGGGCCACAACTATTAGATGTTGCAGTCAGGATTTAATTCCAGGCACTTTGTGTTCAAAGTGTTTCTCATCCACTATGCTATATGCCAGCAGTGCCCAAATTTAACTTTAGCCAACAATTTTCTGCATCTCTTTAGCTTATGAACATTTATTCACTAGGACATGCAGGGTAAATCATACCAACACAGTCCATGTGTCCAGAATTCTAATTGATCTAGGGAGTGGAAGAGCCTGCCTCTCTGTTTTTCTTTTTTTTGATTGGGATAAAATATACATAACATAAAATTAGCCATTTAACCATTTTAAATATATAATTCACTGGCATTAAGTAGATTTATTATATTATGTAAATGGAATTAACACTTATGATTTATTTCCAGAACTTTATCATCCCAAATAGAAACTCTGTATTCATTAAACAGTTTAACTCCCCATTTTCCCATTCCCCTTCCCCAGTCTGCAGTAGCCTCCATCCTACTTTCTCTCTCTGTGTCTCCCTATTCTAGCTACCTGATACAGGTGAAATCAGACCATGTTTGATCTTTTGTGTTTGGCTTATTCACTTAGCATATTTTCAAGGTTTATCCATGAGTGCAAACTTCCTTCCTTTTTATGACTGAATAGTATTTCAGTGTGTGTGTGAAATGCTGTTCATTGTGTGCACATACACAGTGAAATACTAAGTCATAAAAAGCAAGTTTGCACACATATGCACACACATTACATTCTTTTATCCGTTCATCAGTTCATGGGCATTTGCATTTTTTTCTACCTTTTGACTGTCGTGACTTTCCCTTTATTTTTAATCTGAACTTTACCCCATCACTTCCTCTTTTTTCTTTTTTATTTGTACCATAATTTTGAACAAACAGACTTTGTATTTTCATTACTCTGGGAATTTTTTGAGGGAGACTTGCTACCTTTTGGGGTTGTGATTAGGTCGTGCCAGTAACAGAATTCGTGCAGTCAAAAACATTTGTGGGACTTTCTTTCATGATAGGTATGAGGAATGCAGAGATGAATAATATAAGGTCTTGACTTTCAAGAAGTCCACAGTTTAGTAGGGGAAACAGATGGGTAAGTAAGTAATTGCAATGCCAGGTCCCAGGTATGGGAAGAGTCCAATAAAGAGAGGATAAGGCTAGGCATGGCAGCTCATGCCTGTAGTCAGGAGGATGAGACGGGAGGATCACTTAAGCCCAGGAGTTCAAGGCTACCCTGCAGAACATACTGAGTGGCAAGAAATACAAAAATTAGCCAGGCAGGGTGGTGTGCGCCTGTAGTCCCAGCTATTTGGGAGGCTGAGGTGGGAGAATCACCTGAGCCTGGAAGGTTGAGGCTGCAGTGAGTTGTGATCATGCCACTGCACTCCAGCCTGGATGACAGAGTGAGAGCCTATATCTAAAAAAAAAAAAAAGAGGGAGAGAGAGAGAGGATCAGATCTACCTCAGGAGGTCAGAGAAGGCTTCCAGAGGGAGTAAAACTTGAGCTACATTTTGAAGAATGAGGGGGGAATACAAGGAGGAAAACATGATAGGAACAAGACCAAGCAAACCTGTAACTTCTGCTATGGAATGGGTACACTTTCCTGTAGACAGCTGGAGCCAGTGTGGGCTTCTAGCTTAGGGAGCTGATACGATCACATGTCAATCTGAAGATGACTCTTGAAAAAATGTAGAGGATAGAGTGAGGCGGATAGACTGGTGGCTGACAGACTAAGGAGAGGGCTAACGAAGAGGAGGAGGGGTGACGAGGGCTACAACCAAGGCATATGAGCTGGGATAGAAAGAAGCTAGATTGAAGGGAGACAAAAACCATCAGAATGGTGGATCCAACTCCATGGGAGGGATAAAAAGAAGGCCTATTCTGGGTGAAACCAAATTTGTGGCATGGTGCCAGTAGATTTCCAGAGAAAGAAAAACACATTTTTGGGGAGGTGAGTGTGAGCTGTCTGGAAGATATGCAGGCAGAACTACGGGTTAACCGTAGCATATACTTGTCTGCACCTCAGGAGATGGCTGATTAAGAATTCAAGATTCAGGCCAGGCACGGTGGCACGTGCCTTTAATCCCAGCTGCTCAAGAGGCGGAGGCGAGAGGATTGCTGTTCCCAGGAGTCCGAGACCAGCCTGGGCAACATAGTAAGACACTTGTCTCAAAAAAAAAAAAAAAAAAAAAAAAATTCAAGATTCGGGAGTCGATAACTATTTACGGTAGAACTGACTATTCTATAGAAAATGGACAAATGTAAATAAGCCACTTCCCTGTCTAAAGGTGTCCCTGAAATCCAAATGAATACTGGGAAGGATTGTATTCATCCTTCTACACAAGGCTCACGTGTGTCTTAGCACAAAAAGAGGATTCTTTTATAATATAAATACATTGAGAATTTGGTCAGGCTATTGCAATGAACTGATAGTTCATATGGATTTGCATCTTTATACCACTCTGAAATCTGGACCAACTGGGCCTCCAAAAGGACATTTTGCAGATTTGGGCTTGTTTCTGAAGCTATGGACAGGCCTCTTCCAAGCACTAAGTGCTTCACAAACAGTATTTCTAATTCCCAGGACAACCCCCCAAAAAGGCACTTTTACTCCATTTTTAGATGAGGAAGTGGAGGCTCCTGATGTTAGGTAAGATTTCCCAGCTCCCAAGTGGTTAAGGCCTCAATTTAATGTAATTTGACTCCAAAGCCCGATGTTGCACCATGCCTTAATAATAGGCCATGTGGGCTTCATGTATGTCAGACGGGACAGGTTAGTGTAAGGCAAAAGATTCGTAATGAACCTTTTAACCATGGAACTGAAATATTTACAGTTGAAATGATACAATAGCTGGAATTAATTCCAAAATAAGTGGGGCTGTCCTGGTCCATGGCCTGTTGGGAACCGGGCCGCACAGCAGGAGATGAGCAGCAGGCTAGCGAGTATTACCGCCTGAGCTCCGCAGCCTCTCCGATCAGCCATGGCATCAGATGGCTGGGATGAGGTGAACTAGGATTGGCCTTGAGTTGATATTGTTGGATCTAGGTGATAGATTTGTCACTATATCATCCCGTCTTCGTGATATTTCTGATATTTTCTAAAATAAAAAGATTTTTGTTTGTTGGTTTGTTTGTTTTTAGATTGAGTTTCACCCTTGTTGCCCAGGTTGGAATGCAGTGGCGTGATCTCAGCTCACTGCAACCTCCACCTCCCAGGTTCAAATGATTGTCCTGCCTCAGCTTCCCAAGTAGCTGAGGTTATAGGCATACACCACCACACCTGGCTAATTTTGTATTTTTAATAGAGATAGAGTTTCACCATATTGGTCAGGCTGGTCTCCAACTCTTGACCTCAGGTGATCCACCTGCCTCTGCCTTTCACAGTGCTGGGATTACAGGTGTGAGCCACTGCACCCAGCCAATAAAAAGTTTTTGAAAAACGATTTGGATAAAACAGTTGGGGAAATGGCATTTTTGTTGAAAGCCAACTATTATGTTTGGAATATCTTTTGTTTGGAGTTCTCCATTACAGAGTTCCCCAATGTTCATATTAAGAAGTAACACTGTGCAGAGGAATGCATTGTTTAGATTAGCATTCACCGACCTTTTTGGCACCAGGAACCGGTTTCATGGAAGACAATTTTTCCATAGATCTGGGGTGGGAAGTGTTTCAGGCTAAAAGGGTTCCACCTCAGATCATCAGGCATTAGATTCTCGTAAGGAGTAGGCAACCTAAATTCCTCACATGTGCAGTTCACAGTAGGGTTCTCACTCCTATGAGAATCTGATGCCACCGCTGATCTGACAGGAGGCTGAGTTCAGGAGGTAATGCTCGCTAGCCTGCGGCTCACCTCCTGCTGTATGGCCCAGTTCCTATCAGGCCATGGACCAGTACCCATTTGTAATCTGGGGACTGGGGACCCCTGCTTTAGATGATGTACTCTGGCTTTGCGTTCTGGCATTGGCTAAGCACCCTCTTAAAGGAAGTTGGGTCAATACTCTCATTCTGTGTTTTTCCTAACAGCTGGAAACATTGAATCCCTGCAATGCTGGGAAGTTACTCCAACCACAACTAGAATAGTTGCCGGAAAGACAACAGTTGATTTTGAAGAATGTCACCAATTTGGACGATTCCATCCTTAACCATTCTTATCCTATCGGCTCCACCAAACATGAAGAGTAGTTGGCTGCAGGACAGCTATTTTCCCTACTTGTAGATGCAGCTATTTCTCACCCATCAAGACATAAAAGGTTCCTGTACCCTAAGATTGATTCTACATACACACCCAATGGGAAAACAGGATGAAAATTTTAAAGCAGTAAATACTTGAGGAAGTAGACAGAGTAATTTAGAAAAAGAAAATATATAGGGTCAAGCACAGTGGCTCACACCTGTAATCCCAGCACTTTGGGAGGCCGAGGTGGGAGGATCACTTGAGCCCAGGAGTTTGAGGCTACCTAGACAATGTAGTGAGACTCCCACCTCTACAAAAAATTAAAGAATTAGTTGGGCTTGGTAGTATGCACCTGTAGTCCAAGCTACTCAGGAGGCTGAGCTGAGGCAGGAGGATTTCTTGAGCCCAGGTGGTCGAGGCTGCAGTGGGCCATGCTTGCACCAGTGTACTCCAGCCTGGGTGATAAGAAGTAACACTGTGCAGAGGAATGCATTGTTTAGATCAGCATTCACGAACATTTTTGGCACCAGGAACCAGTTTCATGGAAGGCAATTTTTCCACAGATCTGGGGTGGGAAGTGTTTCAGGCTAAAGTGTTCCAGAAAGAAAAGAAAAAGAATATATGATGTATATCATATAAAAATATACATAAGGGAGGCTGAGTGCAGTGGCATGCCTGTAATCCCATGACTTTGGGGGACTGAAGCAGGAGGACCGCTTGAGGCCAAGAGTTCAAGACCAGCCTGTGCAACATATTGAGACCTCATCTCTGCAAAAACTCAAAAAATGAGGCAGGAAGATGGCTTAAGCCCAGGAGGTCAAGGCTTCAGTAAGCTGTCATCACACTACTACACTCTAGGCTGGGTAACACAGAGAGACCCTGCCTGAAAGTAAATAAATTCATACATACATATGTATGGAGACTTGTTTCTTTCCATTTGAAATGTTTCATTCGAAGGCTAGAATTAAATTGCCATAGGCCATTGCAAGTTTAGCTTGAATAAATTATTAATATTTTTTGAGATGGAGTCTCACTCTATCACCCAGGCTGGAGTGCAGTGGCATGGTCTTGGCTCACTGCAACCTCTTCCTTCTGAGTTCAAGCAGTTCTCCTGCCTCAACCTCCCATGTAGCTGGGATTACAGGCACCCACTGTCACACCCGGCTAAGTTTTGTGTTTTTAGTAGAGACAGGGTTTCACCATGTGGGCCAGGCTGGTCCCAAACTCCTGACCTCAGGTGATCTGCCCACCTCATGCCTTTAATCCCTCCCAAAGTGCTGGGATTACAGGCATGAGCCACCACACCTAGCCTACCTTGAAAATTTGATCGGAGTTTGTTTTTTCTATTTATAGGCCAAGAAATACCATGTATAAATATTAAGAATCATGGGCGTTCCTTAGTGCCTAGTTGTTTATAAACCATGGGAAAGAATGAAATCATTGACCAAGTGAGGCAGGGCAACAGTCTTCCCTGGGAATAAAGAGACTAGCATTCTCTACTGACATACATTTTAGGCCTGCCCTCCAAAAGAAATCTACCCAAAGAAGTGATGTGTTTGTGTCCAGGGCTCCCAAGCCTAACCTGTGGCTGCCTCTGTGTTATTCTAAGTTATAATTTTCCGTGCCATCTAAATTTATAATAATTCTTTAATATGACAGTGTTTCAGTGAACAAACATTCTGCTTGCTGCATTTCTTCTGAGTGAGTAATTCCCTGACAACTACCAGATCTTGGCAGAAGCAAACCTGGTCATAACTTATGCTCCACTCTCAGTGTGGTGAAACCTATGATGCGTAACACAGTGTTTTTGAATTCAGTGCTGATTTTCCTAAAGGACATTTGGGAGGAAAAAAGAAAAGGAAAGGAAATATCCAAATTCAGGAATAGAACTTACATATTGTTATAGGACTTAAAAAATACATGAACACAAATGATGAACTCATTTATTTGAAGTAAAAGACCTTAAGCTATTTTTCCCATTTCTCTGTGTGGCTTGACTGTGGCGAAAGTCGCTTTGTGAGTTTCCATTATTGAAGCAGTTAAGGTCTGTGGAATCAAAGCGTGAGACAGCATGCAGGGGCCAGGTTGGTTTCCATGTCACAGCCAATCTAATCTAACTGAAAGGATGGAGAGGTTTGTCTTTTTTGGATAACGTTAAGATTCTTCCAAGTAACCAGCAGTGTGACTTTACCACACTGTTCATTAACAGGGGTTTGGATGGCCACCATGTCTGCTGCTGGCTGAGTCCAAAACTGCGGTCACCTTCTCCAGCAAGCTCATGCAGGGTTACGTCATCTTCACTCAGCCAGCCCAATGCTTTTTCCATCTGCTAAAATATAGAACATGGTTGCCAATTCTACTCTTTCTACAAAGAGAGACAGGGAACATAGATGAGTTGCTGCTTTTAAAGATTGTATGTTAATTGGTATTTTAAAAACCTGTTAAACTAAGCACGCCTAGTGTGGGCAGTTACAGTCACCATGGTGTTTTTTAATAGGACAGTTTCTGCTCTTACGGAGCAGAGCTTTTGTGCCAGTGGGTTAGAAGCATAACATGTTTCTGTATTGAAATGATTCTCCAGCCAGGACTTCTTTTCATCAGGGGTGACCTAAAAGGTATTATGTGCAATGTAGTTACATCATGTTCTTAACTGGGTTTAGTAGTAGGATAATTACAAGGTTGTGTCCACGTCAAATAGGAAGAACTGGCAAGTTTTGCACAATTATTTAACTCCTCTGTTAGGCCTTCCTTACTTCCTGTTCTCCTTTTAAAATTTTGCTAAGATATTGCTAATGGGTTTGGGAGCTTATAAAATGATCAGGATTCTTGCCTTATGTTTTGCATGTTGGAGTAACAGTGGACCTAGATGTATTCGTAAGTAAAAGGTGGACCTACAAAACCAGTTTCTTAGTTGCTTTCAAAGTGTGCTAAGAAAAAATAAAGTAAAAATAGGAGAATCTCCTTTATAGATGATTCTGTTTAGTTTGTGCTTTTTTTGTTGTTCCTTTTTGCCATTTATGAGATTTCTTAAATAAAATGATATCTTTTCTTTTTTTCATTATTATCTTAAAGGTCTCTGGGGAACAAGACTCATGGAGGAAAGCAGCACTAACCGAGAGAAATACCTTAAAAGTGTTTTACGGGAACTGGTCACATACCTCCTTTTTCTCATAGTCTTGTGCATCTGTAAGTAGAATATTTCCTTCCACTAATGGAAAAGTTTTGAAAAGACTTGACCTATCTGAATCATAATTAAAAAGAGTTGCACCAGAGGAGCAACTTAGAAGTTACTTCCTTACCTTTGTATTTAATTCTAATTTTTTTTATTTAGGTATTTGTTTATTGACTATCTTCCTGTAGTAGAATGCAAGCTTTATAAGAGAAGGGATGTGATTTGTTCTCTGCTGTACCCCCGTTTCCCAAAACTGGGGATGGCAACGGAAGGTTCTGAAAAATGTACAAGAAAGAATTTGATCAAGTGCTCAGTGACTGTGGACTTGCCATTAACACAGGAAGGGAAAGTCAAAGAGTTCAATTCCAATTTAGAATTTGGTCAAGTTCTCTTCTGCACTCTGGCAAACATTAATTAAAAATCAGCATTATCTGACCAGCCAGTTCATTGTCAGTGGTGACAATTTTCACTGTGAGATACATGTGGCAACTTGCCAGACACCACAAAAGCAAGTTAGAGGATATTTGTCTTAGATTTCTTAACAGTGAATGCAGCGTCACTATTATTACAGTGTCATCATTATTGTCATACTGTTATATCAGTTAACATAAAGTCTGCATAAAAATTATTTCCAGAAAAATGGCTTTCCAAATTTGACTTTCAGGAAAAACAAATAATGCCACTAATACTGCTTTTATTGGCTTTTATATGTAAAAGTCCCCTTCTTTTGGATTTGGATATGTTGTGTCAATGCATTATTTTAATTCATTATTTCTTCTCAATCTTTAATAATTGCTGGCCTTTTACTCCACAAGAAACTTGCTGTAGACTCATGTCTTTCCTTTTCTTCCCTTCTTTCAGCTTGTCCTCCCATCCTCTGGCGGGGGAGAGGAGGGACACCTGAGCTAGACTAGTCATAGGAAACATTTGTCTCAAAGTCCAGAAAGCCACAGGTGATGGATTTGTCCTCTGAATCCAAGGGTGTTGGATGATGGATTTCTGTCATGTCCTTATCGCAAGAACAGATAAGGAAGCAGATTTATGACCCCAGAGCCTCCTACCAAACTCCTCTGAGAAGAGTTCCTTTTTTAAAAAAATTAGAGACAGGGTCTTGATCTGTTTCCCAGGCCAGAGTGCAGTGCCACAATCACAGCTCACTGCAGCTTTGAACTCTTAGACTTGAGTAATCCTCCCACCTCAGTCACCCAAGTAGCTAGGACTACAGCTGCACACCACCATGCCCAGCTAACTTTTAAACATTTTTGTAGAGGTGAAGTCTTACTTTGCTGCCTATACTGGTTTCCAACTCCTAGCTTCAAGTGATCATCCTGCCTCAGCCTCCCAAAGTGCTGGGATTATAGGCATGAGCCACTGCATCCAGCCTGGATGTGACATTTTTATGATTTAAATTGTTAAGAGTTTAGAAACTGAGATTGAGTTTGCTGCCTGCATTAAAATGGTGCTTAAATATTAAACTGCAGTGGCCTTGAATATTAACAAGTTGATTAGAATTATTAAGTTCTTCTCAGTCATTACATATACAGACAAATTTCTTATGTAAAATAGAAGGTAACTCCTCTACATAAGTCTAGAATTTCAGCAGTCCCTAAAAGTGACTGAGCATTAGAATCACTCAGTGACTTTAGAATATATATGTGGTTTTCCTAGATCTCCTAACAGAGTCTCTAAAATATAACCTAGAGAAACGAGTTTTCAGATGCCGTGAAAGTAAGCCAGAGAAGTAAGCTAAAGACAGACAGTGTTAGGAAACATGCCTAAAGTCATATAATGAATTGCTTTTCTTGTTTGAGAATATTGTTGCTTTTTGTTCTTTTTCACATGAATCACATTTTATTTCTTATATGAGTAGCTATATATTTAAAATTTTTACTTTCGGAATATTGTAGAATCTCTGGTTAAGAAGGTAACTTAATAATCACATGGTCTGACCTTACTGGATGCTAAAAACCTCTTTAAAACATCCGTCTCAGATGGTTACTCACCCTGCCTCTGATTGAACAAGAGTCCCAGATTAAGGGACTTACTTCTTTGAAATAGTTCCTTTCATTTTTCTACAGCTATGTTAGAAAGTTTTTCCTTCAGTGAAACCAGAATCTATCTCTTGTAACTTCCACCCAGTTGCACCCTCCAAGCCTATGTATACCAAGTATCTTTTCTATGCTGCTTTTCCAGTTCAGCTCTTCGGAGGTTGGGAGACAGATACCTAATGTCCCCTAAGACTTCTCCAGGTTAAGCCTTTCCAGTTCATCCAACTGTTGATTATGTGACTGGAGACACAAGTTTGAGTAACTCCCTTGATGGGAAGTCCCTCTGGTCCATGTTCTGTTCATCAAAGTCCCTAGAAAGCACACGAGCCTCTCTGTGGTGAGTGGGACCATGAGATTCCTCAGTCAGACACTACACTGTGGCTTCTGCAACCTACCATGGCCAGACTCATGAGGCTATCTCATCATATAAATGATTCCTTGGTCTCTTCACAAAAACGGTGAAGCACTGTGTCCCCCAGCTGTATGTGAGCTAGTCTGGGATCATAGTGGAGGACTTCTCTTTCAACCTGTTAAATTTCATCTCGTTAGGATTTACCTATTTTTCAATTCTGTTGAAATTATCTTGGATCTGGATTCATTCATCTCACATCAGCTACTCCCTGAAGCCTCACAGTACCAGCAGAGTTATTATCTTTATCCATATCCTTGTAAATTTTGAAACCAAGAAATATTAGTCTAAGAACATCAGTTCATTAATGAAGGCTCTGATTGGAGTTCACTTTATTATATTATCATCCAGCTCAGAGTGTTCATAAACAAGATGATAGGAAAGACTTTTCCAAATCCTTGTCTGAGTAATTCCACCATTCTTCTGATCTGTGAGCTGTTGACCAGATTAAAAAGGAAGTGGGAATAACCAGGCAAGATTTACTCCTAGCAAAGCCTTACAGGTTTCTAGTGATTGAGTCCTTTCCCTATTGCTTACAGGCCATCTTTTTAATTACTAGTTTTAAAATCTTGCCAGCAACATCAATATTAAGTGACCAAGAATATCAAATTCATTACTCTGTATGTAAATGAGATAAGATAGTGTACTTACCTCTGTGCCTTGGGTATTAGGCTGTTCTTGCATTGCTGTAAATACTTGAGTCTGAGTAATTTATAAGAAATGAGGTTTGGCCAGGCACTTTGGCTCATGCCTGTAATCCCAGCACTTTGGCAGGCTGAAGCATGTGTATCGCTAGAGCCAGAAGTTCAAACCTAGCCTGAATTACAAGGCAAAATACCCTCTCTACAAAAGATACAAAAATTAGCTGGGCATAGTGGCATGCATCTGTAGTCTCAGCTGCCCAGGAGGCTGAGGTGGAAGGACTGTTTGAAGCTGGGAGTCAGTGATTGCAGTGAGCCATGATTGCACCACTGCACTCCATCCAGCCTGGGCAACAGAGCAGGAACCTGTCTCAAAAAAAAAAAAAGAGAGAGAGAAAAGAAAAGAGGTCTAATTGGCTCATGATTCTGCAGGCTGTATAGGAAGCGTAGCTCCAGCATCTGCTTCTGGGGAGGACTCAAGGAGCTGTTCCTCATGGTGGAAGGTGAAGCAGGAGCTAGCACATCATGTGGTAAATGCAGAAGCAAGATAGAGTGGGGCCTGGAAGGAGCCACACACTTTTAAATGATCAGATTTCATGAGAACTCACTCATTATCTCAAGGACAGTACCAAGAGGATGGTACTAAATTATTCATGAGATATCCACCCCCATGATCTGATCACCTCACACCAGGCCCCATCTTCAGCATTGGAGAT
The DNA here is from genome assembly GCF_009761245.1 of Sapajus apella. Lineage (NCBI taxonomy): Eukaryota > Metazoa > Chordata > Mammalia > Primates > Cebidae > Sapajus > Sapajus apella. The sequence continues at coordinate 9,868,679 of NW_022436985.1, read as the reverse complement.
TATGTTTCAACATGAGATTTGGATGGGGACAACATCCAAAAAATGGTAGGGTTTTGGCAAGCAGTTTGACATAGTAAGAAAAATACGGATATTTTTTGCATCAAAGAAACTTAAGTTCAAATCCCAGCTCCACCACTGGCATGATAGGGAAATGCGGGCAAGTTAATTAACCTTTCTAAGCCTTGATTTCCTCATTCCTAAAACATGTATTTGGAAATACCGTTGTGAAAATTAGAAATAATATATGAAAAGATCCTAGGATGCTGTCTGTCATACAGTAGTAGTATTAAGAAGTTATTCTTGCTAAAGATTGTTGAGAATGGCAGAATTATCTCAGTTAGTTCTAAGAGCTAGTTTCTAATTGTTTGAGCACAGACTCAGATTTATTTGGAGCAGCTAACTGCTCACCAAGAGCTTATTTTCCATCTTACCAATGAAAGTTTTGTTCCTGTCTTTTACAAATAAGTCTACTTAACCAAGAGAACAGAAATGACATGAGAATTAGGTAATCCCACTTTCTCTGTAATTCAGGATTTATTCTTACTTGAAACCTGAGAGTTGCTATGAATTCACCATTAAAATATTTATTAATATACATGGGTTACTGTTATAAATAGCAATAGTATTGCTATTCTGTGAGTTAGGTGTTGAAGTTAAAGAAAGGAATAAAGAATATTTAGAAGATCTTTGAAAACAATGGCTGGTCATGGTGGCTCATGCCTATAATCTCAGCACTTTGGGAGGCCAAGGCAGGTAGATCACTTGAGGTCAGAAGTTCGAGACCAGCCTGGGGAATGTGACAAGATCTCATTTCTACAAAATATGCAAAAATTAGCTGGGCATGGTGGCATACACCTGTAGTTCCAGCTACTCAGGAGGCTGGAGCATGAGAATCACTTGAACCCAGGAAGCAGAGATTGTAATGAGCCAAGATTGCACCACTGCACTCTAGCCTGGGCAATAGAGTGAGACTCTGTCTCAAAAAAAAAAAAAAAAAAAAGAAAAGAAAAGAAAGAAAAGAAAAAAATGGAAAGAAGGTATTTGGTGAATCTATGACAAAAATATATTTGCCATTTCCTTTTTCTGTGCTCTCTACTCATTCTATAAAATTGAGTAAAATATCTACAAGTTTAAACACAATAATAGAAATCACAAAAGTTAGTTGAGTCAACATTATAGAAATGTAGCATTTCTATATGTCAAAGAAATAGACAGCATTAAAAAGCAGAAAGCAATTGCAAAGAATGATTATAAGAAATATCACAAAGCGTTAATATTTTAACACATTTGAAACTTGAAAATCACTGAGAAAAACAGTAGACTTCCATAAATATTTTACAGAGTAGAAAATATAGGCCGGACATAGTGGCTCATGCCTGTAATCCCAGCACTTTGGGAGGTTAAGGTGGGTAGATCATGAGTTCAGAAGTTGAAGACCAGCCTGACCAAGATGGTGAAACCTTATCTCCACTAAAAAATTTAAAAATTAGTTAGGCATGGTGTCAGGCACCTGTAATCCCAGCTACTTGGGAGGCTGAGGCAAAGAATTGCTTGAACTCAGGAGGCGGAGGTTGCAGTCACTGCACTCCAGCCTGGGTGACAGAGCAAGACTCCATCTCAAAAAGACAAAGAAAAAATAATTCATGTGTAGGCACAGTGGCTCATGCCTATAATCCCAGTACTTTAGGAAGCCAAGTTGAGAGGATCACTTGAGGCCAGGAGTTCCAAGGCCAGCCTGGGCAACATAGCGAGACCTGTCTCTATTAAAAATTTTAAAATTAGCCAGGTACGGTGGCACACACCTGCAGTCTCAGTTACTTGGGAGCCTGAGGCAGGAGGATTGCTTGAGCCCAAGTTTGAGGCTGCAGTGAGCCATGATTGCACTACTGCACTCTAGCCAGAGCTATAGAGTAAGACCTAGTGTCAAAAAGGTAAAAAAATAAAAATTAACCCGGCATAGTGACACATGCCTATAGTCCCAGCTACTCAGGAGGCTAAGGCAAGAGGATCACTCGAGTCTGAGAGATGGAGCTGGCAGTATGCCATGATCATGCCACTGCACTCCAGCCTGGGTGACAGAGTGAGACTCTGTCTCAAAAATAAATAAAATTAAATCAAAGAAAATTTATTCAAATAGGAAAGTGATACGGTTTGGCTCTGTGTCCCTACCCAAATCTCATCTCCAATTGTAATCCCCATGTATTGAGGGAGGTTCCTGGTGGGAGATAATTGGATCATGGGGGTGGTTTCCCCCATGCTGTTCTCATGATAGTGAGTGGGTTCTCATGAGTTCTGGTTGTTTGGTAGGTATCTGGCACTTCCCCCTTCTTTTTCTTTGTCCTGCTGCCTTGTGAAGAAGGTGCTTCCTTCTTTGCCTTCTGCCATGATTATAAGTTTCCTGAGGCCTCCCCAGCCATTCAGAACTGTAAGTCAATTAAACTGCTTTCCTCTATAAATTACCCAGTCTCAGGCAGTTTTTTATAGCAGTGCGAAAATGGACTAATGCAGAGACTTGGTATCAGGAGTGGGGTACAACTATAAAGATAACCTGAAAATATGGAAGCGACTCTGGAACTGGGTAACAGGCAGGGTTGGAACAGTTTGGAGGGCTCAGAAGCAGACAGGAAGATGTGGGAAAGTTTGGAACTTCCTAGAGACTTGTTGAATGACTTTCACCAATATGCTGATAGTGATATGGATAATGAAGTTCATGCTAAGGTGGTCTCAGATGGAGATGAGGAACTTACTGGGAACTGGAGCAAACATCACTCTTGCTATGTGTTAGCAAAGAGACTGGTGGCATTTTGGCCCTGCCCTAGAGATCTGTGGAACTTTGAAGTTGAGAGGGATGATTTAGAATAACTGGGAGTGGAAATTTCTAAACAGCAAAGCATTCAAGAGGTGACCTGGCTTTTCCTGAAAGCATACAGTTATATGTGCTTACAAAGAGATGGTTTAAAATAGGAACTTATGTTTAAAGGGGAAACAGAGTCCAACAAAAGTTTGGGGAGTTTGCAGGCTGACCAAGTGGTAGAAAAGAAAAAGCCATTTTCTGGGGAGAAATTCAAGCTGGCTACAGAAATTTGCATAAGTAATGAGGAGCTGAATGTTAATCACCAAGACAATGGAGAAAATGTTTCCAAGACCTTCCAAAAATCTTCAAGGCAACCCTTGCATCATAGGCCTGAAGGCCTAAGAGGGAAAAATGGTTTTGTGAGCCCAACTGCTCTTTGCAGCCTTGGGACATGGCACCCTGTGTTCCAGCCACTCCAGCACCAGCTGTGGCTGAAAGAAACCAAGGTATAGCTCAGACCATTGCTTCAGAGGGTGCAAGTTCCAAGCATTGGCAGCTTCCATGTGGTGTTCGGCCTGTGGGTGCACAGAAGACAAGAGTTGAGCTTTGGGAGCCTCCGCCCAGATTTCAGAGGATGTTTGGAAACACCTTGATGTCCAGGCAGAAGTCTGCTGCAGGGGCAGAGCCTTCATGGAGAACCCCTACTAGGGCAATGCAGAGAGGAAATGTGGGGTTGGAACTTCCACACAAAGTCCCCATTGGGGCACTGCCTCATGGAACTATGAGAAAAAGACCACCATTTTCCAGACCCCAGAATGGTAGATCCACCAACAGATTGCATTCTGCGCTTAGAAAAGCTGCAGACACTCAAATGCCAGCCTGTGAAAGCAGCTGCAGGGACTGTACCCTGCATCGCCAGAAGTGGAGCTGTCCAAGACCATGAGAGCCCACCCCTTGCATTAGCATGCCCTGGATGTGAGACAGGCAATTAAAGGAGATTCTGGAGCTTAAAGATTTAATGAATGCCCTGCAGAGTTTCAGACTTGAATGGGTTTCAGACCCCTTTGTTTTGGCCAGTTTCTCCCATTTGGAATGGGAACATTTACCCAATGCGTGGATCCCCATGGTATCTTGGAAATAACTAACTTGCTTCTGATTTTACAGGCTTATAGGCAGAAGGGACTTCACTTGTCTCAGATGAGACTTTGGACTTGGACTTTTGAGTTAATGCTGGAAAGAATTAAGACATTGGGGAACTGTTGGGAAGGCATATTTGGTTTTGAAATGTGAGAAGGACATGAGATTTGGAGGGGCCAGGGGGAGAATGCTATGGCTTGGCTCTGTGTCTCCACCCCAATCTCATCTCCAATTGTAATCCCCATGTGTCAAGGAAGGGATCTGATGGGAGGTGACTGTATCATGGGGGCAGTTTCCCCCATGCTGTTTGCATGATAGTGAGAGAGTTCTCATGAGATCTGGTTGTTTGGTAAGTGTCTTTCACTTCCCCCTTCTCCCTCTCTCACCTGGTGCCTTGTGAAGAAGATACTTGCTTCTCCTTTGGCTTCCTCCACGATTGTTAAGTTTCCTGAGGTCTCCCTAGCCATTCAGAACCGTGAGTCAATTAAACCTCTTTCCTTTAGAAATTACCCATTCTCAGGTAGCTCTTTATAGCAGTGTGAAAATGGACTAATACAGAAAGTATTTAACTTTAAATTCACTAGTATCCAAAGAAATAATGAAAATGGAGAAATGAACAACAAAATCATAGTACAATGTGATATGTACTAGGACAGGAAAAGCCCAAAGAAATCTATATATTTCCATTTATTTATCTCTGAAAGAAGGAAACTTTGCCTTATATTCCAAAGAAGAAAGCAATATTTTATTTTACTTGTAAAAATCTTGCAAGGATACTAGTCTAAATATAGTTTTCCTAATTTGCCAGAGAATCCATGAAGATCAAGTTGATAACATGATCAGTGAAGTAAAGGTCAGTTAATCTCACAGCAGCTGTAGGCTGATTCCATTTCCAGTGAAAAATGTCCTGATAGCTCCCCACATATCTTTTCACAAAAACAGTTTCAGTCTTAAGATAACAGGCTGCAATCCATGAGAAGTAACTATTAAGCCTTTGACTATGGCTGGAGGGCTCCTCATCCTTTCTGATAAATTGACTGGACGAAAACTCAATTTTAAAATGACAAGAAATAGAAGATATATAGATGTACTTTAAATGTGACCAAAATAGGTTGTGAAAACATAAGACACGATATCCAAAAATACTACTGTACACTGTAGGGTATTGGTTGTTTTACCCTTGTGATCACGTGGCTGAGCTTACTGCCACTGCTTAGCATTGCAAGAGCATCAAACTGCCTATCACTAGCCTGGGAAAAGATCAAAATTCAAAATTCCAAGTACGGTTTCTAATGAATGCTTATCACTTTTGCACCATTTTAAGTCAAAAAATCAGTAAGTTGAACCATCATATGTCCAAGATTATCTGTATGTAAATATTACACATCTTTCTCTCACTTTGAAAACAAAATAATACTAGCCAACACTAGCATTCTCAAAAGCACTTGTGTCAACAGTATTTACCCCTTAAAGATTTTCCTCACAATTTTACAATTGTTACTTACAATTTTCTTTGAAATTTTAACCAAATCTAGATTAAAAGATTTGGGGTTTTTAGTGACTGAATTATTTCACAAACTCTCTCATTCTGCAGTCTGACTTCTGCCTCCTAAAAAGCCCTTACCACAATCACTGGGGATGGCTCTTTTCAGCCTCTTCCTGCCCATTTGGTCCAGTGGTGTTTGGCATTCTAGGACTTCCCTCCTTGGCCTTGATA